>NC_061117.1:170232019-170387247 GCF_002878395.1 Capsicum annuum
AGAACCTTAATCAACAATCTTGGATTCCTTTAAAACCCTAAAAACAATATCGGGTTCTTGTAAGAACCATAATTGAACAATATTGGGTTCTTAAAACCTTATGCTTTCATGTCCTTATCGTATTTATATCCTACATTTCAAAACCACTCCAATCTCGTCTTTTTGAGCTATCATCCTACCTTTTTGTTTCAAATTCTCTTCACTTTAATCACACCAACCCACATACCAATGTTGACGCCTGTAATGCCCCCAGAATACACCATGGATGTCACACGGTGCTTACAGTCTCGAGGGACCATAAGCTAATGTATGAGCTATTACCTACTGTGAGCACTAAATAAAATAATATAAGTGGAAGAGAAACTGATAATCCATAAGGTTTTAACAACTGAAACAAATACTGAATTATAAATCTAAAGAAAATAAGTATTTGAATCTAATAAAAATACTGATAAACTGAGTAATTAACTGACATGTCCAAAAGAATCTATACGTGATTCGGGAACTGGACGCTTGAACTTATGATATAATACATCATAGCACAAAAGAAAAGGTATGCAATCAGTACTTTAAATATACTGGTATGCTAAATGTGGTAAGCCAATATGCATGGTTTCATAAACATAAATAAGTAATCATCGGAGTATGTAGGCATAACATAAGGTACTAAATAGAGTGTATAAAGTCTGTAGATACTAAGAATACATAGAGTCTGTAATTACTAAGAATGCATGAATACTGTAAATATTGAAGATATATAAAATCTGTAGATACTAGGGATGCATGACCAAGCATATAACATGAATTGTATAAAATCTGTAAACTAAAATACTAAAATAACTGATATTTGTATGCCTTGGTCAAACAATACTGAGACTGAGTGTCTGAACTAATTACTGGATTGAAACTATAGCTGAGCCTGTGGGAGATATCATCTAACCAACATGCCCCAATCTGCGCTAATCGGGGTCCAACCTAAAACCCCAATTGGAAGGGTATTAGTACCGTTCCATGGGTATTAACGCTGGCTGTGTGGATCCACTAAACTGGTATACTATGTTGTCCCTTAAGGACTAAGGATGTCAAGCCTAAACTAATGGGTGAACCCTGCAAGATAGTCAAGCCTAAAATGATGGGTGACTTCTCATATTCTACACTGGCTACGTAGTTTTGGAGTACAGGGACTGCTACTAAAGACTCTGCCTATCTGATGGGGAAGCCGTTATCTCTATACCTGCTCGATGCTAAATCCTACTCCTAACTGAATGACACTGGATTAATGACTATTCCGAGTTTAACTGACTGACCTAGTAATGCTTATAATATAATCTGAAGTTATTCTGAAGATACTGAGATGGGATTAAGTAAAAAGCTATGGTTTTTGGGTATTGAAAACCCCCAAGACTCAAAAGTAGTAAAAGTAACATGATACTTAAGCTTAGAGGACATAACATGCAAGCCTTTATCAAATATCCATTTTAGAGGACATAACATGCAAGGCTTTATCAAATATCCATTCTTATATGCATTTTATCAAACACTTGGTATTCTTAACTCAATCAAATCATGGGAATAGTATTAAATTTGAAATTATAGCATGATTTCAAGATCAAAGACACCTACTCGTGATTTAATTCGATGAATAATAACAATAAAACATGGGAATTTGACCACAACAATAATTTCATTAAAACATGATATAACATCAATATTCATGGAAGTTCATGGAGACTCATAATTTAAAATCACAATTTAATATCATAAATCTTGAAAAATCGATAGCTTTTGTAATTAAAGTGGGTACTTGGACTATATGGGTGAAAGGAACCCATGAATGAACATTTAACATACCTGGGCTGACGAATTAGTGAGAATTGGTGGCAAGTTCTTTGGATTTAATCTTGAATTTAAGAGATAGGGTTTTTGTTCTTGTGAAAAGGATCTTAACTTTTTAGAGGAATTGAATAAATGATGACTACTTTGGTTATTTAGGGGTTAAATCTCATGTTTTAGGCTAATTAGGGTCATGGAAAAAGACCTAAATACCCCTAAAGGAATTTAAAATCTTGGAACTGAAAGTTGAAATCCCAATTTTTGGCCATGGTACGATGCGCCAAGATCGCAGAGTCTCACTGGAAATTGACGACTGCCATTTTGGCCTTTGGCGGTGGAATCATGGTCTCCCACTGGTTGAGACCTGGAAGTTCACTACAATGCGGCCTTATCACGTTGGCTCACTGGTTTCAGACAATTTCCATTTGGAATGCCTCAGCGATATGTTGGTGTACCAAAGGTACACTATTTTACAAAAATAGCCCTAACTTTTCGCCCGGGTATCGGATTTGGGCGAACTTTATATCGTTGAAAAATTGACTAAATTTTTATGAAAGGGTAAGCTCTATAATTAATAATAATGAGTATTTCAAAAATTTTATATATGAATAATCATGTACTGAGATTTAAATAATGCTAGCGAAATACGAGATTTTACAATTTTCCCCTTTGGGATCATTCATCCTCGAATGAGACTGGTTAAGTTGAGAAAACTGATGGATGGAGCTTACTTACTGGACATGCATATCTAATGCATGGAATACATGACTAAACTGATTCATGAGTGCATGAATTCCATGAGCATGATGTGAAACTGAAATTGAGCATGATTAAGAGAAATCTTAAGAAGATTAATACCTTAAACTGAATCTGAGTTTGCAGAGAAAAGATGAGGGTACTTGGTTCGAATATCTGCATCTGCTTCCCAAGTGGCTCCCTCCACGGACTAATTCCGCTGAAGAACTTTGACTAGTGGAGCTTCTTTGTTCCTTACTCTAAGAATCTGATGATCAAGGATTTGGACTGGAACCTCTTCGAAAGAGAGATCATTTTGAAGGTCCATGCCCTTTAAGGGAACTATGATTATTGGGTCACCAATGCATTTCTTTGTCTAGGATAGATGGAATACTGGGTGCATTGAAGCTATATTTGAAGGCAAATCGAGTTCATAAGATACCATTCTAAAACTACTAAGAATTCTATAAGGACCGACATATCGGGGACTGAGCTTTCCCTTCTTGCCGAACCTTTTTACCCCAGTCATGGGAGAGATTTTCATGAACACAAAATCACCGATCTCAAACTTGAGATCCTTTTTCCTCACATCTGCATAGGATTTATATCGGCTCTGGGCTGCCCTAAGCCTTTCTCTGATCAACTGAACCTTCTCTAAGGTATCAAATACTAAATCTGGCCCTACTACTATGGTCTCACCTACCTTAAACCAATCAATTAGAGATCTACATCTACTACCATAGAGATCTTCAAACGGAGCCATCTGAATGCTGGAATGATAGTTGTTATTATATGCAAATTTAATCAAGGGCAAGTGATCATCCCAACTACCATTAAAATCAACAATGCATGCTCTTAACATATCTTTTAGAGTTTGAATGGTCCTTTCTATTTGACCATCTATCTGAGGGTGGAAAGCTGTACTGAGGTGAACCAGGGTACCAATACCCTTTGGAATGCGTTCCAGAAGTAAGAGGTAAACTGGGTACCTTTATTAGAGATAATGGATACTGGGACTCCATGTAACCTGACCAACTCTCTAATATAGAGTTTGGTGTAGTCCTCGGCTGAATAAGAGGTATGGACTGGTAAGAAATGAGCGGATTTAGTCATCCTATCTATGATAACCAATATAGAATCATGCTGACGATGAGTACGAGGCAAACCTGTCATAAAGCTCATGTTTAATTTTTTCCATTTCCATGTGGGAATACTGAACTCCTACATGGACCCACTAGGATTCTGGTGATTAATCTTAACCTGCTGACACGTAGAGCACTTAGCCAAAAACTCTATAATATCCCTCTTCATCCCACTCCACCAATAGATCTTCTGAAAATCACGATATATCTTAGTGGCCCTTGATGGATTGAGTAGCGTGCACCATATGCTTCTGTAAGAATTTGTTGCCTCAAGTCATCTACACCAGGGACACATAGCCGACACTGACAATGCAACACACCATCTCCTCCTTAGGAAAAAAAATTCTATCTTCTGATATTTGACTGACTCTTTTAGTTTCACTAGATTGGTATCGTTATCCTGCTTTTTCTTTACCTCAAAAACTAGAGATGATTCGACACTACTCTGCACCCATACACTACCCCCTGCTAAATTGACTAAGAGGATACCTAGTTGGTTAAGCTGATGAACTTCCTGCACTAACTTCTTTTTATGATTCTCAACATGAGCAACACTACCCATCGACAATCTATTGAGAGCATCCGCCACTATATTGGCCTTGCCCGGATGATACAAAACACTCATATCATAATATTTTAATAACTCTAGCCACCTCATCTGACGTAAATGTAAATCTTTCTGGGAGAATACATACTGTAAGCTTTTGTGATCTATGAACACATTAACATGCACCCCATACAGATAATACCTCTAAATCTTTACGACAAATACCACAGCTGTTAGCTCAAGATCATGGGTAGGGTAATTCCTATCATGAGGCTTAAGCTGTCTAGAGGCATAGGCTATAACCTTACTTCTCTACATGAGGACACAACCCAAACCTACCTGAGATATATCATAGTACACAACAATACTATCTAAACCATCTGGAAAGGTCAGAATTGGGGCTGAGGTGAGTTGAGTCTTTAAATATTGAACTTTTCTTGCAGGAATCTGACCACTGAAACTTAACTTTCTTATGAGTCAATCTATAGATGGGGGATGCAGTAGATAAAAACTCTTCAACAAACCGATGGTTATAGCTAGCCAAACCCAAAAAACTCCTGATGTCTGAAGGAGAAATGGGTCTGGGCTAGTTTCTCACTGCTTCAGTCTTTTGAGGATCAACTCCAATGCCATCACCAAAAATGATATGGCCAAGGAAAGCTACTGATATTATCCAAAATTCGCACTTACTGAATTTGGCGAACAACTAATTAGCTCAAAGAGTCTGCAATATATTTCTGAGATTGTTGGCATGATCATTTTCACTATGAGAATAGACCAAAGTGTCATCGATGAAGACTATAACAAACATGTCCAAGTCCATTCTCATTTTACCCATTTTATGGCTAACTATATTTTCTTGTTTACCTTTCATTGTACTCATGAACTATGTTCGACCTGACTTATATTTGGATACGTAGGTAGCCCACTTTGGGTTCGGTCTTAATCTAATAAAATATTTTCCCCTCTCTTTTAAATATATACACTTCTAAAGTGGCGGGCTAATAGGCCCAACTCCTAAGCATATAAGGGCAGATTACAATTAGGGTTACAATATTCAAATGTGGGACAACCATTTCTCTTGGACTAATGTTTTCTTTGAGTGATACAAGAATATAAGACTCCAAAGACAAAATGGGGGAAGAATTTTTGAGGTTTCAAGCAAACCTAAAAAATTTCACAAGTAAACAATATATCAATTCATAATGGCGTGCAACATGCACCTTTCATTCTTAACTGGGGCAGAAGTTTTTGAGAATTTCTCAAAAACTTCACCATGATGGAGTACAATTCCCAATGTTCCGTGAAGTAGAAACAAAGACCAAGGAGTCAAATCGAGCAAGAGGCCAGGATTACATCACCAATAAGGGAAAAGAGCTAAGTTGTTCTGTCTTTTAACTTTGATGACATTGAGATCGATATTATATTATCAAATAGTATTGGGTTCCTTTAGAATCTTAATCAATAATATTAGGTTCTTGTATAACCTTAAATAAATAAATTTAACAACATGGGTTCCTGTAGAACCTTAGTCAACAATATTGGGCTCTTGTAGAACCTTAATCAATAATATTGGGTTTCTGTAGAACCTTAATCAATAATATTGAGTTCTTGTAGAACCTTAATCAACAATATTGGGTTCCATTAGAACCTCAGTCATTAATATTGGGTTCTTATAGAACCTTAATCAACAATATGGGGTTTCTGTAGAACCTTAATCAATAATATGGGTTCATGTAGAACCTTATTCAATAATATAGGGTTCCTGTAGATCTTTAATTAAAAATATTGGGTTCCTGTAAAATCTTAATCAATAATAATGGGTTCCTGTAGAACCTTAAATAACAATATTGGGTTCATGTAGAACCTTACTCAACAATATTAGGTTTCTATCGAACCTTACTCAATAATATTGGGTTCCTGTAGAACCTTAATCAACAATATTGGGTTCCTGTAGAACCTTAATTAACAATATTAGGTTCCTATAGAATCTTAATCAATAATATTGGGTTTCTGTAGTCACTTAATCAATAATATCGAGTTCCTTTAAAACCTTGAAAACAATATTGTGTTCTTGTAAGAACCTTAATTGAATAATATTGGGTTCTTGAAAACTTATGCTTTCATGTCCTTATCATATTTATATCCTAACTTTCAAAACCACTCCAATCTTATCTCTTCGAGCTATCATCCTACCTTTTTGTTTAAAATTCTCTTTACTTCAATTACACCAACCCACATACCAATGTTGACACCTGTAAGACCCCGAGAGTACACCCTGGGTGTCACATGGTGCTTACAGACTTAAGGGACCACAAGCTAACCCATGAGATGGTACCTACTATGATCACTGAATAATATAATATAAGGTTAAGAACAATGACAAGCCATAAGGTTTTAACAATTGAAACAAATACTAAATTATAAATCAGAAGAAATAACTATCCGAATTTGATAAAAATACTGATAAATAGAGTAATTAACTGATATGTCCAAAAGCCTCTAAACTGACTGAATATGAGTTGATAGGACATCCCTATAGACCCTGTATCTACATCCCTATCTACCTTCCACTATTTGAACTATGTATGGGCTACATAATGCAACTAATATGCAACTAAATCAGCACCCTCACTAGATGTCACCACTATAATATCTGTTACCTTCTACACCATATTAAAAATTCCTGTAGACCCTCTTCAGACTTGGATCCCTTAAAGAAAGAAGGGTTCATTTGGGTGAAGTCCCTAATCCTAGCTGCAGCAGTATTGGCCACTGGGTTGGCCTGAACAGCAGCTGGCCATTTATTTTGAGCTTCTACGAAATTGGCTAGAGTGGTGAATGTAACTTTGAATTCTGGTTGGGAGACATGGTTATCCAGAGGATCTGCCTGGACGGGTGGAAGTGCTGGCTGGTTTCTTGTTCTTCTTCTATTTTTCTTTTGGGAGGCATGTCCTGTAAATAGAAGGGAGAAATAAATTATATAGATATTTTAACATGATCTCATGCTCAATCGCACAACATGAATACTGAAAGAAGGGAAACTTTTCCTAAACGCCTTGTAGCCTCCTGCCTATAAGTGTGGCACGCTACACAACCATGCACAAAAATCTACTTGACACGACTTTCAGACTTCCTAGGATACTTTAAAACCTTAGGCTATGATACCAAGTTTTTAACGCCCCAAGAGTGCACCCTGGGAGTCACATGGTGCTTACAGTCCTGAAGGACCATAAGTAAACCCATGAGCTGGTACCTACTGTGAGCACTGAATAATAATATAATATAAGTGGAAGAGCAACTGATAAGCCATAAGGTTTTAACAACTGAAATAAATTCTGAATTATAAATCTGAAGAAAATATCTATTTGAATCTGATAAAAATACTGATAAACTGAGTAATTAACTAACATGTCCAAAAGCCTCTAAACTGACTGAATATGAGTTGATAGGATAGGCCCCAACTAACTCTAACTAACAACTAAAATCTGAAAACATAATGCAAAATAGTCTTTCCCTAAAATATAAGGATTCACCACTGCTACTGCTAAGGATCGGAGAAGTCTATACGCGATCCGGGAACTGGACATCCGAACCTATGATATAATACATCATAGTGCAAGAGAAAAGGTATGTGACCAGTACTTCAAATGTACTGGTATGCTAAATAAGGTAGGCTAATATGCATGATTTCATGAACATGGATAAGTACTCTTCTGAGTATGTAGGCATAAGATAAGGTACTGAATAGAGTGTATAAAATCTATTGATACAAAGAATACATGGAGTCTGTAATTACTAAGAATGTATGAATACTGTAAATACTGAAGATAAATAAAATTTGTAGATACTGGGGATGCATGACCAAACATATAACATGAACTGAATAAAATCTGTAAACTAAATTACTAAAATAACTGATATCTATATGCTTTAGTCAAACAACACTGAGACTGAGTTTTTGAACTGATTACTGGACTGAAACTGTAACTGAGACTGTGGGAGGTATTATCTAACCAACATACCCAAATATGAGCTAATAGGGGTTCAACCTGTAACCTTAGTTGGAAGGGTGTTAGTACCATGCCATGGGTACTAATGCTGGCTATGCGGATCCACTAAACTGGTATACTGTGTTGTCCCGAAGGACTAAGGGTTTCAAGCCTAAACTGATGGGTGACCCCTGCAATATAGTCAAGCCTAAACTTTTAGGTAACTTCTCATATCCTATACTGGATATGTAGTTCTAGAGTACAGAGACTGCTACTAACGACTCTAACTATCTGATGTGGAAGCCATCATCCCTGCACCCGCTCGGTGCTAAATCCTACTCCCAACTAAATGACACTGGATTATTGACTATTCTGAGTTTGACTGACTGACCTAGTAATGCTCATAATGTAATTTGAAGTTATTCTAAAGATACTGAGATGGGATTAAGTAAACAACTATGGTTTTTGGGTATTCAAAACCCCCAAGGCTCAAAAGTAGTAATAGTAACATGATACTTAAGCTTAGAGGACATAACATGCAAGCCTTTATCTAATATCCATTCTTATATGCATTTTATCAAACACTTGGTATTCATAACTTAAGCAAATCATAGGAATAGTATTAAATTTGAAATTATAGCATGATTTCAAGATCAAAGAAACCTACTCGTGATTTAATTCGATGAATAATAACATAAAATATGGGAATTTGACCACAACAATAATTTCATTGAAACATGGAATAAAATCAATATTCACGGAAGTTCATAGAGACTCATAATTTAAAATCATAATTTAATATCATAAATCTTGAAAAAATGATAGCTTCTATAATTAAAGTGGGTACTTGGACTCTATGGGTGAAAGGAACCCATGAATGAACATTTAACATACTTAGGTTGATGGATTTGTGAGAATTGGTGGCGAGTTCTTGGGATTTAATCTTGAATTTGAGAGATGGGGTTTTTGTTCTTGGGAAAAGGATCTTAACTTTTTAGAGGAATTGAATAAATGATGACTACTTAGGTTGTTTAGGGGTTAAATCTTGTGTTGTAGGCTAATTATGGCCATGGAAAAAGATCCAAATACCCCTAAAGGAATTTAAAAACTTGGAACTGAAAGCTGAAATCTCAATTTTTGGCCTTGGCGCGACGCACCAAGATTGCAGAGTCTCACTGGAAATTGATGAGTGCCATTTTGGCCTTTGGTGCAACGCGGTGGAAGCGTGGTCTCCCACTGGTTGAGACCTGGAAGTTCACTGTGGTGTGGCCTTATCGCGTTGGCTCACTGTTTTCGGACAATTTCCATTTAGCATGCCTCCACGACGCGTTGGTGTACCAAATGGTACACTATTTTAAAAAAAATGGCCCTAACTCTTCGCCCGGATATCGGATTTAGGTGAACTTTATATCATTGAAAAGCTGACTAAATTTCCTACGAAATGGTAAGATCTAAATTTAAAAATAATAAGTATTTATAAAATTTTATAAATGAATACTCATGCCTAAGTTGAGGAGTAGCGAAAATTATTGAAAAAAAAAAGTTATAAATTTTATCCCTGACATGTTACAATAAACCTGTTTTGGCCCTGGTCCATCTTGGACATTGTGTACCTGAACTAAGGAAAATTGATTAAGTTGAGGGTGGCTATCATAGGGGTGCATAACATGAAATGGGTGCAATATATATATATATATATATTTGAAAGGGTTGCATACTCCCACCATAGTGTTATTAATTGAGTTTAATGGGATGAGGTGAAAACAAAAGATATGGATAGATGAGAGTGGTTTAAATTGGTTGTTAAAAATTGGTCTTAGTTGCATAATGTAGTGTATTAAAGCGCTTAGGGAAGATAGTCACTATTTCTGGCCAAAATAGTTCCTACCCATCCTTTAGCCTACATTACAACCCGTAAAAGACCTATTTGTTCTTAATCTTAGCATTCTGATATTAGTGAAGCATTACACTAAGGTCAAGCATATGGTCATCAGTTGTAATTTGAGAATTCTTGTGAGAGTGAGCGCAACTTGATTCTTGTACCCATTTTGTTAGAAATTGCATGATTATGAGTGATTATGGTAAGTTTCTTGTTGTGAGGGAACATGTTTTATGAAGGTTGGGTAATTTATCTAATTTCTTTGCTTAAATGGTATACATGAATTTGCCAACCTGATAATTCCATTCTTGAGGGTAGGTTGTTTTCAGTAATGGATCTTGAATCTACTTCTTGTTTCATATTCGTTGTGTGAGCCTCTTTGAGCATCTTGTGTTTCCTTTGTGGGTTTTAAATCTTGTATATACGTAAATGGATAAGTTCTTCAAGGACGAACAAAGCTTTTAAGTGTGGGGTGGTGATCTTGGGTATATTTATAAGCTAAAGCACCATAACTTACCCATATTTTAGCTAATTTTTGAGAATAAAGCGCCTAGTTTCTTATATTTTTACTCTACTTTGATGTAATTGAGCTAACCTATGTGATTAACATGATTTCAGGTGTTAATGAGGTAGATAGAGACATGATGGGACTACGGAATACAAATGACAAATAACACAAGAGAAAAGTAGCTTGTTGGACCAAATGTGGCGCCTAGAAACTATGTCCAAGACTAATTTGTCATTTATAATTAGTTTAGGGATTTAAAAGGTAATTAGGAGAGAAAAGATTATTAAAAAGACTTGATGCTGAAAATTTATCATAATGCATTATTTTGTATTATTTGGGAGGAGAGTGGCGGCTTAGCACAGAGGGGAAAAACACACAACTTTATCTTCTCTGCCAAGATTGTATTTACTTTTTGGTATGATGAATATTTCTATTGTGATTCCCATTTTATTCATGAGTAGCTAAGTTTATTAGTTAGGGTTATGGAAGCCTTGTAACATACAATTTATTACTTTGGGTTTTTGAGTTCATCATGTATTTACCTGTTTATATTATACTCTCTTCGTTTATCTTGAATTCTCGTGGTTGCAAACATAAAGGATGTGCCTTAAAGCTCAAATTGTTCGATAGAAAAGTTGAGGTTTGGAAAAGAGAGTAGTGACAAGAAAATAGGATTTCCAACCCCTATTTCATATGTTAATGCCTTAACAGGATTAACTACTTGGAGATCTCATATTGTTTTTGTAAACACTTTTGATTCGAGAGAACTAAAGTGAATTAGTCCTTGATGGTTGAGAAACACTAGGATTATGTTATTAAATACAATATGTTTCTCTGTAAGCATAATACATGTATGAATTCGTAAAGCCCATAGTTAGAAAGTATTGAAAACTACAAGGCTGATATAACCCTAGCTTGCTATTTCTCTGAATTTGAATACTACTACACATATTTCATCTTGTTAAACTGAAACCATTAATTTATGAATTGAATCAAATTTCTCCTTTTTGTTTTATGAAAATGAATGATTAAAAGTCAACTAATCTGCGTACAACTTAATTAGCACCATATTCCCTGTGGGATTCGACCTCAACCTAGTTGGGTTATATATTTGACAGCGATTGCTTACTCTCTCGTAAAAGAGGTGTAATTTGGGCGTATCAAATATTTTTTGCACCCATTTCATGTTACGCACCCCTATGATAGCCACCGTCAACTTAAGCGATTTTTCTTAGTTGAGGTGCACAATGTCCAAGAAGGACCGGGGCCAAAACAGGTTCATTGTAACATGTCCGGGATAAAATTTATAACTTTTTTATCAACAATTTTCGATACTCCCAACCACATCAATTGCACACGCCAATAACTAGACTTTGGGGCATCAATTTCACCTTTTTTCTCTTATTGTCAAACTCCTAACTCAAATTGATTTTACATTAAAGCACTTAGGAGATTTTGGATCAAATTATGATCTATTCAAAAATGAGTTAGGCTACATAGGAGGCTAACAAAAGAATAAGCTAAAGGCTTAATAGGGCTAGCTAAGATAACTTACAAAGGTAGGTCAAAAGAAGGCATGAACAATGGCTGTCAAAAATGCCTAAATCATCTCCTAAACTCACAATCTTTATTTCACTTTGCACACACACCAGGCAAGTTCTAGCATCAGTTGCAATAAGGAATATACAATAGTCTTACACATTCATGGCATATGGTCAACTCAATTAGGAGCATTATAGATTCTCGATCCAACAATTAAATGAATTCAAATAAGACCAACAATCACAACAAGAGTCACAACTAGAGCCTAGGTATTTCAAATGTAATGATCCATTACATACTTATGTTATAATGTCATCCATCCATCATCGAGTAAAGAACCTAATTATGACTAAATCAAACAAACATCTAACAAGAAAAAAAATAAACAAAATAACTAATCCTATCACAGAAGTATACTAAGGAGAAGGTACTATTTTCTTACAAAACAAGTAGCAAAGTAACCAGCCACCCCACACTTAAGCTAAGCATTGTCCCCAGTGCAAATAACAAGATAAAGAACCTGGCTAGTAGTACTCCCCATACACATTTAAAGTCATGCCACCTGCATGGACATCATCATTGGAGCCATTTTTCCTGTATTCATCACATCATCCATGTCAGCCATACATAATGAAACTAACTACAATTAAGATGAAGGTGGTGAATTCACCACCCTACACTTAATTTGTTAGTATAAAGCAATTAAGTGTTCTTGTCGGGTACTCAGACTTCACTGGCATATACTCTAACATGGTGCACCAACATTAGTCAATACAATTCACTCACTTCAATTCCACCAATTTTATTTCAATGAAACAATCTTTGAACAAAGTTATGCCTTAGTGTTTCAACATGTCAATATACACAAAACACCATCACTTTCATAGGATTTAACCACCACTATGTTCCATCAAGTAAGTTGTGAAATAATGGCCACACAACTAAACTATGTTAGTCATGAACAATTCCATCACATGCAAAATATCAAAGTACTACAACAATGGTGTTCACTACAACAATGGTGTTTATCTTCCCAAGATTTTCAAAATCCTTCTTTGACATAGACATGGCAAGAATTTAATCCACAATCCTCAAAAAATTAATTAACAATTATAACATAAAGTGACAACAGCAAAGGATTAAGAAAGAAAAACTTACATTAAAGATGGAAGATTGAATAAATAAAGGGAGAATTTTTGAGATTATGAAGGAAAGAAGAATCTTGAAGAACAAAGGGATTGGTGAGAGAGAAATCTTGCACAGCTTCGGGGTGACATAAGTATGAATTTAGGCATTTAGGGCATGGACTCTATTTAAAAAAAATAAATTTTGGGTCGGGTTGACCCAATTAAAAGTTGGATACTAAGCAGAATAGGGAAAGGTATGTGGCGCACATCTCATCGCACATGTTTAAGGGTGCGTCACATTAAGCATCGCACAAGTGAGATAGTACGCATACGCGTTAAGGTATGCAACACACAAGTTATCGCACAAGTGCAAGTAGGCGGAGCATATGTTATTGCACAAGTTGAAGTGTGCGGTGCATAAGGAATCTCACAAGTGAGGTAGTGAGTATATGCGGAGGCTTGGATGGGCGCATGTGTAATCGCCAACTTGAACCAGTGAGCATGTACGACTGGGTTGACGCTGCACATGTTATCGCCTACATCAAGGTGTGTGGCACACATCATGCCACTCATTTTCACCTAACTTTAGCCTAAGCACATATGTTAGGCGACGTCTTTACCATGGTCTATGTAAACTGGCACACCATGCACCCCATTCTTCATATAAAGCATTGAGAAAGGTCCGTACCACGTGGACTTCACCCTTGCACCCCCATCAAGGTTAGTGGTGGGCTCTGGGATCGGGCCAACGACTCGATCCCTATGCTACCAACACAGACCTCATTGAAAATCACAAAATAAAGTCGCACTACAAAACTTTGGGGGATGGATTAACATAATTTGGGTCATAACTCTAACACGAATCATGACTCGAGCCTTAACATTTGACTACTCCAACTTACCAGTAATGTTCCCGTTACTCCTAACTTACCACCATTGATATGGCTCAATTCCAAACTAAATATAGTACCAATTACCTCCTAAGTACTTCATGCACCTATACTTAATCAAAAACAACTAAAAATAATTATAATGATGGGTTGCCTCCCACCAAGCTCAATAGTTTTGGTCGTGGATAGACTCTTATTTTTGTATTTTTATTTAACATGAGAAGAATAAAATCATGGGTTGCCTCCCATACAGTGCCTGATTTAACATTGTGGCACGACTCGATTATCTTGACTACTCAGGCTTCATCAAGATACATCAATGATACTATTTGTACCTTATCTTCATAGAATACATCAACGATCGAGAAAAAACAAATCTTTTTTTGTTGTTTCACAGATTTACACACTTTAAAACTAACCTCCTTCCCATTGAGCCTAAATTTCAGCTCATTCATCTTAAGGTCAACTAACACTCTCCCAGTTGCTAAGAACGGCCTGCCCAAAATTATAGGTACTTCAAAGTTTACTTTGCAATCAAGAATTACAAAGTCAGTAGGAAATATAAAATTGGCCACCTTTATAAGTACATCATGTAGAATCTCAACCGGCCTTTTCACCGATCTATTCGCCATTACAAGTCGCATGTTTGTGGGTGTGGGGTATCCCAAACACAACTTCTTATAAACAGCTGGCGATATTAGATTGATGCTAGATCCAAGATCACATAAGGCCTTATCAAAATCCAAAGACCCAATCGTATAAGGGGTGGTAAATGCTCCTGGGTCTGCCTTCTTCTGCACCAGTGACCTTGTAGAAATGGCACTATAATGATGGAGGTTATCCATCGGTTCGTAGCTTACTGCTCTTTTCTTTATCACAAGATCTTTCATAAATTTAGCATATCCTGGCATCTGCTCAAGTTCTTCAACTAAGGGCACGTTCACTATCAACTGCTTCAACATAGCCATGAATTTGCTAAACTTGCCATCATCTTTTTCTTCTTTAATCATTATTGAAATAGAGGTGGTGGCCTTGGGATTTCAACTGGAGCAACTTTTACCTTCTTTCTTATGCCTTGCTCCACATCAGTAACATGCTTTGTCTTAGGTGGTTGTACCACTTCTGCACTCTTCTTTTCTGAACCTCCCACTTCCACAGGAACCACTGAAGATTCATCAACCATCTCCCAATCTATTTCGACCACATCAGTATGAGAGGATGCTTCCAATCCTGGACTAGATAACATTTTACCGCTCCTAGTGGTAATATCCATACACATACATCAGTCCTCAGATTCTGAACTGTATCACTTGGTAGAGTCCTATTCTGTCTTTTGTTAAATGCTTTGGATAATTTTCTCATCTGTTTCTCCAGTTATTTAATATCAGTTAAGTGTGAATTTACTAGTTGACTCATGGAAGATATGTCACTCTTCATCGTAGTCACCCCAGAATTGGTCACCTCAACTCCCTTTAATAGTTTCTCCATCATGTCCTCCATGGACATTTTGCCTGAACTGGTGGCAGTATTATTACGGCTTCCAGAAGGTACATACAATCCACTCTTGTCACTTTTATTCTTCCAATCTCCTTGATGGTTCCAACCTTAGTTTCCTTGACCACCGGTCTAGAAACCCCCTAGTCATGCAAGTAGTTAGCCTCTTCCTCAGTGTTTGATTCAACTTTCTTACCATGGGACCCCACAGCTTTTACTTTTTCTACATTCCCTGATAGAAAATATTTCATGAGCAGATCCATCTGGGTTTTCATATGAGCCATATCCTGATCATGCTCCTCTTCTCTCCTACACTGATCTGTTGATATTATACTAGACCCAGTATTACTTACTACATAGAATATCTGGTATGCCAAGCTCTACTTGTCTTAGTCATTCTTTTTAACATGTCCACAGCCTCAGTAAAGGTGAGCTCCATAAAAGCTTCTCATGCAGCATTATCCACAATTGGCTTTGTAAGTGAGTTCAAATCTCTATAGAATATGTTCATCAAGTGTTCATTAGTAATCTTATGGTTTGGTCATTAAGTCAAATTCTTTTTAAACGTTGCCCAAGTCTCATGCAAAGCTTCATTAGCCAATTGCCTAAAGTTGCTGATCTCATCCCTCAACTGTAATATTTTGGAGGGATGTAAGAACCTTTATAGGAAAACTCCTTTCAATTTCCTTCAGTTTGTTATAGAATCAGGAGTTAGCTCATTCGACCATATAGTTGCCACTCTAGACAGAGACAGTCGGAACAATCTCAAATAAATAGTATTTTGTCCCACTCCAGGATTATCAAACAACTTACAAATATTGATGAAATTCATCAAATGTAGATTTGGTTCATAACCAGGTAATCCACCAACAAGTCCTTTCAAATTCAGTAGCTGGATCATAGTACTGGTGATGTTGAATTTCACCGAGGAGCTAGTGGTGGTAGAATGATTGCCCCTGTATCTTTAGCTCCATCTAAATCATCCTCATCATTGTTAATATCAAACTGCACTGCTTGGCGGTCTAGTCTTCCTCTGAATGGACGATTTCGATTTATAGGTGAAACTACTCCAGCCTCACGCTTCCTATTAGCTGGGTCAATTAAATCATCATCTCCCAGATACTCTTCATCGAGATTAGGTACCCGACCTGGGTTATCTATATTCTGTTGATTTAATTAAGCATTAGCCAAAACGGCTAAACTTTCAGCTTCCTGTTGGTTAGCCATTCTTTTAATGAGATAAGGTTCAAGATTAAAGGGTAATAATGGTTCACCTGGACTTCTGGTTTGTGGCATAAACAACAATGAGCCTGTAATAAACAAAAGTAATAAATAAACGTAAAATAAGGAAACTTGACTAACAGTCAATTGAGTCACATAAACTCAATCGACAATCGTATTCCTCGACAACGGCGCCAAATTTGATACGCCCAAATTACACCTCTCTTACAAGAGAGTAAGCGGTCGTTGTCAAATATAGAACCCAACTAGGTTGGGGTCGAATCCCATAGGGAATATGGTGCTAATTAAGTTGTATGCAGATTAGTTGACTTTTAATCATTCATTTTCGTAAAACAAAATGGGGGAATTTGATTCAGTTCATAAATTAATGGTTTCAGTTTAATAAGATGAAATATGTGTAGTAGTATTCAAATTCAGAGAAATAGCAAGCTAGGGTTATGTCAACCTTGTAGTTTTCAATACTTTCTTACTATGGACTTTACGAATTCATACATGTATCATGCTTATAGAGAAATATATTGTATTTAATAACATAATCCTAGTGTTTCTCAACCATCAAGGACTAATTCACTTTAGTTCTCTCAAATCAAAAGTGTTTACAAAAATAATATGAGATCTCTAAGTAGTTAATCCTGTTAAGGCATTAACATATGAAATAGGGGTTGGAAATCCTATTTTATTGTCACTACTCTCTTTTCCAAACCTCAGCTTTTCTATCGAACAAGTTGAGTTTTAAGGCACATCCTCTATGTTTGTAACTATGAGAATTCAAGATAAACGAAGAGAGTATGATATAAGAAGGTCAATACATGATGAATTCAAAAGCCCAAAGTAATAAATTGTATGTTACAAGGCTTCCATAACCCTAACTAATAAGCTTAGCTACTCATAAATAAAACAAGAATCATAATAGAAATATTCATCATACCAAAAAGTAAATACAATCTTGACAGAGAAGATGAAGTTGCGTGTTTTTCCCCTCTATGCTAAGACGCCACTCTCCTCCCAAATAATACAAAATAATGCATTATGATAAATTTTCAGCATCAAGTCTTTTTAATAATCTTTTCTCTCCTAATTGCCTTCTAAGTCCCTAAACTAATTATAAATGAAATATTAGTATTGGACATAGTTTCTAGGTTCCACATTTAGTCCAACAAGCTACTTTTCTCTTGTGTGATTTGTCATCCGCAATCCGTAGTCCCATCATGTCTCTATCTACCTCATTAATACCTGAAATCATGTTAATCACATAGGTTAGCTCAATTACATCAAAGTAGAGTAAAAACATAAGAAACTAGACACTTTGTTCTCAAAACTTAGCTAAAATATGGGTAAGTTATGGTGCTTAGGCGTATAAATACACCCAAGATCACTTCGATTTAAATTATGCTAGGGAAATATAGGGTATTACAATGCCCCATCCTTTATCATTAACAATCTTTAGAAATATTGTTCATTCCTAAATCTAGAACTACACACGGCCTAATTCTCGTAAGACCAGAGATATTTAGGCAACTTAAAACAAAAGTCTCAATCGTATTTTTTAAAAAATCACCCTCCTAAGTTCTCATTCCCACAAATCATCCTCTCGGTTGGACAAAATTGACTACCACGTCAACTTTCGTTGCTCGACAATTCTTTCATCATTCTCAAGCAATGAAGGAATAATTTTTGACACCCAATTTTGACCGTCCGATACTCTCTTAGGCTGCTATTTTTGTCAAAATTATTTAAATTTTAATATTAATATTTTTTTACGCATTACTGTGGTATCAAATAATTTTCGACAAGTCACACTCATGATTTAAAAAATGTACAAATTATTTTACTACTTTTTAGTATTACTTTTACCATTTATTAATTCAAATAAGACATTTTACATAATTTCATTAAATTATTTTTTCTTAAATATGCATACTCACAATTTACACATGCATTTTCTAGTTTCATTATTATTATTATTATTATTATTATTATTATTATTATTATTATTATCATCGATACATTTATTAAACTAGTAGCCACTTTTATTCAATTTTCCTTTTCTTGTATTTAATTTTAGTCCTTTTTTAATTCCAATTGATATCAATTTTAGCCAAAATTATATATCAATTTGGGTCCCTATTTAAATCCCAATTGACCTACTTTTAAATGCCTTATCTCAGTCATTGATCAAAGTTGATCCAACGGCTGAGATCAGATCAACCCCACTTTCTTTTCAAACCATAAAAGAAAACCTTAATCCCATTTTCTCGCAAAAACAGCCGCTCATCCCCTTTCTCTGTCTCTCTCTACCTTCTCTCCATCTCTAACCATGGCTGCCGTCGCCATCTAGCCTTACGGCTGGAGAAGCCGAACGCCTATCCCTTCTCTCATCCTCTCTTCTCTTCTCTCTACAGTCGGAGAAAAAACAGCACCAACCACTCACCTAGCAGCGCCGCTGGACAGCAATAAGTATTCGCCGCTCCTTTCTCTCTCTTCTCTCCAGTGGAATGCCCTCATCTCCTCTTATCTCTAGCCAATGCAGCGACTAGCGCTGCTTCCACTGCTTCAACCTGCTCCAAAATCCTATACACCAGCGAGGCTGCACCAGCCGCAACACTCCATCTCCTTTCCCTCGTTGTCATCATCACTTTCTCTCCGTCGCCTTCCACCGAAGTATGCAACATCCGGCAACACCAGTCAACAACTGGCGAACCCCATCGCTATTAGCTGTAAAACAACCGGTGATTCTTCCCCAGGACCAGAGCTCTACCCTAACTCCGCCATCATTAGCCCACTGATTTTCACCGGAGTATTCTATAATTTATGATGGATTCATAAGAATCCGTCCAGGTTTGTAACCTTATTTAATTTTGTTAACATTATCATCTCCTTCTGTTTCTTTTTCTTTTGAAAGATTGTTTATAATTAGTGGCATTTGATTTTGATTGTCAAAATCGATTTTCTTAATTTCGTATTTGTTTATATTCTTAAAGTAGCATATGTTAAAATCCCTTAAAGTTACTAACTATCACTAGAAAAATTTGACACAATTTTGGGTAGGCTAATTATTATTGTTACTGTTGTTTGCTGGAAAATTCATACGTGTGATTATTGTTAAATGACGTTGTTTACACCATTTTAAATTATTGAGTTTCTAATATAATTTTCATTCCTTCTTTCATGATTTGAATAATTGATCCTCATATTTTCCAATCACATTGATCAAATATTTTTTTTCTTTTTAATTTGAACGATTTTACTTGAAAAAATGGTTTTAATTGATTCTCACACTTCTGAAAGATTTTGCTAAATTAGTATTCTCCTCCTTTTTTAGGCTAATTTATATACTCTGACATAATGATTTGACTTTATTTGTGAGCATGTTTGAAAGAAAATTTGGATTGATTGATATTTTTACTCCCTTTTATTTATTTTGACTGATTATATTATTAAGTGCGATCTTTATATTTAAGGAAAATTTTGTTGATTGAATATTCTCTCTATGGGTTGATACCTCTCTTTTTTTTTATGCTTGGACTGATTTTAAATTACTTGACTGATATAAGTGTGATATTTATATTTACGGAAAATATGATTGACTGATTACCTTAAATATTTATTTACGGAAAATATGATTGATTGATTACCTTAAATATTCTCTTTTCCTTTTTTGATTTATTACTTCACTATATAAACACCTCTTCTCCATTCTCAAAAGGGACACACCTCTTATTATACACTCATACTCTGACTTCTACACTGTTCTACACTGCACTTATTTCTAAATTTTTCTTGCTTCTACTTTGGGATTGCTAATTCTTGTTTGCTCGTACGATTGTTTATCCACTCTTGAAAGTTCAATCTTCTTTTTGTTATTGTGTTGTGAACCGGTTAGTTTTCTTAGACTATGCATTTGATTATTACACAATAATTTTAAATGCTTCCGTGCTTATCTAGATTACTTTCTAAATGCTATTAAGTTGTTTGCTATGACATGTTTGTAAATTCATCGTTCCTCCGTATGCTCTCTTGATTGAAATGCTATATATCTGTTGTTTGTAGTGCATTTGGGATATGTGCCATTGTCTTACAGATATTATGAGCCTTCGACATAGATGAAGGGCCACCAAAAATCTGAATATTGTTAGTTCCTAATGTTTTATCTCTTTTTCATTTTCTATGTAATTAATTGTACAAACATTAGTGATGTAACAATGTAGTAATGAATTATTGGGGACTGCTTGGGTCTGGGGTGTTATGTGATTTGTGTGCTATGTGAATAGCTTAGGCAAATGGAATTTAGGATTCGTAAATCAACTTGGTTTGTCACTTAGAAAACATACCTTTAGGATCATTAAACAACATATGACTCAAGATTAATTTCAACCTATGTGCTTAATTTTTGGCTATGATGGGCGGTTTAATATTCACATATCTATTTTCAACAATTAAAAAAGTAATCATCATCTGCTAACACATAAAATGAACTTTCAGTAATTAAAACAGAAATTTCAACATGTTCAACATATTAAATCACTTTTCAGCATTTCAAAATAAGTTTTCCGTATATAGAATAATTTCAGCAATTTAGAATTAATTTTCAGCATGTTAAAACACATTTCCAGCATATCAAAACAGTTGTTTTTTCTTAAGTAATTAAATATTTCTTTACAATGTATACATTGGGTTTCCAACATATTAAGGGGTGAAAATGATTTGTCAGTGTATTAAAAAAAAATTCAAAACATAAAAGTGCATTTCCAGCATTATCTTATTAATTTGTAGAAGAGATTTTCACATGCGAATTATTTTCAGCAATTAGGATGTAGTTTTCTTACACTACAAATAATTTTCAAACACCTTTCACTATTTTTACAACATGTTTCTTTTATAATAAAAGTACCGAGGATTACTCTTCAGCATAGTTACTTTATTTTGACATACTTTGCTTTTGAGCAGTTTGACAATTACTTTCCATCAATAAACAGTGACTATCCATTTAGATATCATGCTTAACTATCTTTTACATAATAAATTAACGTTCTTATTATCTCACGGTTTGACATGTCCCTTTTTATTCTCAACGAACTTTTACCGCATTGTTTCGACAATTACTTTTTAATAAATAATTGTGACATTAGATATCGTGCCTATAGGTTAATGAGACAAAAACAAGTTATTATTTGTCGTTGCATGTCAATCACATTAATTAACTCTTTAATTAACCAAGAGGCTCATTTGATACTACTACATGCTACTTGTTTTCCAACATGTTTTACGCGCCTTGAGTTTTAGGAAAACACAAATTTATTTTGTCTAGACCAAAAATTCAAAATAGCGAAGTCCAATGTCTCTTGGACGATAGGCGGGACGATAGATATTACTAGAGACGCTAGTTTTATCCTTTTTTAGTATGCCTTCTGGTTAGCAACCAGCCTAGGTGGGGTGGAACAGGTAGTCATTTGAAAGCGATGATCTCCAGAGACATTACATGACATTTAACATTGTTACTTGTTTAAGAATTCGGCCAGTGGGTCGGATAAGGATTAAAAAAGTTGGGGTTCTGATCCGAATGAAACTATAACTTTCCTTTGTTTGTTTTTTTTCGAATTTATTCTTTTATTTATTTTACAAGTTTATTTATTTGGGGTAGTTAGTTTATTACATAAGTAGTCCCCTTTGTTATAATTTATATCACTTCTCTCTCTTTTCTTGTCTTATTTACATGTTTTACTTACTTTTATCATGTAGATAATTAATAATTAGAAATAATAAAATAACATGTGTTTGCTTATTAATTACTTTATCTCTTAGTTAACAATTAAGTTAGAAATAAGAGACCTTTATTTTATGACATAGAATCCCCCACGTAAAATATGAATTTGGTCGGGAACCACCTTTGTGGACTTCGAAAGTTGCCTAACACCACCTTCTTTTTGAGGTAAGGTGAACCCTTACCCAAATATCTGGTGAACTATGACCAAACAACCAAATATATTCGTAGTAGCCTAGACCGGTGTCCTAACGCACCTTAATTCACTAGGTGGTGACTCTTCACATTTCCTTAAACAATCCCAAAAAGAGTGGTCACGTCGAATCCCACTTTTCACAAGAAAAATGGTGTGCAACACATATGTCCGTCTATTTCAGCAAATCAAACAGGTCTTTGTAATATTTTAATTTGTACCAACAAATGAGTCATTTATTTCAACAGATGGGTCATCTCTTCGAAAGTATCATAAATCTCCTTTTACCTGTTCAAATTTGTCCCAACAAATGATCCATCTATTGTAACAGATAGATAATCTATTATATATCTGTGATTAGCATTGATAATTCTAGCTTTCTAGGTGGAGGTCACAGTAGAATCTACTGCTAAACAACATAATATCACAGTTGATAATCCACCAACTGTTTCCAAAGAAGAAGAAAAAATAGAGCCTGTTAGCTCAGGAAAATGGAAGAATTACCCATTTTAAGGGTTCAACATCTCGGATGAGGCTCCAAAACAACTCACAAAGTTGATCAACAACTATTTAGAATGGATTGCCGATAGGCTGTTAAAGCATCATTCCGACAAGTACATAAATTATTTTTAATTATATAGTTCTTATTGTAAAAATATGACATTAACTTATTTAAATAATGTAGAAAATAAAATAATGAACACTACTAAATAAATGAATTCGGTCTTGATTTTGATATGTTCGACTTTGTTGTTGCACATCTCGGAACAAGAATTGGTTCTATTTGATGTCACAACTCCAAACTTGGTGTAATAATGAGGTTTAAATGTCATACATATAACTATTAATAAATACTTTATTTAATTGCATCTGTGTATTAATTTTATTGTCACGTAATATGAAATGTTTGATAATATGTGCAACACATCTATGTCATTTTTTACTACCTTCTAAAGAAGGCCAAGTTGCAAACACAAGAACAATACAGATATACGACAGGCAATTATTTGTACAAAGTTTACATCAATAATGACTATGATAGGTATTGTCAACAATAGACAGAAGTTTCCCGAATTAAGGAATGCTTAATCAATATCATCAAGGGTTTTAGCATTCCAGTTGGCTTACCTTTACATTTGATTGATAAAGTATACATCTCAATCAATTGTGGTAATGAATTCCATTGGGTGTTGGCTATCGTCATTCTAAAAGAGAGGTGCATCTGAGTTTATGATTGATATTGGGAAGGAGATGTTCCGGATCGTGGTCTGAGATACAAAAGCTGACCAAAATATTGCCTACTTACCTTAATATAAGTGTCTTTTTGGACCAAAAGGTTCATAGTGATTGGTCGATGATTGAAGTATACCGAGATAAAATTTGTAATCCATTTGATGTAGAAAATGTTAAAGGAATTGCTCAACAACCAATTAGTTGCCTGTAAGTATCATGATTTAGTTTCATTTCATAAATTTCACAACGCTTACATGAATTGCAAGATCTGAATTATTTGATTTTTAAAAACGTAGAGATTGTGGTCTTTTTGTTGCCGTTTACGCCGAGTGTTTGAGCGATGGATTACAAGTACCAAATGATGGGCTTGATGTCAGATTACTCCATACAAGATATTCTACTTTTGTATAGAAATACAGAAAAACAAAAGCTCAGAAAGCGTACATAAGCGACATTAAAGATCCACTACGACCATAGCCGAATTTCATAGCACCGAATGATGAACAACTTATCCATATTGAGTAGATCTTTTTAGTTTGAGTTTGTCAAAGTAATAACCTCTCCTTAGGAATTATTGGAACCAAAGGTTAAATTATTGATTTATTTGTTGAGTAGATCATCTGTACCTATAATAATTTTTTTTTACATTTCATTTATTTGTTGAGTTATTTCAGGTAATTTCTAAAGGCTTTGATTTATTTTATGTTGTCTATGGATTTAATTTAGTCCTTATATTTGAACTTATTAATTGAATGAAATACTATATTCAAATATCGCAAGAGATAATGTATCTGTTGCAACAAATAATTCATCTATTGCAACAGACAAAATATCTGTTGGAAATTATCAAACAGATTTAGACAAATATTGCAACATGTAGGTCATCTGTTGGAAATTATGCAACATGTAGGTCATCTGTTGGAAATTATCAAATAGGTCTTCCTACTATTTTGATTTATTTTAATAGATTACTATCAATTGCAACAGATAGACTATAGTTGCAACAGATTGTATATCTGTTGTGACAGATAGACTTAAAAATATCTGCATAATGCAACAGATGACCAATCTATTGCAATATATAATCAATCTGCTAGAACAAATAGACTATCTATTACAACAGATAGACAATCTGTTGCAATATAAGAAATTCAACTTTCATCAAACATTAAAAATTATCACTATATGTAAAGTAAAGTGGCTTGAAATAAAAAATTATTATGGTGTTTGTGTTTCTACATCTTCTTTATACATAGGCTCCAAGCATCCAGTTAGTACCCCATAAGCCCAAACCTCTATCATTTTTGTCACAACGTCATCAAATAGAGCGACCATTGGCTCGTCCATTTCTATGTCGGTCAACAAACACGTAGGACATGCACACAATATCGCTTTTATTTTTTGGAAGGTTCATGTCCTTGTTTCAACTTTAAAAATTTCATGCTTTCTTGCTTAACTCTTTTGCTGGTAAATGATCTATCAGTTTACTCTACCTCAATAAGTTGGGGAACAACTCCAACAGTGGCTGCATGTGGGTAAGAAAAATGCCATCGTCGAAGAAAGGTAAGTTGCAGTTATAAAACTTAATCTTTCCCTCCTCGAGTAGTACCTCAACAGCTAGAAAATATTTGACATCTACGTTCATGACCGCAAGAATTCTCTTGCTTTGGTCCAGCTCTTGCCGTGTGGATATGACCTCTTCCCTCTAATATATTTAATCATATCTTCATCCCATTAGAACTTAGAAACTAACCAATCAAATCCCAGGCTACCAGGAGTATGGCCTCTTCCCTCTAATATATGTCCACCTTCTTCAATGGCCCCTGACCTGCAACAACTTTTTGAGAGGGAGGAGCTGTAATTTTTTTAGTTTCAGATTAGAGAGTATTTGGCTAATTGCTCTTTTATTCCCCCTAACCACCATTGTAGGAGTGTGTGGCTCCCTAACCTTCTTAGATTGTATGACACCCCTCTTGGATTTTCATTCCTTGGTAGCTTTAATGATAACCTCTAGTTTTTCAAGAAGTTTATTGTAACGACCCAGGACTACTCCTCAGTCATCACACAGTGCTTGCGACCCTGATAGACCACAAACTAACCCATGAATGATATCTGCGGTGAGCACTGAACAATAATACTGAAATAATTATAAAATAATAGGATGAAATGCTATAAGATTCAAAATATCTAAAATATTGATAATTAATAATAACATCTGAATCTGAAGTACTGTTTGAAAATCTCGTCTGAAAAGCCTCTAACTGAATTTGTCTGAAAGTGGAGTTGATGGGACAATCCTCCAACTAACTCCATCTACTAAAATATTGCTAAACTGAAGTACTAAAAAAAAAGCATATCCTCGATAGATTAGGACTCATTGCTAAATCTGCTATTGCTGGCTGAATCTGGCTAAGCACAGCCAGGAACCTGAGCGTCCAAACCTATCATATAAAATATCATAGCACAAGAAATGGGTATGCGGTCAGTACGTGGGAATGTACTGGTATACTAAATGAGGTAAGGATGAATACATGGGTTTATATGCATGAACAATAACTAACTAAATAACATGCAAGAGCTGGATTAACATATATAGAGGATCTATAACTACTAAACATACTATGCATACTGTAACTGAGTATACTAGAACTAAATCTGATAATTGATAATTGAATATATTAATAATCTAAGATTACTGATAATCTGAATTACTGATAACTGAGTGACTATATTTGACAGTCCTGATTCTGTAGAACTAAACTGAGTTCTATTCTGGAAACTGAGACTAAAACTGAAACTGTGGGAGGTAATCATCTAATTGACATGCCCCATTCTAAACTAATAGGATAACTGAGCTGGGGTCCAATCTGTAACCCCAAATAAAAGGGTATCAGTACCGTGCCATGGGTAAAGACAAGCAGAAGAGTCGCCCTCTACTGGCAAGTTCCCTAAACGAGAATGGTAGTACCCTCTACTAGCAGGTAGTGCACCTCATCAACCATCAACTGGTAGGTTGGATGTCTCAACCTACGCTGGCTATGTCGTTCTGGAATGCAAGGATTGCTTCTAAGGATCACACCCTCTGCTGGCAGGTGAGCCACCATCCTTGGGTTTACTCGGTGCTAAATCCTATTTCCAGCTGAAAGACACAAAACTGATTAACTGGTCTAAACTGGATTAATACTGAGGTCACTGAGTTTTCCTAAGTTCTGTGACTGACTGAGTTCTACTATGTTTTGTAACTGACTGAGAGTACTACTGATGGTGACATAACTGATACTATTCTGTAACTGACACTGGCTCTAGATAAATAGCTAAATTGTCGGGTATTAAATACCCCAGGACTCAATAATATGAAAAGTAAAGCAGAGCATCATCTTGAATAACATAACAATATTCACTTGCTCATAATTCATTCATAGAGGCATTTCATCAAACACTTGTAATGCATTAACTTGTACATAGATGGGGAATACATGTTAGCATGCTATAATTGCATTATTTCATTCTCATAGACAATTTATCAAAAACATTGGAAACATTCTTGGTTCATTAAATCATACACATAGGGTTAACATGGCTACAACAATCATTGCAAATTGAAGGGTTTATCATGAATATCATGTAATTCAACACATACTAGAATAAATTCTTGAATTGTAATCTAAATCATGGATTAAAACCCAAACAACGTCATGAACATGGATACAATCAAATTCACACATAGAATTCATGAAAATCCAAACTTGTATTTCAAAAAGGGATTCTTGGGCTCCATGGAATCGTGAGATTTTTAGAGTTTCTGGAGAGATTCTTGGGATTGACCTTGATTCTTGAGAGCTAGGGTTTTTTTCTAGAGAGAGAACTACATTTTGAATTTGAGGAAAAGTGAATAAAGGGTTTTACACCTTTTTAGGGCTTAAATCCCACATCTGGACGGAATAAAATCATGGGAAAAGACTATTTTAACCCTCGGTGCGATGTTAATTTTTTGTGAAATTTTCCCATGCAACGCGGCGCTATCGTTCCGTGTTACTGGAAAATGATGACTGGTAAATTGCATTGTGGTGCGACATGTTATAATCGCGTTGCCACTTTGGATGTGAACTGGAAGTGCATTGCGATGCGGTGTAATCACGTTGGTACACTGAAATTGACAATTATGAACTGAGTTTATGATGCGATGCACCAATATCGCAGAGCCACACTGGAAACTAACAATTTCTATTTTAACACACTCCGCGAGGCGTTACTGGCCCGAATGACGGCGTTTATTGACTGAAACTTAAAATCGTCATAACTTCTTACGCAATTATCGAATTTAGGTGAATTTTATATCGATGGAAAGTTTATTTAATTTCCCACACAACAAAAGTCAAAATCCTAAAAATTCCACATTTATAAAAGTACATTCATCTTTAAAGAAAGTTTTTGACATTTTTGGGACAAATTTAGGCTAGGTAAAATTATGGGGTATTACATTTATCCTATCTGTCCTTGCACACTTTGCATTTTCAATGAAAACATAAGGGTGAAGAGGGTGAGAGGAACCACTGTAAGGGTGAGAGGGACATGTATAAGGGGTGATTTCAAACATATTTATTTTTTCTTGAGCATCAATATGCTCATAATCATGATTAACAACAACATTAGCATTAGGATGGCTACCACCAACATCAACAACTCCACCAGTAACACCCCTAGAAGAAGCACCTAGATCTATTGCAGTAGGTTGGTCATGAAGAGCCTCAACATTAGGATGACCTTGCCTAACTGCTTTTTTTATAACTGTTGCTCCAGCCAATTCCTTCTTTATTAACTCGACCGTTGGGTCTGCTATTATATCAACAAGGCCTAGAGTAATAAAAAAAAGTCATCCTAAAATTCTGCTCAGTAGGCACGATCCATGGATGCACAACCTACAATAAAAAGATAGATACATTTAAATCATATAATAATTTGTAGTCAATTGGGTTATATGTTAACACAGACAACTTATGCAACAACTGATCTGTCTGTTGCAATAGATTAATAATATATTGCATTAGATTACCCATCTATTGCATAATTTATACTAGATGGGTAATTTGTCGAGTCGGATTCAGAGAAACAAAGTGAAAGATGGTAATTTGTTGAGTCGGGTTCAGAGAACCAAAGCAAAAAAATGGGTAATTTATTGTAAAATATGGATCGTTTGTCACAATAGATTACCCATCTGTTGCACTAGTTGTAGTAGATGGGTAATCTGTTGTAACAGACGACCCATCTATCACAATATATGACACATCTATTTCCATATCTTTCTTTGATTCAAATTATTTTACTTGAAAGAAGACGTACTGCATCATCTATAGGGTTAAAGAGATCAACCTCCTTAAATTCTTGTGTTGCTCTTTGCAGCCAACCACCTAAGGATCCTTGGATGAGTAACCTTAACTAGGTAATCCTTGACCTGCTTTCAGAAGGGAGGAATGTCTTTAAATGCCCAAGACAAAAATATGTAAACAAGAAGCAAGCGAAAAAGTCATAAGAATTATTCAATATAAATTAACAGATGAATAAACATATAGTGATTAAATTTTTTATGAAAGCCCAAGGAAAGCTATATAATGTGATTGTTTTGGGGATAACTTTGCCAGTAAATATTTGATAGTCAAGTTGTAGTTGTCATATCCCCAGGAATAATTATTGAATTTCTCAAAATCCTTAGCAAGCACCAACAAATCATCTTCTATGACTTTGTTGACGTTTCTTACTAATATAATGGAATAGAAAAACCAAACTAAGCTCAATTTCTCCCTATACTACTTTGGTATAGTTTTAACCTTGAGGTCTTCTATAAAATCCACCTCTTTGTAGCTACATCCCTTAATGTCGAACAACCCATCTATTTTTTCCTTGCGTTTATTGGTTTTGGTGGGTGGTCACTTAGACAATGCTTTCCCTTTATTTGATGGGGGTGGTTTGGCTATCCTACTTGCCTTGGACTTTTTGTGGGGCATTTCCTTGATGAGAGGTTCTTTTGGATGATCACATCTTAAGCCTGTCACTATGGCAAACTCTTTCGTGCCAAAACAAACCGGCATGCAACAATAGTTAATCCAAATTTCATTCATTTTTTGGCATCCCCTATCCAATCTTTGTCATCCCCTACGTACTTGGTGCTGCACTTGAGAAGTCCATATACCATGCTTATTTCAAAACGAGAAATGTAGCCCTCAGACAGCTCAAGAAAGTGTCCAAAGCAGCTCTTCTAGAAAAGTTTGTCTATATTTTCATTATTCATAATATTCCTAAATTCATCAAAAATTTTCCCCAACTGACATTTAAGTACAAGATCACCAGTTAGTTCTGCAGGGTCATATATTGTCATCACAACTTTAAAACTTTAAATACTAATAGTTTTGACAGGATCATGCTAGGATTTCGATTTTAATTCACGACTCATTGGTGATGCATTGTCATCATATTGATCATCATCTTTTTTCCCACTTTCTACTTCTCCCTCTTCTTGTTTATCATTATGTTGATCAACATCCTCTTTCTAACTTTCTACCTCTTCCTTTTCTTGTTTATATTCTTCTTCCTTCTCACTTTTATTTTCCTCACCATCCTCTATATACCCTTCTCTACCTCTCTTTTCATAACTTTCCTCAGTTTTGTTTTTCTTTGACTGATATTGTTCAGGAAGTTCCTACGAATCCATTTATATTCTAGCCTTTTTTTGTTAGGTGGTCAGAAATTGATCCACTTTCAGTTTTTTTTCTTTTAACAGATATCTTTTAACTACGAACAACAGAAAAATAAAAAATACATTACATTTGATGTCTGCATAATTTTTAAAAAAAGGTAAGACAAATTTTAATAAATTATTATACACCACATTACAAAAAAATATTCCAATGGATAACCTATCAATTGAAACAAATGGGGAATCTGTTTGAAGACGTATTTAATATCTCCCAACAGATGTTTCACCTATTGCAACAGATGTGTAATGCCCCAAAAATGGGTCCCGAGATGTCACACGGTGCTTAGGATCATAAGTGTTACCAAGCTAACCCTTGTACTGGCATACTGCTATGCAACTGATTAAATATGTATAAAATGACTGAGTTTACTATGCGGAAACATAAAAATAATGGAATCTATGAAATTACAATACTAATACAACTTTTACATTCCGATAAAGTTTGAAAAAAGGGACTGAAATTACATAACTGACTCTAACTGATGTCTATGAAGCCTCTACTATACTGATTATATATAGCTGGGACGCAACTCCAACTACCACTAATCAATACATATGAGTAAGAAAGTAAGGTACATAAATAACATCTAACTAAAGTTCCCAAAGTAGGAGGACTCATTATCGGTTGGCTTGAATTTTCAACTGTCTGATTCTGACTGTACATACCACAACTTGTACCTACATTATGAGATAATGTAGCACATAGACGTATATGTGGATTAGTACATTGATAATGTAATGAGTATATGGGGGGTGAATACATAAGTAAATTATTATCTCATCATCATAGTTTGTAAAACAATGCATGCTAAATGTAAATGACTCACATAAGCTGAAATATCTGAAATACTGAAATATGAAATCATGAATAACAAATCATACTTTGTAAATCTAGTGAGTCATAACATTTAGTTCTGAAAGCTGTACTTATATTCTCTCTTTAAACCATACTGTCTAAGTGTAAAAAGAACTCACTACTGTATCTAAAATCTAAAAGCTGAAATCTGTAGCTAATATCTTTCTGTTAAATATAATCTGAATAAAGTTGTTAGTATAACCAAAGAAACCTCTCATTGGGGAAAGGTGTCATACTTTTTTTAGGGAGTATAACCTACTTTCCATGTGATCAATCACAAGCTAAATCTATCATCCATATTGGAATGGAAATAATTTGAATCTGTACCTACACTGGCTCGTAGTTCTGTAAAAGTAGGATGCGCTAAACCCACACTTCCTGCTCAGTGCTAAATACTACTCCCTTTAATTTGCTACGCTTATTCTGTTGGAAATCCACTTTAAAAGTAGTATAATGGTTCATTACGAAATCAAAAATGCTTTTATCTGAGTCATTCTATAAATAAAAATGCTTCAAATTCATGTAAATTCATAGCAAATCATCTTGCTCAATATGCTTCTTGAAAATAGTTCAACAATATCAAAATAATAAAATAAAGAATCACAATATCATGCTTAAACTCAATTGGAAAATCGCATTACACGCATAAATATATGAAAATAGTCATACAATTCAACATTCGATCACTTGTAAATTCATAATCTTCAAATACTGATAATTGGGTATGAACCCTAATTTCAAATAATACGAAATTTGCTGAAAAATATAATTTTGGGCACAAGGACGAAAGGATTGTCCTTGTTCATAAACCCCACATACCTTGGTAGATGATTAGATGAAGAAATCCTGAATTATTGATTCCTATTTGAGTTCTTGAAGATGGATTTTTGATTATCTTATCTTGGGAATCTTTAATTTAAAACTTTCTTGGAGAAACAATGATGGAATTCCATATGCATAAAATGGTATTGATGGAAAGCTTATTCAATTTTTCACACAATGGAAAGTCAAAATCTTGAAAATTCCATATGCATAAAATGGTATTCATTTTTAAGCTAGTCTTTGACATTCTAAGAGCGAAATTAAGCTAGGAAAAATTATGGGGTATTACAAGATGGACAACCAAGACCACCACTAATGCCACCAAGCCCACTACCAATGTCACCAAGACTACCAACAATGCCATACAGACCACTAATACCACTACTAAGACCACCAAGATCACCATCACCACCACCACCAATGCCACCAATACCCGCACCAAGACCACCACCACCACCTCCAAGACCACCACCAATGCCACAAAGACCACCCCAATGCCACCAAGACCACCAAAAATGCCACAAAGACCACCAATACCACCACTAAGACCACCACCAAGACCAATACCACCACCCCCACAAACACTACCACCAATGCCACTAATACCAACACCAAGAATGCCAACACCACCACTAATGCCACCAATACCAACACCAAGACCACCGATACCACCACCAAGACCACCAATATAGACACCACCACCAAAAACCACCAATAATACCACAAACACCATCCAATAATACGATGACAGACAACAAAACACTATAATAAAACCTAGGGTTTTCTCAGGCTCTTCCTACATTTTTAGCATCAAAACTCATAACTTGTTAACCCATTCTCAAAGGTAATACAAATAAAAGTCTTTTTTTTATCATTAACTAAAAGGCCCTAATTTTTAGAATAAAGAATAAATGTAGAACTCTTTTCAAACTCTATTACCTGTGAAGATAGAGAAAATGATAAATACAAGCAAGAATAAAACCGAAAATAACAACTATATGATATAAATGGGAAGAAAATCAATCTGTAATGAAGTGTTAAGCAATATGTTAAGCAATTGTTGTCAATATTATTGAGAGAGAAAGAAAAAAATGAGAACTCAAGATTAGGAATGATTGAATATTTTTTCCACAAATGGATGATTTGTATTGGTTGATTTGTATTTTTGGAAAATAATGACATGCTTTAAAATTGTTAATTTGGTTCGAATTGATCTTAATTATTTTTAAAAAAATTTTAAATGATATAATTTTTAACCGTCTCATCATAATAAAGTGTTTTAAGTTCAACTAGAACACCGATGAGTTTTAGGTATTAGCTTAATAATAAGTTAATAAAAATCATTTCAACTCAGATTAATCAATTAATGACTCAGGTCGAGAGGAACGCAATACCAACATCATGCAACTACAAAAACTCAATTGAACTTATAGTTGACCCTAAGAACTCATTCCTAGTTCTAGCCAAAGTAAATTTAGGTATTAGCTTAAAATTAAGTTAATAAGAATCATTTCAACTCAGATTGATAGATTGATGACTCAGGTCGGGAGGAATAGGATATCAACATCACACAACTGCAAAGACTCAACAACTTATCCCTAGTTATAGCTAAATCAATTTAGGTATTAGATTAATAATAATTTAATATAAATCATTTCAACTCTCAATGATCGATTGATGACTCAGGTCGAGAGAAACACAATACCAATATCATGAAACTATAAAGACTCAATTAAAGTTGTAGTTGGCCCTATTAACTCATTCCTAGTTATAGATAAATTAATTTGGATATTAGATTAATAATAAGTTAATATGAATCATTTCAACTTAGAGAGATCAATTGATGACTCAGGTCAGAAGAAACGTAATACTAACATCATGCAACTGCAAAGACTCGATTAAAGTTGTAGTTAACCATATCAACTCATCCCTAGTTCTAGCTAAATAAATTCAGGTATTTTCTTAATAATAAGTTAATATGAATCATTTCAACTCAAAGTGATTGATTGATGACTCAAGTTACGAGGAATGCAATACCAATATCATGTAATTGTAAACACTCAATTGAAGTTATAGTTGACCCTATTAACTCATACCTAGTTATATCTAAATCAATTTAGGTATTATATTAATAATGAGTTAATATGAATAATCTCAACTCAGAGTGATCGATTGATGACTCAGGTCTAGAAGAACGCGATACCAATACCATACAATTATAAAGACTCAATTGAAGTTATAGTTGACCCTATCAACTTCTCCCTAGTTCTATCTAAATCAATTTATGTATTATATTAATAATGATTTAATATGAATCATTTCAACTCGGAGTGATCGATTGATAATTCAGGTCAGGAGGAATGCAATATCAATATCATGCAACTGCAAAGACTCAATTGAAATTGTAGTTGACCCTACAAACTCATCCCTAGTTATAAATAAATCAATTTAGGTATTAGATTAATAATGATTTAATATGAATCATTTAAACTCAGAGTGATCGATTGATGACTCGGGTCGGGAGGAAAGCAATACCAATATCATGCAACTGCAAAACTCAATTAAAGTTGTAGTTGACCCTATCAATTTATACCTAATTTAAGATAAATCAATCTAAGTATTAGATTAATAATAAGTTAATATGAATAATTTCAACTCAGAGTGACCGATTGATGTGTCGTGTTGGGAGGAACACAATACGAACATCATGCAACTGCAAAGACTCAATTGAAGTTGTAGTTGACCCTATCAACTTATCGCTACTTATAGATAAATATATTTAGGTATTAGCTTAATAATAAGTTAATATGAATCATTTCAACTCAAAGTGATCAATTGATGGCTCACATCGGGAGAAACGCAATACCAACACCATGCAACTGCAAAGACTCAAGTGAAGTTGTAGTTGACCCTATCAACTTATACCTAGTTATAGCTAAATTTATTTAGGTATTAGCTTAATAATAAGTTAATATGAATCATTTCACTCAGAGTGATAGATTGATAACTCAGGTTGGGAGGAACGCAATAGCAACATCATGCAACTGTAAAGACTCAATTGAAGTTGTAGTTGATCTATCAACTCATCCCTAGTTTTAGCTAAACGAATTTAGGTATAGATTAATAATAATTTAATATGAATTGTTTCAACTCAGATTGATCTATTGATGACTCAGGTCGAGAGGAATGCAATACCAACATCATGCAATTGCAAAGGCTCAATTGAAGTTATAGTTGACCCTATCAACTAATCATTTGTTCTACCTTAATAAATTTAGGTATTAGCTTAATAATAAGTTAATAAAAATCATTTCAAGTCAAATTGATCAATTGATGACTCAGGTCGGGAGGAACGCATTACCAATATCATGCAACTACAAAGACTCAATTGAAGATATAGTTGACCCTATTAAATAATACCTAGTTCTAGATAAATTAATTATATTAATTTAATAATAATCAATTTAACTCAGATTAATTAATTAACGACTCAGGTCGAGAAGAACGCGTTACCAATATCATGCAACTGCAAAGTCTCAATTGAAGTTGTAGTTGACCCTATCAACTCATCCTTAGTTCTAGATAAATCAATTATAATAAGTTAATATGAATCATTTCAACTCTGAGTGATCGATTGATGACTCAGGTTGGGAGGAATTCGATAACCCACATTATGCAACTACAAAGACTCAATTGAAGTTGTAGTTGACCCTATGAACTCATTCTTAGTTATAGATAAATAAATTTAGGTATTAGATTAAAATTAAGTTAATAAGAATCATTTTAACTCAGATTGATCGATTGACGAATCAGGTTGGGAGAAATGCAATACCTACATCATGCAGCTGCAAAGACTCAATTGAAGTTGTAGTTGACCCTATCAACTCATCGCTAGTTATAGTTAAATCAACTTTGGTATTAGCTTAATAATAATTTAATATGAATCATTTTAACTCAGAGTGATTGGTTGATGACTCAGATCGAAAGAAACGTAATACCAACATCAGGTAATTACAAAGACTCAATTGAAGTTGTAGTTGAACCTATGTACTCATCCCTAGGTCTAGTTAAATCAATTTAGGTATTAGCTCAATAATAAGTTAAAATAAATTATTTCAACTCAGATTGATCGATTGACGACTTAATTTGGGAGGAATGCAATACCAAACATCATGCAATTGTAAAGGCTCAATTAAAGTTGTAGTTGATCCTAATTCTAGCTAAATCAATTACAAAGAAATCTGTTGCAACAAATGATTGAGCTGTTGGAAATTTTTTAACAGATATTGAGATATGTTATAATAGATTACCTATTTGTTTTAAATATCAAATGGACATTTGCATTTGTTGAGACAGATGACTGAGTTATTGGAAATTTTTAAACAGATATTGATATCTGTTGCAATAGATGACATATCTGTTTGAGAATCTTTTTTTAATCTTAAAGCAATTTTCTGTCCGAAATAAAAAAGATAATATACTAAGGCCGTAAAAAATATTTCTTGGATAATTCAAAAATCTCCTCATTGAGTAGTCTTATCTTGTCTTTTTAATGTCCCCGTCTCCTTATGACCCTCAAATTATTAATAAATATTAATGAATAATGAATATTTAAACCCATCTTTAGAATTATCACTCCTTTAGTCATAAATTTATTCATCTTTATTTATTTTCTTTCTCTCCTCCTTAGGATTATTACAACTATCTCCTTTTTTTCTCTTTTCTTTCCTGTTTCTCATGAGGATCCTTTTAGATCTTAACTTATCTATATCCTTTCTCGACTAAAATTGCTATTTTGATCCCCTTTCTTTTGACATTGCAGGTATAGTTCACTATTGCTCTTTCATTCTCATCTTCTTTTTTGCAAGTTATTTATATCTATTTTTTTATTTAATTACCCTTTACCCATATCCTATTTATTTAAAAAATCTCAAGGAAAGGTGACTTTTTAAAAGCCTTATTGGCAGTATTATTTTTTGTATGTATTTTGTTTGTTTCTTTGTTGTTGATGCTGTTATTGATGTTGTTGGTGAGGTTGGTGTTGTTCGAACGTGTGGTGTATTGTTGATGGTGTTGGAACAAATGGTGTTGTTTATTTATTGTATCTTTGTTGTTGATGTTGCAACAGATGGAGCAGCTATTGGAACACTGCTTGAGTGTGTGTCAACACATTGACCTAAAACTAATATAACGACCCTTTATGTATCATTTAAGCCTTCTAAAGAAAGTGTCCTGAAGGATTTTTACAATGCCACAACTTCTAAGAAAGTGTTCCTCATTGAAGAGCTCACAAAAGACCAAGAACTATATACCAACCTTAAAGATGACAATGATAAACTTGAAGACCAAATTAGCAATCTAGAGGCAAGCTTGAAAATTATTGGGATTCACATACTACAAAAAGCCTCTAATATTCTCCAAGATATATTGAAAGCATGCTAAGGAAAGAAAACACAATCAATTATATCCATATTGCTAAGGAAGTAATGATACTCAATCTGAATTTCATTCATTTTTTTGGTTTCGATCAGTTCAATAGCAGTGGACCTAATTGAAAGCACAAACAAGAAGGCATGGGATGTAACTTAAAATTCAGAAATTGCTGCCTTGGCTTGATTCCTTATTTTAACTTCAGTTGTTCTTGGTGCAAGTTTTTTGGACTTACCATACATCATTACAACCCTTGGTGTTCGCAAAGTTTCTTTCTTGGTGTTCTATTATTTTCTATATAGGTGATCATTCCGACCACGCTAACTAGTTGCAGCTCCCTAGCAAAGTGCCCAGTTGCACTATTTTTCTTTGAGAGAGACAACAAACAGATTTTAATTATTGGATACAATTTCATATTCACACTTGATTCAGATTTCTCATGTTTTAATTTAGTTTCATTGGCCAGATTTGCTAGAAGTTCCTTGCTACCCTATGTTTCCACTTCAATTATCTCTCAGATGATATAGTCTTTCATCAACTCCCCTTTTATTTGTAGGTATTCTCCTACGTCTCTTTTTGGCATATAATCATCTTTTTGAATAACCCTTCCATAAAAATTTAGGTCAGGGGGAATTTCTATTGATTTTCCATTCTTGTTTAATGCAGTGCGATGCTTCAAAGACCTTCTCAGAGTCCAATGCATACTTAAAGTTAAGTCTAATCACTATTGGATCTCTTCAATGACACTAAATATTGATCCCTTCTCAAAACTTGACACGTATAAACATGAGCAACAACCGTCATTAATTCATAATAGGGTATCAGTACCATCTTCATAGGCCCCTCGACCTTATCAATTCAAACCTATCAAACTTAACTGTACAATGTAGGATCTTGTTTGAATGATCAATGCCTAATCGGTTAAAAACTGTATTCATAAAATCATTGTACTTTATTTATGTTGTCCCGATGACCTTATCAGTAATACATAACTCCTACACATAAAAGTGGATTCATCCATTTGCACGCATCTTATTCTTTCTAGCGCATCTATGGCTTAATTTGAATAAATAGATGACTAACCTATTCCAGCAGATGACACATCTATTAAAATTATCAAACAATTATAGATATCTATTAAGATGGATGATCAATCTGTTGCAACATATAACTTATTCGTTAGAAATAATAAAAAAGATACATCTGTTGCAACAGATTGTCAATATATTGTAAATTATCAAATAGATAGAATATATTTTACAACAGATTACCCATCTGTTAGATTTATTTTAAAGCAATTTTCTTTTCTTTTTGAAATACAATAAAGATAAAATATTATATTTAGATCCATTTTTTTAATTTACATATTTGAAAAGTCACCAGTTTTATTTAATTAAGAGATGTAATTATTAAAAAAGAGGTGAACAGTCGAGGCTTTTTGACTAACCCATTCAAATTCAACCCTATTTGAATAAACAGATGACTAACATATTGCAATAGATGGCATATCAGTTAAAATTATCAAATAATTATAGACATCTATTATGATAGATGATCAATCCATTGCAACATACGACTTATCTGTTGGAAATAATCAAACAGATATATACATCCGTTGCAACAGATTGTCAATATGTTGTAAATTATCAAATAGGTAGAATATATTTTGCAACACATTATCATCTATTAGATTTATTTTAAAGCAATTTTCTTTTCTTTTCAAAATACAATAAAGATAAAATATTGTGTTTAGATTCACTTTTTAATTTACATATTTAAAAAGTCACCAGTTTTATTTAATTAAGGGATGTAATTATTAAAAATAGGTGAACAATCATGGCTTTTTGATTAACCCATTCAAATTCAATCCTTTATAAATAGGTCTCTCCATACTCATTCAGTCTACTCCACTTCTAGATATGTCTAATCCAAATTTGGACAGGGTGATTCTATGCAACTCCATGCAAAAACTTGAAAGGTAGATTCATGAACTTCGGTGGAAATTGGGTAACGTAAAAGCAAGGCTGAGGAGGGTCCTGCAGCTGCCGGATGACGATCGGCCAGTTGACAATAATATTAAAAATAATATTAATAATATTAATAATGATAATAATAATAATAATAATAATAATAATAGTAATAATGATAATTAGTTTATGTTTTTTCTTTTAGCGTATGTATTTTCTTTAATTATATCGTATCTACCTATGGGAGGAACCTAATGTATGTTTTATTTTTTGTTGTATATCTGTATATAATGGATTCAAAAATCTATGTTTGGTTGACTTTGGATTTTTAATTCTTATGTAATATTTAATTTTTATTCTGCCTATTACTTATTCTTAATATTTCAACGGTTGGAGGTAGGTATTGAGTGTTTGTGGAAATGGATGGACCATATGTTGCAGCAGATGGTTAATCAGTTGTGACAGATGAATCATATATTGCAACAGACGATTATTAATAAAAAAGGGTTATTGTTATTGAGAGGGTAAAAGGCCATGACTTTTTAATTATTTAATATAAAAAATGGTTCCTAAATAAATAATAAGGAAATAAATGATAAACACAATTTATAACCGTAAAAAAATAGCTATTTAATTTTAATAACTGATGTTAATATTAAATAGGTGACAAGTCGTGACATTTCATCATTTTTATTTTTAAATCTAGTTTTTAAATTTATTTATTATATAATAAAAAAGTCAACACTTTGGATTAATTAAGGTATATGATGATTGTTAAAAAGATAGATTATATGTTGCAAAAGATAGATTATCTATTGCAACATATGATCGAATTGTTGCAATAGATGGTATATCTGTTGCCACAGGTGGGTTATCTGATGCAACAGATATACAATCTATTGCCACAACTCAATAAAAATAGTTATTATTAAAAAAATGATTATTGAAAAGGTGAGAAGTCTTCGATTATTTAATTGAGAAAAATATTATTTAAATTTAAGAACTAATTAATAACAATAAGCTAAAAATGACTTATCACAATAATAAAAAAGTCAGTAGCTTGATTTAATTAAGTCATAACTTTTCACCGTAATAAAAAAGTCACCAATCTGAATGTAATTAATAAAATAGAGGTGAATAGTTGCTCTTTTTTGCCTAACTCATTCAAATTCAATCCTCTATAAATAAGTCTCTCCTTACTCGTTCATTCTACTATACTCTATTTATTTCTTGCATCTTGTCCTTCATATTATATCTTTAATCACTTTCTCTTCGAAGACCAGATACCTTTTTCCCTGACTCAGGTACGTTTTTTTCTTTCTTTTTATGTAAATCTACCCAATTGGTAGTATACGTTGTATTACATTCGAACTCTTTTCTTTACCTGTGTTTTTATGTTTTTTGTTAATTCATGCATGTTCTAGATATGGTTGATCCTATTTGGGACATTTCTATTCTGCACGACACCATGCAAGAACTTCAGAGGTGGGTTAATGACTTACAATATGAGTTGGGCGCCGTGAGAGCAAGGATGCTCCGAGAAATCTGCAAGCTGAGGAGGGCCCTGCTGCTGTCAATTGACGATTGACCGGCTGACAATAATAATAATAATAATAATAATAATAATAATAATAATTAGGTTATGTTTTTTCTTTTAGCGTATGTATTTTTATTTTTATTTATATTAATGTATTTTGTTTTTATTTAATGAAAAATATATGATTCTATCTATTTCTTATTCTCAACAAACATATTGACGATTGGACATAAGGAACAATTTGTAATTCAGTATCAGTAGCAAGAGTTTGGAGTTCTTTCAACATATGAACCATTTGTTGAAACGTATTGGTTATCTGTTGGGTTTTTTGCAGGAGTTGTTTTGTATTGTTTCAAATAGATTACTCTATTATTGCAATAAATTACTCCTCTGTTGTAACAGATAATACATCTATTGCAATAGATAATTTGTTTGTTGTAACAAATAACTCATTTATTGCAACAGATAACTCGTTTATTGTAACAGATGACCCATCTATTACCGTCGATAACCCATCTGTTTGATTCATATTACTAGCACTATATAGAACCATAAACATGAATCCAATATATGATTCTTTCATTGCAACAGATGATTCATCTGTCGCAACAGATAAGTGATCTGTTTAAACAAATGGCCCTTATGTTGGATTCATGAACATGTTCTATCCATTGTTGAAAAAACAGCAGAAGCAATGTACCAGATGACACATTCAACTAAAAAATCATAATTTTACTTATCAAAGTCACTTATGAAGTAATGCCAAAGTGATGTACAAAATAAAATTTGACCTAAATATTTTATTCAAGTAGCAGCAACATTGGTAAAAATAACAACAATGATCTAAAAGAAGAAGATGAAGATGATAATGAAGTAGAAGATGATGAATAAAGCAGAAGCAACAATGAACAACGAAAATTACCAAGAGAGAGAAAACAACAACGGATGAGAAGAGAGAGAAACACGCCTTTTTCCCTTCGTTTCTTGTTATATTAACTAACATTTGGATCAAAGTGTAAATTTAAAAAATTGTGGGTTATTTTCAAAATTTTCTAACTTTATTAATCCATAATAAAGTAATTGTCACCCCCACTCAATTATTAAGACTTGAGTCACCTACACCTCATTTTCAAACTCTTTTGTCACTTTTAACTAAATGCCCTAGGTTTCTCATCAGTCATTTGAACTATATATCAGTCTAAATTTCGAATGAGCTAAATAAGGTTGAACAAGTAAACAAGTAGCCTTTCAAAAAAACATTTGACGCAGAGTTAGCTGGCCATAGAATTTCAATTGACAAAAGCCAAAATGTACTTTTAATTTTTTTAATTTTATTTTCTTAATGTGAGGTTCGCCATGAGAATGTATATTGTGCACTATATATACATTTTTACACGCTTCATACATACATTTTTATATAATATACATAGAGAGTATACTTTATATATATTCTTATAAGTAACATTTTTTATATGCACTTCATATTTACTTTTCATATACAATATATAAAAATTATATTCATTTTTAGCAGTACACTTTTCATATAATCATATATACTTCACATTTACTTTTTATACAACATATATACATATTTATACATTTTTGTTAGTACACCTTTTATACACACGTCATCTATATTTTTTCGGACTATATGCGGTGTATTCTACAATTACGATTATTGATGGATTGAAGGTTATTCAATCAAGTTTGAAATATGTATATGATTTAAAAGAGTTATGGAGGGTTCTTATTAAAGTCAGGGAGCTTGGGACAGGAGGTGATCCCAAGTTGCCTTACAAATTAATAATGTTAGTTTAGTGCACGTACAACAGGCTGAAAAAAATGTGTCTCATCAGACTGGTGATATCGTCAATCACATTTATATATCACCATCGACTAGAAATTGGGTGATCTCCGTTTCCCAGATTTACAAGGAGGTTAATTCGATAGCTGATGATTTAGTCAGTTGGCTTTTAGTCAAGAATCTCATTTTGATATTCACACATAACTTTAGATGCTGCTAACATATATTGTTAGTCTCATTCCCCGCTTAGATTTAGGCCAACTTCTCGTTATTAATTAGTTGTTTCAAAAAGGGAAAACAACATAAATACTGGATGTCTATCCCTAATTACAAAACTCCTCCTAAGTTTTAATAATTATAGGATATATTGGAGAAATTACTTAGATACACAAGCCAGAATTAATGTGTTGTAAGGACTTTATTCTGTGAGTTTTTTATTTTTAAATGTTTTAACTATTTTACCCTTCTTTATGATTGCTACGTGATGTTTCTAGAGTGAGGATATAGTTGGCACAGTTTCCAGTGCGATTCGAAATGATTTGTGCGAGCTTGTGTTTTTTAGAGTTTAAAAAAGGCTTTATAGTTGACTTTGGTCAATATTTGTTGTTTAGTGCATCAGATGGTAAAACAAACTGCGCCAGTAGATCCAAAACATCAATTTTTGGTTAGAAGCATGGTTGGTTTGATTTTATGGCTTTTGGATATCATTTTAGACCTTGGTTTAAAAAAATTATGGAATTGGGTTTCCGGGGTCAATGCTGTGAAAACAACCTGTTTTCAAAATTCGGATGTCTCCATTGAGTCCAGAATGTCGAATTTCGTTTAGTGCCTTCACGGCATTCCAAATAAATCCCAAGGGCTTGGTCCACAATTTTGCATTTTTAGCAAAGTTATTGGTGAAGCTATATCTGGTGTGGCCGCGCACACTTTAGCGGACCCTGCCAAAACTAGGCAACTACTGCTAAAGTGAAGGTTGGCCACTTTAGCGGTCTATCCTTTTTAGATCGGACCGCTTTAGCAGTCGATCTACGCTAAAGCGGTACCTCTTTAGTGGTCAATGCTAGATCAGTATAAATATTGCTTTATCAAATTTTCTTCCATTTTTGAGACTTTAAGCTTCATATTGAGAGAGTTTTGAATGATTCTTTCATTCTCAAGCTTAGGTAAAATCCAAATCAGTATTTCAATTATTTTACTTCAATTTTTGTCATCTAAAACTTGTTAAAATGTCATTTCAAAAGTGAAATTTGGGAGTTCTGGCCTGGAAGGCCTAAAATAGTTTTTCTTCAATTTAAACCTCATTTTAAACTCATTTTCACTTGAATTTTCTTCTATGGCTTTCTTTAATCACGGCTAAGGTGTTTATACATAAAATTTTAATTATACCCTTTTATTTCAAAAATTTATTCCGGGAGTCCGTTTTGATCCTAATTTAAAAATAGGCAATATGGATATCGTTGACTTCATTTGATACGTAAATTCTATATTTTTATATTTTAGCTGATTCCTAGGCCGTTCGAGGGGGAAATACTCCGTATAAAAGGTTTTAGGCTTGGATTTTATCGTCACGAGGTAGTTTATGACTTAACTTTCTTTAGACTTGACTGGGTAGTTAATATTTGTATAAAATCATGTTATAGGGGTAGGTAATAATCATAAAAATAATATTCTAATTATTGTGTGCCTTTATGGGGGCTTATATGATTACTGGTGGTGATTTGAGATAATATTTACTATGTAAGGGCCTTATTTGATATTACTGGCCTTGTGTATGCATTTGGTTGCTGTTTTCATTATAGAAATACCTAAGTTTGGATAATGTGATATTATTGATGTCTTACTTGAATTTTTTACTCTAATAGTACATTGCTTAGGCGTAATCATGGTTGGTTGATATATTAAGTGGGTTTTGGGCTCATGTGTATATTTATTAAATGGGTTTTGAGATATTTGTATTGGTTTGTTGTGATCATTACATCCTCATATCATACATATATCCATGAGATATTGGTATCATTTTAAAAATACTGATTTTGACAGAATTGAGACATTTTTTTCAAAATCCTCTTTTATTTGTAGTCCATGAGATATATATCATACATATATCATACATATATCCATGAGATATTGGTATCATTTTAAAAACACTGATTTTGACAGAATTGAGACATTTTTTTCAAAATCCTCTTTTATTTGTATTCCATGAGTCAGAGAAAAGATATATATATATATATATATTGAGATTAGAATTAAGTATTGAGATAGTATATGAATTGAAAACCCCCTCCACCCATAGGTCCTACCTGAAAGCACTGAGGCTTGGTAAGTGTATACAAAGGTTATTTGATAACCTTAGTCATATCACATCATCATTATCATCATCATTTCATTTCATACATTATGCATCTTTAGTGTTGTACTTTTCTAATTAATTTGATACATATCTATTATGTTTTTCATATACAAATTTCTTTCTTATTGTTATATTTAGAATTATTTGTGTTGACGGTGTGAACTATTATTTGCGATATTTTCTGATTGTTGGTGACGTGCTCATAGTATGTATTTATGTATCTTATTTTCTACTTTTCTCAGTCATCCTATGATACCTACTGAGTACAAGTGGACTATACTTATTCCTACTATGCTCTTTTGGTGCAGATCTACGTACAAGTGTGTCACGCAATAACTGAGTTCATGCAGTAATTTAGACACCTTTAAGGTGCTGGCAGCTCTACTCCTTCAGAGATGACCTTAACCCTCTTCTTATCTATTTTATGTCTTATTTTATATTCAAATATAGACTTGTGGTTTTTTGGGATTTTTAATTGTATTTTTAGATTTTTAATTGTATTTAGATTATTCTTACAATGTGACACCGGGTTTTGGGATAGTTGATGGTATTATTGTTATTCAAACTTCCGCTACTATTATACATGTATGGTTTGACTTTGCTCTAGAAGTTTTGCCTTGAGATTTGTGTTGTGATTTTGAATTGCATATTAGTATGGGTAATTGGCTTACTTATCAAGGCTTAGCCATGACAAGTTCCACCATGACCTGAGTTTTTGGGTAGTGACAAATTGGTGTCAAATCTGCCAGGTTTTATTGGTCTTATCAGTATAAAAATAGGGTGTCTAGTATATTATCGCAGATCGACTTGTAGACGTCTGTATCTATCTTTAAGAGGCTATAAGATATCTTTAGGAAACCTTTTTATTTTATTTCTTATTATATGGGTTTTTCTATATTCTATAGTTTATATTTTAAACTGAGTTTCACTCTTTTTTGCACAGATGGTGAGGACTAGATATCGTGAGGCTATAGATACTGAGTTGGCATCTAATAACGGATCCCAGCCTAAGAAATGAGGCAGGTTTCATAGATGAGCTTATGGTAGAGAATGGACACGAGGATCTTTTCTATCTAGAGATAGTATTAGGGGGATCTCCCTTTAGCTTGAGGTTGAGTATGCTAAGATGTGGGTTCTACTAAGGTTCCATAAAGTACTACTATCTTGGTCTTAAAGGGTTTATTGATTCGTTTGCCAAATTATTTGGAGGGTGTTCCTTTGAGTGCACCTAGTATTCCTCCAGTTTGGAGTGTTGTACCTCCATCTATTCCATAGAATGCTTATGATTTTTTCTAATTTTGAGTGTAGTTCTTTCATCTGTACTAATATCTACTAATGGGATTTTGCAGGATCTACATATTTTTCTTTCTTTTGTGCTAATATTCTGGTATGATATTTTGAGTCTAAGGGTTTAGTATTCCTCTATGTTACCTCCTCAAGTAGGATCACTTCCTGCTAGATTCACTACGCTTCCTATTACTTTAGGTATCTTCTGAAGATCAAAATAGGTTTGAGAAATTTACTCGCTTGGGTTCACCTAAGATTAGTAGTGTTGTGGGCTAGGATGCCTTTGAGTTCTTAATTGATTGCCGATAAAATTTTTATAACCTTGGATCGCTCGAGTCACATGAAGTTGCTTACACTAACTACCTACTAAGAGATGTAGCCAGAGATTGATGGAGGTAACTTGTTAGTTGCAAGCCTCTTAGTTTGTCAGAGAACACTTGGAATCAGTTTGTTGAGGTCTTTTTGGATAGGTTTGTTCTATGCAATTTAAGGAATCGGATGATAGATGAGTTTGATCACTTAGAGTAGGGCTCCATAATTGTTGTCGAGTACGAGGCATACTTTTATGCTTCATCCAGATATTTTATTGCCAATATTTTCACCAAGTTTGAGAAGATTTAGAAGTTTGTAAAGGTTTTGGATAATACTTTTTAGTTAGCTAATGCCCAGATAATGGTGTCAGGGACATTATTTCAGAGTGTGATAGATCATGAAAAGATGACTGAGACTACTTCTTAATCTACTCAGGGAGGTGACAATAGGGTGCACCATCAAGGCGAGTTCAGTGACCACACCCCTTCTGGCAGAGAATTCAGATATTCTCATGGGTATTATGGTAGACCAGTCTAGGCAGATTTGTAGGGTTTAGGTAGTAGGTTTTCTGGTTTAGCGACTTTGGGTACGGGTGTTGTCCTAGGGTGGTCATTCTAGCTCAGTCGTACTTTCTCAAATTGAGTCGAGATGCAGAGATTGCTATGTATGTGTGATGAGATTGGCCATGTTACCAAGGATTGATCCCATAGTGTTTTTAGGCCAACTTATATCTCGATAGTAAAAGGTGGCCATCAGGATGGTAGAGGTGCTACTAAGAATATATGAGGCAGAGGTGATAGTAATCGTGGTAGTGGCATGGGCGACTCAATCTAGTCGCGGACGTGGATAGTGTTATGCTATTCCTGTCAAACCTAAGGAAGAGGCTTGAAATGATGTTATCATTGGTATCGTCCTCATTTATTTTAGATCTGCAACTGTGTTATTTTATCTGGGATTGACTTTCTTTAATGTGTCTGCATATTTTTATTTGGGTTTTGATTCTACTAGTGAGATTTTTTCCATGCCTATCTGTGTTTCTACCCCTATAAGAGACTCTTTAGTGGTGAATCGAGTATACCAGTCTTGTTTTGTGAACTTCGCGGGCTATGAGACTTAGGTAGATCTGATTATCCTAGATATAGTAGATTTTGATGTCATCTTAGATCTGAATAGATTAGCTCCTATCATACTATTCTATACTATTATGCTGAGACTGTGACTTTAGCTTTACTGGGTGTTCCAAGGATAGCTTGGAAGGATACGCTTCATTCGGGTCCCAAGAAAGTTATATATTTTTTTGGGCTCATTGCTTGGTAGAGAGGGTTTGTTTGTCTTATTTAACCTATATTTGTGCTACTAGTGTTGATGCACCGCCTTATTTAGATTCGGTCTGTATTGTCCATGAGTTTATGGATGTATTTCCTATGGTTTGCTTAGTATGCCTCCGGATTGTGAAGTTGACTTTGCTATTGATGTTAAGTCGGGCACTAAGCCCATATATATTCCTATTTATGGGATAGCCCCAGCAGAATTGAAAGAGTTGAAGGATCAGTTACAAGACTTATTGGATAAGGGATCTCTTCGACCTAATGTATCACCTTAAGGTATGCCTATCGTATTTGTGAAGAAAAAGGATAGGTCTATGTGTATGTGTATTGATTATCTGTAGTTTAACAAGGTGATGATTAATAATAAGTATCCTCTTTCTCATATTGATGATTTATTTGATCAACTTCTGTGTGGTTTGGTGTTTCCAAAAATTAATTTGAGGTCCGGATACCTCCGATTGAGGATTAGAGCTTTGAATACTCTGAAGACAGCTTTTTGAATTTGATACGGTCATTATGAGTTCTTGGTCATATCTTTCGGGTGGACCAACGCCCCAACCGCGTTCATGGAGTTGATGAATTGGTTGTTTTAACTGTATCTCGACTCTTTTTTCATTGTATTTATAGATATCTTGGTTTACTCTAAGAGTAACGCCAATCATGAGGAGTATTGGCGGATTGTACTCCAAAGATTAAGAGATGAGAAGTTGTATGCTAACTTCTCCAAGTGTGAGTTTTGGTTGGAGTCAGTCTCTTTCTTAGGCCGTGTTGTAACCTAAAATGATATCATGGTTGATCTATCCAAGATTGTGGAAGTTTGTGATTAGGATAGGCCTACTTCTTGTATTGAGATTTGGAGTTTTGTTGGATTAGCAGGCTACTATTGATGCTTTATTAATGGTTTTTTATCTATTGTAGATCCTTTGACCAAGTTGACTCAGAAGAAGATTTCTTTGCAGTGGTCTGATGCTTATGATACAAGCTTTCAAAAGCTCAAAGATTTATTGACATCATCTTCTTTCTTAACATTTCCCAAGTAGGGCATGGGTTTTATCATCTTCTTGGATGCTTCTAGTGTTGGGATAGATGTTGTATTGATATAGGAGAGTAAGGTGATTTTGCATGCTTCTCGTCAGGTGAACCCCATGAGAAGAATTATCCTACCCATGATTTGGAGTTGTGTGTGGTTGTTTTTGATTTGAAGTTGTGGAGTCACTATTTGTATGGAGTCCGTTGTGAGATCTTCTCGGATATTGATAACGCTCAACTTACACCATTATTTTGGTGCAAAGTGATCGTTGTCAATATAATAACCCAACTTTAGCTGGGGTCGGATTCCCGAGGAGTGTTATTTAGCTTTTGAGACATATGTACATTGAAAGTTACTAGGTTCTGACCAACAATGTAAACTTAAAGCAAAACATAAACTAAATTTGGGTTGAGGGGGTATGATTTAAAACATAGCTTAAACAAAATCTACTTATGACACTAAGTAAGAGCGACAAATTGTTGAATAAAATCCAATGAGAGGAAAGCCTTGGGAATATACTCTCCAAGGAGTTAATCATGTATGGGTGTTTGTGGGTTAGTCCACTTCTTAGTCAAAGATTTGGGTAGGCTAGATTTTAACTCTTAGTGTTAGCCTTTCAAGAAAACACTAAGTTTCACTCATGGATTCTTTCGAATACCTCATGAGTATTCCAAACTTACCAATCCAATACCTTAACTTAGCATCCCTATTTGTAGGATGATGCCCATCTATCTTGCTATATTGCATACCATCCTTATTTCTAAGATAATTCTAAGGAGGTAACTAGTATCAAATAGTTGTTCACAATTAATCATCACCCACATCCCTCTTTCAAAGATGAAGTGGGATCCAAGTAAATTGGTTCTTTCTCCTACAACTCTTAATTCAACCATAGAGTAATAGCAACACCCAACATCAATAACTAATAGTATAGACTAACAATCAACACTCATACACATTAACACCCTATTCAAGCATAATCCTAAGATAAATATTTAGCTACTCATGATATTGGAGAAAAGAGATATACCCTAGATAAAATTCAATGCTTCTACGGAAAATCACAGAAAGAGTAATCCATACTTTAATATTGAATTATAAATAAAAATATCTTGGAAAATTTAGCAACAATTATCCTTTTCCCAATTTGGAATGTCTTCTCCACACTCAAAATTGAAAATTAGTTTCAAGATACCCAAATTTTACAAGGGTTTGAGCTTTTAAGTCTTGGGATCCAGTTGTGCAGATTGATCATTCTGCCCTTAGAGGATTTTCACCCCCATTGTGATCTCCTTTGGCTGATCGCGATCGGAACTCTTGCAATCCCAGTGATTCCCTCGCTATTTCTAGGATTTGACCTAACTTTGACTTGGTTCGATCGCGACCCTTAGGACGCGATCGCGCTAACTTTGGGTCTATCCGTGTTTCTTATCTCTAGCTTGTGCAATTACTTTGCTATTTTTCTTCTCTTTTCAGGTTACTTCCCTTATTTTCTTCCAATTAATGATAAATAAGAAAACCATGGGAATTAGTGCATTCAATTGGAGAATTAGCCTAATTTACACAATTTAATCATAGTAGTGTGTAAGAATTTAGATATCAATGAATGGTAAATTTGCCACTCATCAATACCTCCAACTTAAATCTTTGATTGTCCTCAAGCAACACTACTTCTCTTTCAATGAGACTACTCAATTATAAGCCCATTCATTTAACCAAATGATCACAATGATTCCGAACTCGATTAGTACCATCAATTTGCCATCAAGAATGGGAAACTCTATTCTCACAACTCTCCTCAAACTCAATTACATACAAAGGACTTTTAAGAATAACCAAGCAACAACCACTAACTCTCAAGCAGTGACTCTCTATAAATAGTGACTCAACTACACTCTTTCACCTTATTTTTGGAAGATGACAACTTCACCCACCTCAATTAGTCCACATGCCTCCTCACGAAAGGAAGTCCCACACTAAAGTATCTATTATGCAAGATGGGACTAAATTGCAAGAACTCACTCACACAAAAAACCGCTCAACACAAACAAGTATCATGCCATATTCTTGCCCTTATTTTTACTCACCACTAAATTGAAAACACTTGGTTGGAGATCTCGAAAGACTTTTTCAAGCTTGTAATGTATCTTGGGAAAGAGTAGGATAAATGATTGGGATCAAAGTGACTACACCCTCCTTGAACTTTATATACCACATTATCCAATTAAACTTTGGTTCATAGGGCACTTCATTTCTTTCTAACTCTCACATATGCCTACTTTAACTACCTTGATTCACCCATATCATTCAAAAGCATTTTTTTCTAAACTCTTTTGTTTGTACATTTCATGCATTTCTTTCCTTTGTTGAATTCTATCATTACTTATTTATTTGCTCTTCTTGGCTCTTAGGAACTCACATACAATTCTTTGGCCCAAAGTTACCTCTTCCAAGACTCACCATCCCCAACTTAGCCTTTTAGCTTCAAGTTGCACTATCAAGTTCAAGGAGGGTAGGGTTCAAAAGTGGTATAATGGTTGCCAAAGAAGGGTTCAAAGGCTTAAAGTGGATGACTAGAAATACAATCTATGTACGGGTACCCTTTTTAGGTTAAGGTGGATTTCCATGTTCACCAAGAAGGCCTAAGATCATCTCACCAACCATGCATAATCAAGATTAGCTTTGAGAGACTAATGGGACAAGTTCTAGATGACACAAGTAACCATGAGAATTAAATGACTAAGCTCAACACTATAACGCCTCGAATCTGCACCCCCGACGTCACACGGTGCTCATAATCCTGAAGGACCACAAGCTAACCCATGACTAGTACCATTGCAATCACTAAGTAATAATACTGTACAATGTGGAAATTAGGCAAAAATTTGCCATAAGGTTCAAAACTAAAATCAAATACTGAAAATCAATGTTATAAACTGAACATATGTCTGAAATACTCTAGTTTGAAAGCCTCTAACTCTCTGAATATGGAGTTGATGGGACAAACCCCCAACTAACTCCGACTACTGCAATAAACTGAATATTGAAACACTGAAATAACAACTCTGTCCTTGAACTATGAAAGTTTGGGCTGTTAAGTATGGTCAAGAGCCCATACATCTGAACCTATGATATAAGACATCATAACGCAAAAGAAAAGTATGCATCAGTACTTTGAATGTATTGGTATGCTAAGTGAGGTAGGCTGATAAGCATGGGTTCATATGCATGCATAATAACTATTCGAGTAATATGGACGTAACTGAATGAGAGTATATTCATGATACATAAACTGTAACTGAGATTATATTAATATTGGATACTGAGTTTCTGAACACTATTTAACTGATATATGTGTTTACTGATACTGTAGTACTGATAATTGAGAGACTATTTTTGACAGTCCTGATTCTGTAAAATGGAACTGAGTTCTATACTAAGCTGGGAGACTATCTGACAGTCCTAAATCTGTATAACTGAACTGTATTTTATGACTGAAACTACTGGTATACTAAATTTTCATACTGAACATGTATAACTGAAGCATGAATGAATTCTGAGGACATGACATATGACTAAGCTATTTCATGAGGGTATGCATGATAAAAGAATGATATGCAACTAAACTGATAGCTAATTCATATAGGAAATCTAAATATGGAATTAAGTTAATTCAAGGAAAACTGTTACCTTAAGGTGACTCTTAGTTTGTGGAAAAGAGTTGAGGATACTTGGTCCGCATATCTGCTTCTACTTCCCAGTCTGCAAATTTGATAATAAAGGATTTCGATAAGAATCTCTTCATAAGAGAGGTTGTTATGAATATCTAAGCCCTTTATAGGGACTACGGATATTGGGTCACCTATGCATTTGTTTTGCAAGGAGACATGAAACACTGGATGGACTAAACCTAAATCTGAAGGCAACTCAAGCTCATAAGCTACCTTTCTGAAATGACTGAGAAGTCGGTAAGGACCAACATACCTAGGACTGAGCTTCCCCTTTTTTCCAAACCTTTTTACTCCTTTCATAGGAGAGGTTTTCAAATATACAAAGTTACCAACCTCAAACTAGAGATCCTTTCTTTGCACATCTGCGTACGATTTCTGGTAGCTCTGAGTTGTCTTAAGCCTTTCCCTGATCAACTGAACTTTTTCTAAGGTATCAAATACCAATTCAGGCCCTACCACTACGGCCTCACCCACTTCAAACCAACCAATAGGAGATCTATATCTCCTCACATAGAGCACCTCAAATGGAGCCATCTGAATACTGGAATAGTAGTTGTTATTATATACAAACTCAATCAAGGGAAAGTAGTCATCCCAACTACCCTTAAAGTCAATGGCTCACACTCTTAGTGTATCTTCTAAAGTCTGAATGGTCCTTTCTGCTTGTCCATCTTTCTGAGGGTAGAAGGCTGTATTGAGGTGAACTTGGGTACCTCTATCTGAGATAATGGATAATGGAACTCCATGCAATCTGACCAACTCTCTAACATAGATCTCGGCATAATCCTCAGCTAAATAAGAGGTATGGAATGGCAAAAAATAAGCTGATTTGGTCATCCTGTCTATAATGACCCAAATTGAATTATGCTGGCGACGAGTACGGGGCAAACCCATCACAAAATTCATATTTACCTCCTCCCACTTCTAAGTGGGAATATTGAACTCCTTTATAGACCCACTAGGCTTCTTATCCTCGATTTTAACCTGCTGACATATTGAGCACTTAGCTACAAACTCTACAATGTATCTCTTCATCCCACTTCACCAATATACCTCTTACAAGCCGCAATACATCTTGGTGGACCCTAAATGAATCGAGTAGCATGCACCATACGATTTTGCAAAAATTTGCTTCCTCAAGTCATCTACTCGTGGTACATATAGCAGACCCTGGAATCACTACACGCCATCTCCCCCTTGGGAGAAAACCTCTACCTTATGATCTCTAACTAACTTTTTCAACTTAGCTAAACTGGGATGTTTGTCCATCTTCTCCTTCACCTCAGAAAGCAGAGATGATTCCAAACTATTCTGCACCCATACACTACCCTCTGCTGAATCAACTAAGTGGACACCTAGTCGGGTAAGCTGATGAACCTCCTAAACTAACTTCTTATTACCATTCTCCCCGTGAGCAATACTACCCATAGACATCCTACTGAGAGCATCAACCACTATATTTTCCTATCTCGGATGATACGGAACATTCATGCCATAGTCTAATAACTCCAACCACCTTCTCTGATGAAGGTTTAGACATTTCTTAGAGAACACATACTGTAGGCTTTTATGGTCTGTGAACACATCAACATGCACTCCATATAAATAATGCCTCTAAATCTTTAAGGCAAACACTACAACTGCTAATTCAAGATCATAAGTGGGGTTGTTCTTTTATGGGGTTTAAGATGTCTAAAGGCATAGGCTATGACCTTACCTCTCTGTATCAAAACATACCCCAAACCAACTTTGGAAGAATCACAATACACCATAAATCCATCTGAACCATCTGGTAGAGTTAAAACTGGGGCTATAGTGAGTCGAGTCTTTAACTCCTGAAAACTCTTCTCACAAGAATCTGACCACTAGAATTTGACTTTCTTCTAAGTCAATCTGGATATAGGGGATCCAATAGATTAAAATCCCTCAACAAACCATCGGTAATAGCTGGCCAAGCCCAAGAAATTCCTGGTATCTAATAGAGAAATGGGTCTGGGCCAGTTTCTTACTGCTTTGGTCATTTTGGGATCAACTCTAATGCCATTATTGGAAATGATATGACCAAGTAAAGCTACTTACCTTAGCCAAAATTTGCACTTATTGAATTTGGCGAACAATTGATGGGCTCTGAGGGTCTGTAGAACTATTCTGAGATGGTCTGCATGGTCATACTCATTGTGAGAGTAGATAAGAATGTCATTAATGAAGACTATGATGAACATGTCCAAGTACTGCTTGAACACACGGTTCATCAAGTCCATGAAAGATTTTGGGGCATTGGTAAGACCAGATGACATGACTAATAATAAGAAGTGAACATAGAAAGTTCTAAAAGTTGTTTTCAGAATGTCACATTCTCTAACTTGAGCTGATGATAGCCTGATCTGAGGTCTATCATAGAAAAGTAACTGGCACCCTAAAGTTGGTCAAACAAGTCATCAATTCTAAGAAGTGGATACTTGTTCTTGACCATGACTTTGTTAAGCTGATAGTAGTCTATACAAATTCTAAGAGAACCATCTTTCCTATGCACGAATAGAACTGGTGCACCACACGGGGATACACAGGGTCTGATGAATCCCTTATCGAGGAGGTCCTTCAACTATTCTTTTAATTCTTTGAATTCTATTGGAGCCATTCTATAAGATGGGATTGAGATAATTTGAGTATCAGGAAGAAGGTCTATTTCGAAGTTGATTTCCCTCTTGGGAGAAACTCCAGGAAGATCTTCGGAAAACACATCTGGAAAATCACATGCTACTGGAACTGAGTCAAGACTGGGAGTACCAGAACTAGAATCCCTAACTCGAACAAGATGATAAACACATCCCTTAGATATCATTCCTCTCTCCCTAAGGTAAGAAATAAGTTGACCCTTAAGTGTTGGTGTACTACCCCTCTACTCTAGGACAAGTCCATTTGGAAACTAAAATTGGACAATTTCATTTCTACGGTCAACTGAGGCATAGCATGAATAAAGCTAATCCATGCCGAGAATGACATCAAAATTTGTCATCTCTAATTCTACTAAGTCTATTGATGTAACTTTCTAGGATACCGTAATCGGACAGTTCCTATATACCCGCCAGGCTATGATAGATTTACCCACTGGGGTAAAGACTAAAAAAGGCTCTGCTAGGATTTTGGGACTGACTCTAAAATCCACAGCTATATAAGGAGTTACAAAGGATAATAAAGCTCCTGGATCTAGCAAAGCATAAAAATATAAATGATAAACTTATAACATACTAGTGACCACATCAAAAGAACTTTTCTGATCCTATTAGGACTGAAGTGCATAGAGTCTGTTTGGGCGTTGCCTACTGGTGGCATTGGAAGTGGCACCCTGCTAATTTGGGTGACCGAACTGAGCTAAGGGACGATTATGCTGACTCTGTGAATCCACCTAAAAATATATTTTAATCCTATGGACTAGATTGCCACACCCAAAACACACATCGTTGCCGGCTCTGCAGATACCCTAATGGTTTCTGCCATATTTTTGGCAAAAAGGATTTGTTCAAGTATTGCTAACACTTCCCTAGGGTTTAGGCCTGATGCCCTATCTCTATTGCCATCTCTAAATTTTGGCACTATAGCACTGGCTGAGAACGAATCTGGAATGAAAGATTTTGGACAAAATTGAGAATGATTTCCACCCTCTGACTTAGCCTTAGCAAAGTTGAAGCTACCTATTTTAGCTCTCTTATTCTCCCTCTCCTTCTCTTTATTCTTAGCCTCTTCTATTTGTGGAGCATAGACCATAAGCCTGGATATGTCCATCTCCTTAATCAGCATTGTGGTCCTACACTGCTTGACCATACTGTTAGATACACCTGACATAAACTTACTCATCTTGGATCTACTATCTGCTACCATGTGAGGGGCATATCTGGCTAACTGAGTAAACTTAAGAAAATAATCTTGTACTTTCATGTTTCCCTACTTTAGATTAATAAACTCCAAAACCCTAGCTTCCCTCAACTCTAGTAGGAAGAACCTATCAAGGAAAATAGTGGCAAACTCTTCCCATTCTATGGGCCTGCATCTGCGTCCCTCTCTACCTACCACTTCTTGAACTATGAGTGAGCCAACTCAGCACTCTCACTAGAAGTCACTTTCATAATATTTATGACTTTCTGCACCTGATCAAGGAATTCCTGTGGGTCCTCATCCAACTTAAACCCGGTAAATGATGGAGGATTCATTCGAGTGAAGTCCCGAATCCTGGCTGCAGTAGTAGTGGCCATTGGGTTCGCCAGAACGGCAGCTGGGCATTCTTTTTGGGGTGATACTAAATTTGGCTAGAGTAGTAAATGTAATCTTAAATTCTACATGGGAGACATGCTCATCCAGAGGATCTGCCAGAACGGGCTGAGGGGCTGGCTGATTTTCTGTTCTTCTTCCGCTCTTCTTGGGAGGCATATTTTATAAATAAAAGGAAAAAAGGATTATACTGAGAGTTTAACTTGAGCTCATCCTTACTTGTACGACATGAATACTAAAACAAAGGAACTTTTCCTAACACATCTCATAGCCTCTTGTCCATAAGTGTGGCATGTCCATGCACAAGACTCTACTTGATGCGAATTTCAGACTTCCTAGGACTCTGTTGAACCTTAGGCTATGATACCAAGCTTGTAACACCTCGATTCTGCACCCCGGATGTCACATAGTGCTTATAATCTCGAAGGACCACAAGTTAAGCCAAGATTGGTACCTATTGCAATCACTGAGTTATAATATTGTACAATACAGAAATTAGGCAGAAATTTTCCATAAGGTTCAAAACTAAAATCAAATATTGAATACTGAAAATTAATGTTGTAAACTAAACATCTGTCTAAAATACTATAGTCTGAAAGCCTCTAACTGTCTGAATATGAGTTGATGGGACAAGCCCCCAACTAACTCTGATTACTGTGATAAACTGACTATTGGAACACTAAAAGAACAACTCTATCTTTAAACTATAAGGACTCACCACTAAGTTTACTACTGAAAGTCTGGGTTGCTAAGTACGGTCAGGAGCCCGTGTGTCTGAACCTATGATATAAGACATCATAGTGCAAAAGAAAAGTATGTGTCAGTACTTTGAATATACTGGTATGCTAAGTGAGGTAGGCTGATAAGCGTGGGTTCATATGCATGAACAATAACTTATCGAGTAACATGGACGTAACTGAATAAGAGTATATACATAAATACATAAACTGTAACTGAGATCATGTTAACATTGGATACTAAGTTTTTGAATACTATTTAACTAATATCTGAGTTTATTGATACTGTAGTACTGATAACTGAGTGACTATTTCTAACAGTCCTGATTCTGTAGAACAAAACTGAGTTCTATACTAAGCTGGGAGACTGTCTCTGACAGTCCTGAATCTATATAATTAAACTGAGTTCTATACTGAGACTGAAATTGAAATTGTGGTAGGTAGTCATTTAACTGACATGCCTTTCTCCAAATGGATTGGGGGTCCAACCTGTAACCGCAATTGGAAGGGTGTCAATCTGTGCCACAGGTAAAGACAAGCTGTGAGTTAACCCTCTTTGAAAGGTAGCACTTTCGTCAACCCTCGCTGGTAGGAAAACTCATATGAGATGTATCAACCCTAGTCTGGCAAGAAGATATCTCAATCTACACTAGCTACATAGTTCTGTAATGCAGATATTGCTACTAAGGATTAAAACCTATACTGGCAGGAATGCCCCCATACCTGGGTTTACTTGATGATGATTCGTACTCCCAACTGAATAGACAATGAACTAATTTCTACACCGCACTAGGCTTGACTGAACTATTACTAATCGGACTATCTAACTGAACTAAAATGAGTTCACTGGGTTTCGTTAACTGACAGAGTACTACTAAATTCTATTAAATGACTGAATACTATTGAGTTTTGGAACTTACTGAGTACACTGAGTTCTGTACTGACTGAATACTACTGATCAAACTATTTTTGGGACTATTTTGTGACTACTATAGCTCTAGGTCAACAACTAGATTTTCGTGTATAGAATACCCCCAGGACTCGATGGAATGAAAAAGTATAAAAAAAACATAGCATGACCTTAGAAGCATAATGGTACTTGCTTACTAACAATGCATTCATTTAGTCCTTTTGTCAAACACTTGATAGAGATGAACTTGTGCATGAATGAAATCACATAATAACATGTCATGCTTGCACTAGTCAATTCACATAATCATTTTGACACACACTTGGGAAGCATGGGTATTTCACATATAAATAAACATGTAATACTATCATGGATACGATACTATATTCAACTTATAATTCAAGAGTTCAACATAAAGTTCACATAATTCAATCCACAATTTAACTAGTTTTCATGAAACGTGCAATAAATCATGGAATTGAATACCCATTTAACATCATAATCAAGATTACATGCAAATCCAACATGAAATATATGACATCAATTAAATTATAGTTTAAAAGAGTTTCTTGAAATCCAAGGGTGGAAGGAAACCCATGGGTGAACACTTCACATACCTTGGTACTTCAATTAATGAAGCTTGATGGTGAATTTCTTGAAGCTTGAATTGAAAGTAAATCCCCTAGGGTTTTGTTCTTGAGTAATTGGAGAGAAATAATGAAGGTTTTTGCCCAAGGAATGATTAATTTCGTGTTTTTAGGGCTGAATAGGGGTGGAAAAATAACTAAATACACTCATGGATGCAGAGTTTTAATGACTGAAAATGTGTTCAACGATGTGTCGCATAGATGGGGTCGATACGATGACCGACGCGCCATTAGAGTCTGTGTCATTTCACTGGAAATTGGCACTGGGAGCTGGAAAAAACATTTATCAACGGGATAGGCGACGTGGTGCATCGAGATCGCATTGATCCACTGGTTTGGACTTCCAAACATGATTCAAACGATGTTTAAAAAATCTAAAATTTGTCCAAAAATACCTACTGACATTCCTGATCGTGAATCAACCTAAAAATTGACACTTTAAGGTCTTTAGGGTCAGAAAATAGGATCACCAACTTATGAGGCTAAAATAATTCTAAGTGTAAACACTTAGCTGAAATTTCTAAGTATGGGACCCTTTATCAAGCTCTAAGTATTGAGATAAGCTTATAATTTTATGGGGTCTTACAACCACAGAAGGCATGCAAACTATTCAAGGGGACTTAATTGCATTTTCTACTAGAGACAAAAGGAGCAATTTTTTACACACTACTAACTAAAGACTTTGGAGTCACAAAAAGAGAAAAATGTTATTACAAAACCATTCATGTCCATGCCCTTGAATTTCATAAAAATTTTAGGACAGAGGGGGATGCTTGATTTGCATTTTCACCACAGACAAGATTGGATATTGTTAGCTCCAAATCGAGCCATCATCTCACATTTTGGATCTCACAAGGTCAAACCATATAGCAACTCAAACTTCACCATAGGCATAAATGCAATCCCAAATCTATAATGCCACTGTTACTCAGACTTTCCCTGCATCTATAGCTAAAAAAACCCAAAACACAATGATTTTCCCTTTAAAATGTCATTACACAATCTATCATAGGGAAAGACTCATCCAACATCATTATTAAAATAAGATAAAAATCTAAAAAAATAACAGCACAAATATAAGATTGAAAATAAGTGACTAATCCATCAAACGTCGGTAATATCAGGGTGCCTAATTTTACAGCTCAAAATAAAAAAAAATAGCATCATCTAATAAACATAAAAATATACAAATAATACAGACCAAATCAGATATAAATGAAGTATGGAGATGGGAACCCCCAACTAAAAGCTTGCAGTGTCTTTACTACATACCAATAGAGCATAGTAAGAGCAAAAAGGCTCCCTGTAACCGTATTAAGTTCTGGTTTCACTCATTGTCTCCTCCTCCTAATCTTCCGCCTTAATAGCAATTAGCTCCTCATCATCAGACTATGAAGCTGGGATCTCATCATCATAAAAAATACCTCATATCTGACAACAAAATATGACCAATATTCAAAGGAATGTTTTCTAGGATGCATGAAACCATCTGAGCTCTTGTATTCGGGACATAGGTCATGTTAGTGCATGGGGAAACCTAGCTATAGATGATAGCCAATTAAATTCGAACCTCAACCATGAAATTATGCAATGATATCCCCATATTTGTGGCATCCCTCGGGACCTCTCTTCCAGGATACAACTTCTCAACTAGCCAGCTCTTTAGTTAACACCCCTTTGCCTCAAATTGTGTCATGTCTACATCCGTTAGCCCATATATGTCATTTATTTTCTCATCCTCGAAGTGAACATTCTTCCTTTATATTCTTATGGCTGGGTTGGAGAAATATATGACGTTGTGGTTAGTATAGAACTCCCTAACCTAATGCTCATTTGTCCGACATGGATCTAAGGTAAAGCATTCCCACCCGGTGGCCACCAATTTGTCATGAAATGCTGGAAGCTTCTCTAACACATTGTCCAAATAGATTCCACGCTCTGGGAGCAAATTTTTCTTGGGAAGGTTTGCATAGTACTGGGACAATCAGGGACTAAGAAGTGATTTTGGTCATAGTTTTCCATTTTAAGCTTAGAAAACATGAAAACAAAACCACAATATTAAGCATCAATGTCACCATGTGAAAACTATGTTATGTGACTTAATCAAGTTAAATAGATGGTTCCTTGGTGAAATTTGTGCTAAAACTGAGAATTTAGAGTTTTTAACCTAGCTGCCCCACAACCCTCAGTTACCATAATCGTGAGACACCAAACTGCAATCGCAGTCACCTCGCACTTAGGTGACCGTGATCGCAGTACCTGAGGCTGTTGGAAAAGATCAATCATGTTCCAAAAACTTCTATTTTCTACCTCAATTTGCGTTCATAACCAACAATTTACATTGGGAACAAAAAGCACTATTCCCAAAACACTCAATTATACCCTTAAAGTATGGAAAAATCAACAAAGAATTCATTCGGGCATTTTACCAAACACTTGCACATGCTATTTCTATAAATTTTGATCAATTTTGGGTACTCAAGATTTCCCCATCAATGTACATACCAATAACAGTAGTTAACACACCAAAGAGGCATAGTCTAACTCAAGATTTAGCACACACATCATAATTTTAGGCCATTGCCCCTAAACATGCATTCTAGGCCGAGAGATTCACATTCAAGAAGGAGGATTAGATAACATACCAGATAAGAAGATACATATAAGATTCTATGAACTTTGGGGTGCTCTTAATATAATAAAAAATGGGCAAATTAAGAGAAATTTAAAAGGGAGTATGGTGAAAAAATAGGTGACTATTCATCTTTTTAATCGACTTGACCACGATTAAGATCAAATTATTACAATTGTAATCAAGGATACCGCAATTGCAATAGCACGCTCATCACGATCATGGTAAATAAGACTAGTTATATTCCCCTAATTTTTTTACTACTCAATCCACAATTCAACTCCACCATACTTACCCTTACTCAACCTTTTCAACACACCTTATAGATCGATAATTTCATGGATTAATCATAAAAAAAATAAAACTTACTCTAACAATCAAAATTCAAAGGATATGGGTCACTTTTGTGACGTTGATGGGTTGTCTCCCACCTAGTACCTAATTCATCATCGTGGCACGACATTCTTTAATCTTCAATTTGGATCCTTGAATGATCCAACACCTATCTCCATGTCGACTATATTAACAACGGACACCACTTGTAGGCTCTATTGGTTATTTCTCAATCTTACATACCTGAAAGGATACTTTATTATTTTTCACCCAAAATTTTACATCCCCTTGCTCTATAATAATAATTGCTCTTCTAGTTGATAGGAAGGGTCTTCCAAGAATAATAGGTATCTCTTGGTCGATTTCATAATCAAGGATAACAAATTCTGCCAAAAGAATGAAGCAATGGACCTTCACCAAAATCTCATACAAGACTCCAACCAGTCACTTAATAGAGCGATATCCATCAAGAGCCTCATTGTTATAGGATTAGGGATGCCCAAACCAAGGTTTTGATATATCACATATGGAATCAATGTTATGGTTGCACCAAGGTCACACAATTTTTTCTCAAATTTGTGTATTCCTATGGTGCAAGGGGTTGTGAATATCCTCGGGTCTTTTTTCTTTTCTACCATAGCACTAGGCATGATAGTGCTAGAACCATGGGTAACTTCAATGGTCTTACCATCTATGAGGTATTTCTTGGGCATCAATGTATTTATTAGCTTAGCATATCTCAAAATTTGTTGGATGGCTTCTATCAATAGGATATTTATTTAACAATTGGTAAGCTTGGGAAGGAACTTCTTGAGTTTGGCATTCTTCACATTTTTCTTGAGTCTTTGTGGGAATGGAGGAGGGATTTTCATTAGAGGCGAGGGTTCACATTGTGGATTATTTATCTTTTTTTCATCACTCTCAACTACTTTAGGAGTTCCCTCCTCATCAACCATCTCTTCAATTTTCATTGGTTCTTTATCATCCCCTTCTTGAGACTTAGGGGTTTCACGATTTGAATCACTTATATGCTTTCTCTTTGTCTTCATTTAATCATTAAGAGATTTTTATTTTGCCTCAAACTCATGTGCACCAAGATCTTTACCACTTTGGGTGACAATTGCTAAGACATGAACGTCGTTTTTAGGATTTGCCACCATATCACTTGGGAGGCCACATTTAGGCCTAACATTAAGTGTGGTTGAGATTTGGCTAATTTACGTATCTAATTATTTAATTGAGGCTGATTGCGATATAACTATTTTATTTATTTGAGAAAAGTCCCCATTTAATTCTCAGACCATCTTGTTTGTTCCTTCCACTCTTATCAAGATTCTAGCAAGAACATCCTCGATTTTGAACTTTTTGAGATACATGGAATTTGCCTTCTTTCTCTTCGCGTGGTCATGGGGGGAACACATCTATCATACTGATACGCTATAGAAATATAGCACTTTTGATGCTTAAAACAAGGAAAATATACAAGTTTCTAAGGTTGTTTTCTTATATATGATGCATTTTGGGTATGTTTTACAAGAAATCATGTTTCGAATGCTAAGTTTATGAAAAAGATAAAAAAAAAGTATTTTTTACAACTTATTGGATCAATTACGGATGTTTAGGACACTTTTTGTCTTTTTCGTGATCAAAGCATGTTTGAGAATTGAAGAAGAGATGAAAAGATGACTTTCGGTACTTACAAAGTCAACATGCAGACAAGAAGTAGCACTTATGGACTAAAGTTGACAAAGCAAGTACCAGAATTCCAAAATATTAAGAGCTGACTTGCGGGAAGTTTTTTTCCTGGCACTTGATCTCGGTTCTTGCGTCCACCCTGCAGGCCACAAGTGCTACCTGTGCCTAGGGTCAGGGCACAGTAGGGAGTGCAAGTAGCCGCCGACCCTATTTTCTCCTATTTTATTCAGACATTGATTTTAGGGTTGTCTCATATACTATAAATACCCTTTATGTATTTTTTTAGTATAGGTTATCCACTTTCGAGATTCATAGACATATTTTGATTCCAAGATTTGAATTTGATCTTGGGATTCTCTTGAATTGACTTTGGTTCATTAATTATTTACGATTGTGGGTTTTTCTACTTCTTATTATCTTGTATTCTCTTATTATTGTGGGTTGTGGAAACCTAAGCAGATTAACGAAGTAGGCAAAGTTCTATTGTTGAATTAAACCAATACCCATGGAATGCATTGCATTATCTTCACTATAATAGATTTCCTAGCCGTTGTAAACATTAGGATCCTACCTACATTATCGCTACTTACTCCAAAAGAAGAGTACTGACTAGAAAAAGAAAATGACAATAGTAATTTAGAGTTTAACTATCAATCCATTCTTTTAGGTTTTATCTTAGTAAGATGGTTAGGTTTCATCGAATAACTATAGACTCAAATGATAATAGTTAATTGGGATCAAGATAAGGGTTAGTAAGGCGACATCCTCAGACTCAAGAGGTAAAAAGTGAAATACTTCTACTCGTCCAAAAGACTGTAGAAGGTACATAACTTATCGATCCCGCATACAAGGTATTGGGTTATTTCAATAAATCATGATAAACCTACGGAGTTGAGAATCTAGGGGAACATGATCCTAGTTTTCACTTACGACTGATTACAATAGAAGTTGATATTTGTTACTAGTTCAATACTGATACTCAAAACCCCCATTTAACTTTCCAGTTTAGCCCGCTGATTACAACAACTGAGATCTGTGAATCCACGTATTCCATTGGGATTTTACCCCACCCATTATTAGTTTACTATATTTGGCAGCGACCATATCATCTTCTAAGAGGAGGTGTATCTTGGACGTCACCAAATTTTGGTATGATTATTGAGGAATATGATTTTGATTTGTTATTTAAATTTTTTAGAGTTTATAGTCTTTTTTGTTTTTGTTCTTAGTTAAGTATACGCCAGTGTATGCCTAGTAGAATGGTGGAATAGAAAAGAGATAATTTGCCTCACTTTCCTCCCAAAGAAGTTTGGGACATTATTAATTAACAGACTAGTGAGCTTTTAGCTTAAGTTAAGAATGAAAGGAGGGCAATGGAAGAAGCTAAATGCATAGCTCAGAAAGTAGAGTTAGTTGAGTAGAGATAGGCAGTAGACCACTAATAAGTACTTGGTAGAAGTTAGAATAGATTCAGAGAAGGCTGACCTCAAGTTATCCTAGAATATTAGTATGTTCAGTAATATGAAAACGATGAAGAAGATATGGGATATGTTGAGACTATTGAGGCTGGAGCCATTACCCTTCCTATTTTCCCCCAGATGTCATGTTTAATATCTCAAGTGCTATGATCCAGCACCTATACCTGAAGGGTTTATTTGCAGGGTTGCCTACAGATGACACAAACATGCATCTAGCAAATTTTACTAGGATTTGTACTTTATATACCATACTTAGGGTAGATCTGGAGGTATTGAGACTGAGGTTTTTTCCCTTTTCACTTACTGGAGAGCATCTTTATGGCTTGGGGAACTTCTAAGAGTGTCTATCACTACATGGAGTCAGTTACATAGACAATTCTTAAACAGGTTCTTTCCTCCATCCAGGGTATTATAGCTCAAGAATGAGATTTATAACTTCAGGAAGCTATAGTCAAAATCTACGTATGAGGCATAGTTCAGCTTCAAGAAGAAGCTTAGAATGGTGTCCAACCACTAGATTTTAGGGACAAGCTTATTGGAGATCTTTTATAGAGCCCTGACTATTAGTTCCAGAGCAATGACAGATACTATCTCTGGAGGAGACTTCATGAGATTACAATGGGAGATGGCTTCGAGTATTATGGAATGGATTTTATTAACTAACCAAGGATGGAAAAATCAAGAGGTTTAGAGAGGTTCTGATATTTATGCCATTGTAGCTTTTGGCGAATGGAGAGTAGCTGAGGATGTTGTAGCTCAAGAAATTTCAATACTGAGGAAAGACATTGGTAAGTAGGTCAAAAAATTTGCAATAGTGAATTCTACAAAGGTTAATACAGTAGGGGAAAAGGGTGCAGCTTTTAGGGTGCATAAGTCTGAGTTATAGGAGGAGGCAAAGTATATGAAATATCAGTTGGCGGGTTTTTGAGCTTAAGGGAAAGGGAATCAAGGTCGGATCTATGATGATAGAGACAAATACATTCCACTTGGTAGATAAGAAGTAGAATTAAGAATAGAAGAGATGTTGGCTAAGCTGATAAAGGGTCAAGAGAGTCCGGAAATTTTCCATAAAGAACTCAAGGTTGATGTTTCAGTATTTAGCCACAAGGTTAAATCATATTTAACTGCTATAAATCAATTGGAGCAGCAGTATAGGCAAATCTCTTTCACTTTAGTCCAATGTCAGATGGTGCCCTGCCTAGTGATAACATGTCAAATCTTCCAACACTAGTTCATTGTAAAGCTATTAACATGAGGAGTGATTTCCTACCTAATGAGAACTTTTTGACTAGTACTAATAAGCCAAAAAAGGATAGTATCATTGTGGATGAACCACCTGAAGCTGAGTTTGAGAAGCTGACTTGTAGTGATGATGATTTTGAGAGTGATGACGATTGGGTAGTAAAAGAGATCCAAGATATAGTGCAATAATTTAGTGTATATTTTTATTCACCATCATTAGAAAATAAGGGAGACCCAGATATAGTCACCATTCTATGTTCTATCGGGCATTATGACATTAATCAAGCTCTATGTGATTCGGGAGCACGAATAAATGTAATGTTATTGGTAATATACATGATATTGGGGTTAGGCAAAGTCAATCCTACATCTGCAAAATTGTAGATGGCTAATTCATCTGTAAAGGAGCCAGTGGGTATTTTATGCAGTGTAGAAGTAAGGGTGGCATTATTCACTTATTCAATAGATTTCATGATTTTAAACTATGAAGTGGATGCTCTCTCTCCGATTATCTTAGGTAGACCTTTCTTTTCTACTTGTCAAGTATTGATTGATATGGACCTAGGGGAGATCACTTTCAAATAGAATAATAAGCAAGTAGTGTTGAATATATGCATGACAGTTCGACATCTTAATGATATAAGAGTGATAGCATTGATTGATGCAGTGGATAATGATGTGGTTGCAGTGGATGTACCTATTTAGGAGAGATTGTAATACCCCATATTATTCTTAGCTCAGTTTGGCTCTTAGTTCCATACATAAGAGGCTTAAATCCTAAAAATTTCACTCTGTGTTGGGGACTTAGTCTTTTTTAAGGCCTTTTAACAACAAGGATTTTAAATTAGTCTTCCCGACCTCGAGATGTTGGTTTTTGAGTTAATTCATGCTCAGGGGTGTAATAGTATGTCTCGGAGGAGTTTCAAATTTTTCAAACGAGGATTGGGTCATGTCAGCTCACCGTGATAGTATCGCATTATAAAGCTAATGTCTATGGCACTTTTACCGCAATGTGGTGATAATCTAAATTGCAGTCCAATTATAAATTCAATTGCCTAAGGGGAAATTATGTGTTTTCCCCTCAATCCAAGTGAGCTTATCATGACTTATATTGCCAATTAGGGCGTTATTGTCCCCTCTTCTTTAATTCTCCTCTCAAGAAACCCTATTCATCTCCGAAAATCATCAATTCAATTACTTACTCTCCAAGGAAAACCAAGAATTAAAGTTCTCAAATCCAAGAACCTTCAATAAAGCATCAAAATTAGTGTTTCTCTTTCAAGATTAAGAGTTCAAGGTATGTGGGAGTTCATCCATGGGTCCCATTTCACCCATGGAGCCCAAGAACCCTTTTTATTTTTAAATTATGACATTTTACATGATAAAGTTGAAGTATCTACATTAAGATATTATTGATTTTGATTTTGAGTTATGTTTACAAGTGTTTTCGATGGGATGGGCCATTACATGTTTTGAATATTGAAATCTCTAATTCATGGTTTTAGTATTGTAATAATGTTATCCTTGCGTGCTTTACCTATTACCATACTTAAATTCATGACTCTCATATGTTTGATGATATGTCTAAATGTTGGGTTTTGAGCAATGATCCCCTACTATGTTTTTTAAAAGCTTTATATGTTATCATTGTTATTTCCATTCAGTGCTAGTGGATTATGAACACCCAATACCTAATTGTTTATATAACTTTAGTATCCTTAAAATGATTTTAGATAAACCATAAGCATTGTCATTCAGTCAGTTATTATAAATAGTTATTTATTTAGTTAAGCTTATTTTAATCCAGTAATCAGTGTTAGTTTAGTTAGGAGTAGATTTAGCACTGAATGAATGAAGGCATGGTGTATTCCCTATCAGTTAGGCAGAGTCATTAGTAGCAGTCCCTATATTTCAGAACTATGTATCCAGCATAAGATATGAGTATTCACCCATAAGTTTAGGCTTGACTTCTTCTCTAGGTTCACCCATCAGTTTAGGCTTGACACCCTAGTCCTTTGGGACACTAGATTAGTGGATCCACACAACCAGTGTTAGTACCTATGGCACGGTACTGACACCCTTCCAACTGTGGTTACAGGTTGGACCTCATTGAGCTCAAGTTGGGGCATGTCGGTTACATGATACATCTCACAGTCCCAATACAATATTCATTGTAGTTTCAGTTCTTGTTTGCTTTACCAAAGAATCCAGATTCTCAGTTATTCAGTTATTAGATTTTAGTCTTTCAGTTTATAGATTATTTTAGAAATATGCTTATGCTTGGTCTTCCATTCTCAGATATTAAAGTTTTCATGCATTCATGCTCAGTTATCTTATATTTTTTAGTTAGTCTTTACCTCATATGTACAGTATCCTACAGTTTTAGTTAAGTTATTCAGACTAAGTATAGTTCAGTTTTACATGATCGGTATTCAGTTATCAGTCAATCATTTAATCAGATCAGCTCAGTACATGGTATGTTTTGTTTAATGTATTTATGAATTCATGCTCAGTACACTTGTATACTCATATCCTTGATTTATGTCAGTTTCTATCACATAGTTTTAGAGCCAGCATTCGTACAGTATCCCTATTTTACTATTTCCAGATTTAGTTCTACTTATTTTGTAAAAGTAAAGTTTTAAGAAACTAAGTGTAGTGATTCACCAGCTTATCAAATTATGTTTGTTACTCATGTTTTAAGATACTTTGGATTTCATTATTTTTTAATCTCTTGGTGAGTCTACTTACAGTTAGCATGCATGTTTTAATATTACGTATGAAATCAGTTTTACTTACTACATTCACTCTCACTTAATCAATGTATTCCATAAGTACTGATCCACATATACGTCTGTGTGGCTACATTGTTTCATAATGTAGGTACCAGTTGTAGTCCACATATCATGACCAGACAGTTGTAGTTTCTAGCCAGCAAGTGATGAGTTCTCATATTTTTCGGACTCCAGTCAGATGTTTCTCATGTACTTCATTTTTATTATTCATATGTACTAATTAGAGGTAGTTGGAGGCATGTCCTAGCTATCTATAGTCAGTATAGTAGAGGCTTTATAGATGTCAGTTAGAGTTAGTCATGTAATTTTATTTTTTATCAGATTATAAATTGTATCGGTATTATAATTCTTCCTAGATTCTGTCATGATTATATTTCTGCATAGCAAAACTAGTTAATTTATATATTATAAACTAATTGCTTAACAGTATGCCAATTCATGGTTAGCTTGGGATCACTTGTGGTTCCAAGCACCTTGTTACGACTTGGGGTAGTCTAGGGTCATGACAAACTTAGTATCAGAACCCAGAGTTCAAGTGTCCTAAGGTGTCTATGAAGTCGTGTCTTCTAGTGTCTTGCAGAACAGTATAGAGACATTTGTATTTTTCTCTAAGAGGCTACAAGGCATTTAGGAAATTTTTCTATTCTTTCATATCTCAGCTCGTGCAATAGAGGTGTTCCCTCAGGAACTTATGCAGACTCTTACATTAATCCATTCGTGCCAACTTTACCTTATTCTTGAGGCAATAGAAATAGTCAAACTCAAATCCTTATAGATAGAGTTTTCTTAAACAGTCCTCACAGACAGTTATGGGATTATACACAGGCCCAAAAGTATCCCATTAGTTCCCTTATATCCTAAACTTTGAAAATATTTATTTTTGTTCATAAAAAAATTATTCATTGAGCCAAAGTCAAATGTGCTTTTAGATCCCTTCTCTGAATTCTATGATCGCATACGATCTAGAGTAAGAAGCATGAACACAAAAGTTTAGCAGCAGTAAAATGGGGATATTGTGTATGTTGATCTAATAGAGTATATATTCATGGGGCTAGTTGTATGAAGGTGAATTAGTTGGCTATGAATTATATGATGTTTTTATCATCTAAGTTATGGGTTATATGATGATTGTAGGGTATGTTGGCATAGTGATAATTCTCATGGTTTGAGAGAACTATAGGTTTAGAGATGTGATATTAGTAGGCTATCATTGAAGTTAGTGTGGTTCATTAAAGGTTTAGGGAAATCCATGTTATGTGTTAGAATATAAGTTTGAACTTTGAATATTAAGCTAATAGAAGGAAGAGTTGAAATTCTTGATAGTGTGAACTTAGTGTCTAGTGTTACTCATGAAAATTCTAAGTTAATCAGTGTTTAAGTTGTTATATGATGACTATTGAGGCTATAAAAAGATAAGAGTTATATCTCAAAAAGAAGTACTAGTAGTGAGTCTTATATTATCAGGTAGAGTCTTTCAGGGTGAGTTTATCATTTATGTGTATTACCTCAGACTCTAGAGCAAAGTGGTGGCAGTTCAGTTTAGACTTATTTAAAAAGAGTCCCACCGACTTAGCATGATGGCTTAAAGCTAAAGGGGAGATGATAGAATAAGTAATAGAGTCAGGCTCTCAGATTTTAGTAGTGGTGTCAGTTTGTTGTCGAACAACAATAAAGGAGAAGGATGCTCGACCCATTCTCATATCAGTGCAAAGTTTGTACTTCAGTCATAACAATATCTATGCTTGCCTTACATGTCAGTTCTATGATCATTGCTCATATTCATGCATTTTTCATAGAATGAGGTACGCTTCTTGTTCTTAGTATGAGGAGTTTCATTTCACTCAGTAGTATGGATAATGTCTACGAATTCATGAACTCCAAAATTAGGTCATACAACTCATGACTTATTCACTCATGATTTACAGTATGTTCAGTTCCAGTACTCATGTTGCACTTTTAATGACCAGTGAAATTCAGATTATATCATGTATATCCTCTGTTTTGATCTCTGTAATGAATCCATGTTGTGGATATTCTATTCCTCAGGCCTCATTTAAGTGTCCAAGTTATGCATAGTATTCCTTCATGCTTCAGATCCTTATGTTCACCTTTCAATGACCTCTTCTTAGGTCAAGATAGTGATGATGAATAATTATTTAGATGGGATAGAGTAAATGTTTCTGGTTGATGAAAGATTATTGTATGGTTTTTTAGCTAAGGTTGTAAGTGTGAAGTAAGATTCAGGCCAAGTTTTTGATATATGTCATGGTTAATTGAACTTTTGTGTGTGTTTTCTTAGGGTAGTCCGTGGAAGTTGTTGATGATAAAGGTTTGGAGGACATGAGAAAGATTCTTTTGTGGGTGTTTGTTTAGAAGTGTAGATGTGGTTATGACGATAGGCTTGAATGTCATGTTTATATATATATATATATATGTGTGTGTGTGTGTGTGTGTGGATAAATACATTGCACGTCAATAAATATCTAGTAAGGGTTGAATGTAGTTGTTCAAGTGGTAATATGAATTATTTATAAGATAAGGAGTTGTGAAAGCATAGGGTGTATTGAATTCATGACTCGGACTAGTGTTATGGTTTGATGTGTAGCACTTTATAGATTCGAGTAGGCTTGAACATAGTCAAAGAATTCGGTTCAGCTCAGACTTCAGTAGATAGAGTTATCAGTGCCCATGTGAGTATTTTAAGTAGCCTCAAGTGAAGTGCAGTTTTGAAGTGGAATGTATAATTGAGTAAAAGCTTTCAGTATAATTCATTCCGTATAGCCAACAATTCAGTTTAGCAATAGGACAGACAAGTTCCTATGATTCTCCATTTTTCCATCTAGTCTTACTATTCAAAGTTTCATGAATATAACTATTAATGAGGTAACTTATCCGCAATTATGCAAGTTGCAAATTCAGTTGAGTCTTTACTTCTATTCTAAATTAGTCTTGACCATAAAGGATATCTAGATTTAGAAATTATATTATGTTGGTTATCAAACTTCAGAATTAGGCCAAACAGTACTAATGGATTCCCAGATTTCAAAACTGTCACACCAGGCATTTATGAGTTTAGTTCAGTTTATGCAACATGTTTCATATTCAGATATTCATTTATGATTTAGTTTGTAAGTGTCCTATGCATCATCTCAGTCTTTCCTTAGTATTTCAGCCAAGTCAATATTATTTGGGGGATGAACGATCCCAAGGGAGAGATGTTGTAATACCCTGAGTTTCTAGGTCCTAAACCTTTCATCTTTTCTTCATGAAATGAGATCCAGCCTAAAGTAATGGTTACTCATAAGTTGGCTCTCTCGTTTCAATCTCATCCTTACAACCATTCGCATGTCATTGCATGTATTCAAGGAATCAGTTCAGTTTATGATATTCAGTTTATGTATCATGTTTCAGAATCAGTTATGCAATCAGGTTCCAAGTCATGCATGTTCAGTACATGAAATCAGTTACCTCAGTATAGTACTTTCAATCTCACCAATCTCATTCGAGGATGAATGTTTCCAAGGGGAAGTTATTGAAATACCCTATATTATTCTTAGCCCAGTTCGGCTCCTAGTTGTATCCATAAGAGGATTAAATCTTGAAAATTTCACTAAGTGTTGGGGACTTAAGTCATTTTTAAGGCCCCTTTACTTTTAGGATTTTAAATTGGTCTTCCTAACCCCGAGATATTAGTTTTTGAGTTAATTCATGCTCAAGGGTGTAAGGATATTATCTCGGGTGAGTTTTAAATTTTTCAGATGAGGATTGGGTCTTGTTTGGACCATGATTCTAGCAGCTCACCGTGATAGTGTCGTGTTGCTGTGCTAATGGCGATGACACTCTTACCATATTATGGTGATCATCCAAATCATAGTCCAGTTACGAATTCAATTGCCTGAGGGGAAATTGTGTCTTTTCTCCTTAATCCAAGTAGGCGTATCACAACTTATATCACCAGTTAGGGCATTATTGGCCCCTCTTCTTCAATTCTCCTGCAAAAGAAACCTTATTGATCTCCCAAAATCATCAATTCAATTACTTACTCTCTAAGAAAAACCAAGAATTCAAGTTTCCAAATCCAAGAACCTTCAAGAAAGCATCAAGATTGGTGTTTCCCTTACAAGATTAAGAGTTTAAGGTATTTATATGTTCATCCATGGGTCCCCTTTCACCCATGGAGCCCAAGAACCTTTTTTATTTTTAAATTATGAGTTCTTACATGTTCAAGTTGCATTATCTCCATGAAACTATTACTGGTTTTGATTTTGAGATATGTTTACATGTGTTCTCGATGGGATGAGCCATTATATGTTTTGAATATTGAATATTCATATTGAAATCCCTAACTCATGGTTTTAGTATTATAATCATGTTATCCTAGCATTCTTTACCCGTTACAATGCTTAAATTCATGACTCTTATGTGTTTGATGATATGTCTAAATGTTAGATTTTGAGCAATGATCCCCTACTATGGTTTTTAAAGCTTTATATGTCATCATTGTTATTTCCATTTAGTGTTGGTGGGTTATGAACACCCAATACCTAATTATTTACATAATTTTAGTATCTTCAGAATGATTTTAGATAAACCACAAGCATTGTCATTCAGTCCGTTATTATAAACAGTTGTTTGTTCAGTTAAGCTTAGTTCAGTCCAGTAATTAGTGTCAGTTCAGTTGGGAGTAGATTTAGCACCGCGAGAATACAGGGACGAAGGCTTCCCCGTCATTTAGGAAGAGCCATTAGTAGCAGTTCTTGTATTCCAAAACTACATATTTAGCATAGGATATGAGGAGTCATCCGTCAGTTTAGGCTTGACACCCTGGTCCTTTGGGATACCATATTAGTGGATCCACATAGCCAGTGTTAGTACCCATGGCACGGTACTGACACCTTTTTAACTAGGGTTACAGGTTGGACCCCAATGAGCTCAAATTAGGGAATGTCGGTTAGATGATACCTCCCACAGTCTTAGTATAGTATTCAATGTACTTTCAGTTTAGGGTTGCTTGACCAAAGCATACAGATTCTTAGTTATTCAGTTATCAGATTTCTATCTTTTAGTTTACAAATTATTTCAAAAATATGCTTATGCTTAGTCTTACATTCTTGGATATACAGTTTTTATGCATTCATGCTCAGTTATCTCATGTTGTTCAGTTAGTCCTTACCTCATATGTACAATACCTCACACTTTTAGTCAATTTATTCAGACTAAGTATAGTTCAGTTTTTCATGATCAATATTTAATTATTAGTCAGTCAGTTAATCAGATAAACTTAGTACATGCTATGTTTGGTTTTGTATGTTTATGCATTCATGCTCAATACATTTGTATATTTAGATCCTCGAGCTATGTCAATTTCAATCAAGTAGTTTTAGAGCAAGCATTCATATAGTATCCCTGATTTATTGTTTCCCAGCTTCAGTTCTACCCATTCTACAAAAGTAAAGTTTTAAGAAATTGACTAAGTGTACTGATTCACCAGCTTAAGATTATGTTTGTTACTCATGTTTTAAGCTACTTCATATTTCAGTCTATTCAATCTCTTGGTGAGTTCACATAATTTAGACTTACTATACTAACCCACACTTACTCAGTATATTCCAAAAGTACTTATCCGCATATATGTCTGTGTGGCTATATTATTTCATAATGTAGGTACCAGTTGTAGCCCACGGATCATGACCAGACAGTTGCAGTTTCCAGCCAGAAGGTGATGAGTTCTCCTATTTTGGGGACTCCAGTCAAATATTGCTCATATACTTCATTTTTTTTATTCATATGTATTGATTAGAGGTAGTTGGAGGCATGTCCCAGCTATCTATAGTCAGTATAGCAGAGGCTTCATAGATGTCATTTAGAGTCAGTCATGTAATTTTATTTTTTATTAGATTGTAAATTGTATTGTTATTATGATTCTTCCCAGATTTTGTGATGATTATATTTCCGCACAGTGGAACCAATTATTTTATATATTATAAATCAGTTCATGGGTTAGCTTGGGATCACTTGTGATTCCAAGCACCATGTTACGACTAGGGGGTAGTCTTGGGTCGTGACAGACTAAGGTTAAAAACATTAGCAACAGTGATCATAACCTTTTAGAGTAATGGGATAGATATATATGATGAGCTAGTTTATGTACTACATGGCATAGGTTCTTATAAATATGGCCATAAGAAGCTAGATCTTGACTTGAAGAACAGAACACCACCACCTGCAAAACCATTTATTAAGGAGCCACCGGTATTAGAATGTAAGGCCCTCCTATCTCATCTGCAATATGCATTCATCGAGGCCAACAAAACCTTACGAGTGATCATTGCAGCAGATTTGAAAGGAGCAAAAATAAAAGATTTGACACCAATATTGTGGAAATTAAAGCGAGTTATTGGGTTAACCATTGCCGACATTATTGGGATTCCACCAGGTTTATGCACACACAAAATTTAGCTTGAGCTGGACAACATTCCCAGTATTGTTTCTCCTGACTAATTTGTACCTTTTGAGGTAATGTGTAATGCAAGCAGAGTGTACTTGGGAGCTATTCTAGGTTAAATAAGAGAAACTATATTGCATCCTATCTACTATGCTAGCAAAGCTTTAAACCCCGAACCAAAAATTCTATAGTTATAGAGCAAGAGTTGCTTGCGGTGGTTTTTGCTTTTGAAAATTTTTGGTCTTACTTAATTGGGACTAAGGTCATAGTGCACACTGACCATGTATCCTTGAGATACTTGATATAAATAAAGATGCCAAACCAAGATTGATTCATCGGGTTATCTTTTTGCAAGAGTTTGTTTTTGATGTACAATATCAGAAAGTGAAAGAAAATCAGGTTGCTGACTACTTGTCCAGACTTGAGAGAAGATCATACAGAAATTGGGGGATAATATTGATATAGATAATACTTTTCCTTATGAATAAGTTTTGGCAATATCTCATGGCCTGATTCCCTGGTTTGCTGATTTTGCCAACTATTTGGCAAACGATCTTGTCCCAAAAGACATATTCTTTTAGCAACGAAGAAGATTTATGCATGAGGTAAGAAATTTCTTTTGGGATGAGCCATATCTATTTAGGATCTACATTGATGGTGTGATTCATAGATGCATTCCAGAGGTAGAGATGATGAGCATTCTAGAGGTTTGTGATTCATCACCAGTTGGAGGTCACCACAGTGGCACACGGACAGCCCATAAAATTCTATAGTGTGGGTTTTACTTGCCTTTAATTTACAAGTATGCTCGTGATTTTGTAAAAGCCTGTGACCAATATCAGCGTCAAGGTAATATTTCATGGCGCTAGGAACTCCCCATGACACTTATTTTGGAGTTAGAGTTGTCTGATGTATGGGGGATTGATTTCATGGGCCTATTTGTAAGATCCTATGGCATGAGATTCATTTTGGTAGAAGTTGACTATGAGTCAAAATGGGTAGAGGCAGTTGTGCTTCCAGATAATGAAGGTAGAAGATTCACCGCTTTTTTAAAGAAAAATATTTTTCTTGATTTGGCAGTCTACGTGTAATTATCAATAATGGTGGGTCACACATTCAACCACTTGTTCAAACCACTGCTTGATAGATATGGTCTAAGGCATAAGGTGGTGACACCTTACCATCCTCAGATAAGTGGGAAAGTGGAAGTCTCTAATTGGCGAAGACTATGAATACTAGCAGGACTGACTAGTCTAGAAAGTTAGATAATGCATTGTGGGCCTACCGGATAGCCTATAAGACCCTCATAGGTGCCTCTCCATATCAGCTTGTATACGACAAAACATACTATTTATCAGTTTAGCTTGAACATAAGTCACTATGGGCATTAGAAAGGCTAAATTTTGAGTGGCGTGATATAGCAAACTTAAGGTTGACAAGGTAAATGAGTTGGATGAATTCCAACTTCGTGCTTATGAGAGCTCGATTATATACAAAGATAGAATAAAGTTGTATTATGATAGAAATATCGAGAAGAGAGTATTTGTACTGGGTGATTTAGTCCTATTGTATAATTCAAGACTGAACTTATTTCCTAGAAAATTGAAATTGAGATGGACTGGCCCATTCACTTTGGTTAAGGTATTCCCAAATGGTGCTATTGAAATAAAGTGTGATGGTGATATCCTATTTAAGGTAAACGGGCAGTAGGTGAAGCACTACAGGGAAACCTAGAGGAAGTTAGACTCTGTGTTGAGAAAGACCTTGGCAAAGTCTGACTAGCCAAGGGAGCTAAGTCATACTGTGATGGTAAATTAGGCACTGCTTGGGAGGCAACCCAAGGTACATAGATGCATAGTGCATCCCAGGTATGTTCTCACTTTTCTTTGTTTTATATCATATTAGTGCATTAGAGACAATACACATTTTTTAGTTAGGGGTGGGATACCATGCCACCATAGGTTTTTATTACCGTGATTTTTTTATTTCAGCCATTGTATGGTTGTAGAACCATTATGTCTAGGATAAATTTGTGTTGTATTGAGTTTGGCTTCATATTGTGGTATGTTTTTGTATAATTAGGAGATTTCTAAGTATTTAGGCCAATTAACAAGTATTTATGGATTTTTGAGAAAAATGATACCCCTCTAAAATTTTATGTTTTAGAACTGTGAGAATGTATATATATGTGAACATTGTGGATCTTATTATGGTATTAGGATTAGGGACATGATTATCACTTGCTAACAATTGCATGAACCAAATAGGTAGCTTGTAATATATACTCCGTGCTATGTGTGTGCAATGCTACTTAGTTCTGTTATGTGTTGAATTCAGAACTTTCATGGTTAGTTTTGCCTAGGTTGAAAGATAGTCGGTTAGCAAAGGATCATTGGTCTTTTTTTATTTCAGTCCACTCTTAGTCTAAATGACCTTCCATGTGTGAATTGTATCCCTTGATCACTATTTTGATACTTGTATCCTATTTTTCTTGTTTGACCTATTCACCTTCTTATTTTTGCTATAATGAACCTGCTTTGGCCCTGGTCCTCCTTGGACATTGTGCACCTCAACTCAGGCTAAATGCCTAAGTTGAGGGTGCTTATCATAGGGGTGCATAGTGTAAAGTAGGTATATCGAAGGGTAAAATAAGAGAAAAAGTTAGTAGGGTTGGGTGTGGCAAAAAAAAGAAAAAGAAACGAAAAATTATAAAAAAGCTAAAAAGAGAGAATAAAATATAACACCTAACCTAAATGTGCAATAAATAATTAAAAGGGAGAAATAAGGGTGGAATAAAAGGAAATTTTCTAGTAAGTGAGGCCCCAAGGTTAGTAGAGTGCCAAGGAGGCTTAGTCACTTGATAGGTTCATCTGTACCATACCATCCCTCAAGCCAACATCACAAGCTGAGAAAAGTCCTATAATGATCCTAACTTAATTATATGAAAACTAAGGTAAAGAAAATAAGGGCAAGCCTATGGTATTTGACATGTATTGATTGGAAATTATCTTCTGAGTATGACTGTATCTTGATTGTCCCTGCATTAACATGTATTATTTCACATGAGTGAGTGGGACATCCTTGATATGAGGGCACTTGAGTAATATTTCCATCTATTTACTTATTTCTGGTAGTGTAACTTTTATATATAAGGGGTTATCTGTTGCCAATGTAATTGTCATACCTTGATCCCATTATGTCACATTCTTGTACTTTATGTTCATAAAAAATTGATTTTGAAAAGTGAGATTGGAGGGGGGCTGTGTTTTGAACTTAAAGTGTTGACTGAATGCCTTGAATAGCTTAGATTCTCCTAGTAAAGCGTCATTTTTATTTTGGTTGTGCTTTGTTGCCTGAGGATATGTAAACATTCTAAGTTGAGGTTGTTGATCTACTATAGAAAAATATAACACTTTTGATGCTTAAAATAAGGAAAATATGCAAGTTTTTAAGGTTGTTTTGTTAGATATGATGCGTTTTGAGTATATTTTGCAGGCACGTTTCGGATGCTAAGTTCATGTAAAAGATGAAAAATGTGTTTTTGGCTACTTATTGGAGAAATTATAGATGTTTGGTACACTTTCTGGCTTGTTCGTGATCAAAGAATGTTCGAGAATTAAAGAAGAGCTAAAATGATAACTCCTAGCACTAGCTAAGTGAACATGTGGACAACAAGTAGCACTTATGGACCGCATGTGGACAAAGTAATTAATAGAAGTCCAAAATCCCGAGAGCTGACTTACAGAAAATTTTTGTCTTGCCACTTGCTCTCGGTACTTGCACCCACCCTGCAGGCCGCAAGTTCTACCTACTCCCAGGGTTAGGGCACAACTAGGGAGAGTAAGTGGCAGCTGACCCTGTTTTCTCATATTTTATTTTGGCTTTGATTTTAGGGTTTTCTTGTGTACTATAAATACCCTTACGGGTTTTTTTGTAGAGGTTATGCACTTTTGAGATTCATAAATATATTTTGATTCCAATATTTGATTTCGATCTTGTGATTCTTTTGTATTGACTTTGGTTTATTATTTCAGTTATGGTTGTGGATTTTTATACTTCTTATTATTGTGATTTCATCTATGCTTTCAAGTATGAATGTTATTGATTTTCTCACAAGCATGATCGGCTAAAAAAAACCTATAGCTAGGTTTATGGAAACCCTGGTGGATTGACGAAGTAGGTGAAGTACTATTGTTGAATTGTATCGATACCCATGGCATACATTGCATTATCTTCACTATAATAGATTTCTTAGCGGTTTTAAACGTAGGGTCCTGCCTATATTATTGCTACTTACTCCAAAAGAGGCGTAGTGACTAGGAAAATATAATGACAACAGCAATTGGGAGTTTAACTATCGATCCACGCTTCTAGATTTTATCTTAGTAAGATGGTTAGGTTTTATCGAATAACTAGAGAATCAAAAGCTAATAGTTAATTGGGATCAAGATAAGGGTTAGTAAGGAGACATCCCGTGACTCAAAAAGTAAAGGGTGAAATCTTTCTACTTGTCCAAAAGACTGTAGAAGGAACATAACTTATCGATTCTGCCTGTAAGGTATGGGGTTGGTTCAACAAAGCACGATAAGCCTATAGAGTTGAGAAGCCAAGGGAAACACAATCCTAATGTTCACTTATGAATGATTACAATCAATGTTGACATTCTTTACTAGTTTGATACTGATACTCAAAACCCCTCATTTACATTTCCGGTTCATCCCACTGATTACAATAACTGAGAGCCGTGAGTACACATATTCCCTTGGTATTCGACCCCAACCTTTGTTGGGTTACTATATTTGGCAGCGGTTGTATCATCTTCTGAGTGGAGGTGTAGCTTGAAAGTCACCATATACTCCTTTTTTTATCCCTTCAATCACGTTCTCTATCTCTATCATGTCATTTCATTTCTCAATCATGATAGTTCAAACCTTGGTTCCCATCTTGCCTTTGATTGGCCAAGTGGGAACCCCTAGGATAGTTTGGAAAGTATCTTATTTCTTTATTAAGGGCCCTTGCTTCATCCTCATCATACCCTTATAGACCATGACATTACGTCTTTTATGGGTGTATTCATCACATGCTTTGTAAGGAGTTCTAATTGTGTCGTTATCTTAGCCATATTTTCATCCCTCTATTTATATTTCTTTCTTTGCTTTTTGTTCACAATTGAGGCGGTAGGGGACCCCATATCTACTTTGGTTTCCCTTGTATAACACCTCCTATTTTTCTTTGTGATTTACTCAAGAAAAGTCAAATCCACTCCATATAACAACCTCACAAGTGACCCACTGGCCGCATTGTCCACCACGGTCTTATTTTGTTGGTCCAATTCCCTATAGAATATTTAAAGAAGCATGTTCTCCATTACTTTATAGTTGGGATGTTTCAAAAGGTTTTCATTAAATTTATCCCATACTTCCTATAGAGGCTCCCCATTGAGTTGACAAAAAATTGTAATTTTGTCTTACAATGGCAACATCTTTGAAGGAGGGAAATATCGATCCAAAAACCCATTCGTAAGTTCGACCTAATATATGATGGACCCGATGATAGAGACCTCAACCACAAAACCGCTTCACCTATTACAGAAAAGGGAATATCCTTAACCTAATAGATTGTTGTGTGATATAAGCAATGTCAAATGGGGAAGACACCTCAAAAAAAATTCAAATATAGATTTGGATGTTCGTAAGCTTGAACCTAGAATACACCCTTTATATGTAACATATGTAGCATCACACTCATAACATGAAATACTCTATTTCCTTTATTAGGGGGAATGCGGATGACACTAGCACGCCCTGCATCAATGAGCCCTCATGTATCCCATTGTGACTTATGGCATTGTGATTACTATGAATATCACCTAACAAGACAAAAACAACAAACAATGTAAATAAAAATACTATGGGTGAACCCCAAAGTTACTAACAATACCACACAACAAAAAACTAAGTTTCACTCTCTGGCAATGATGCCATTTATGATAACGATCAACATACACCATTATTTTGGTGCAAGGCGATCGTTGTCGATATAATAACCCAACTTTGGTTGGGGTCGAATACACAAGGAGTGCAATTTAGCTTTTAAGACCTATGTATGTTGAAAGTCACTATGTGCTGACCCTCAAGGTAAACTTAAAGCAAAACATAAACTAAATTGGGGGGTGTGATTTAAAACTTAGCTTAAACAAAATATACTTATGATACTAAGTAAGAGCGATAAATTTTTGATAACATCCAATGAGAGGAAAGACTTGGGATTATACTCTCCTAGGAGTCAATCATTTATGGGTGTTTGGGGGTTAGTCCACTTCTTAGTGAAAGATTTGGGTAGGATAGATTTTAACTCTTAGTGTTAGTCTTTCAACAAATACTAAGTTTCACTTGTGGATTCTTTCAAATACCACATGAGCATACCAAACTTACCAATGGATGACCTCAACTTAGCATCCCTATTTCTAGGATGATGCCCATCAATCTAGTTATACCACATAGTATCCTTATTTATATGATAATGCTAAGGATATAACTAGTATCAAATAGTTGTTCAGAATTACTCATCACCCATATCTCTCTTTCAAGGATGGTGTGGGATCCAAGTAAATTAGGGATTTCACCCATAACTCTTAATTCAACCATAGAGTAGTAGTAAAACCCAACATCGATAACTAATAGTATGGACTAACAATTAACACCCATACACATAAACATTATATTCAAGAAAAATCTTAAGATAAATATTTAGCTACTCATGAGATTAGAGAAAAGAGATATACTAAGTTAACAATCAATTTTTCCATTGAAAATCAAAGCAAGAGTAATCCACACTTCAATATCAAATTAAAACTAAAAATCTCTTGGAAAATCTAGCAATAATTATCCTTATCCCAATTTGGAATGTCTTCTACATACTCAGAATTTAAAATTAGTTTCAAGATTCCCTAATTGTGCAAGGGTTTGATGTTTTAAGTCTTGGGATTTAGTTGTGCAGATTGACCATTCTGCCCTTGGAGGATTTTCGCCTGAAGGGCAATCTCCATGATTTGACCTGGCTTTGAATTTGTGTGATTGCGACCCTCAGGCTGCGATCGTGGTAATTAAGGGTCGATCCTTATTTCTTATCTCCAGCTTGTACAATCACTTTGCTCTTTTGCTTTTTATTTCAGCTTAGTTCCATCATTTCTTCCAATTACCTACAAACAAGTAAACCATGGGAATTAGTGTATTTAATTTGAGAATTAGCCTCATTTACATAATTTAGTCATAGTAGTGTGCAAGAATTTAGATATCAATGAATGGTAAATTTACCACTCATTAATCACTGTAGCCTTTAATATTTCTTCACCCAGTAGGATCTTATATGAGCCAGTGTCGTTAGCTTGAGTTGCTTAAGGATTATGATCTTTCTATTCTCTATTATTTGGGAAAATCTAATGTGGTTGCGGATGCCTTGAGATGGAAGTCAACTAGTATGAGTAGCTTGGCGCATCTTTTGACCCCGAGAGTCCTTTAGCCTTAAAGGTTTAGTCTTTACATAACCAGATGGTTAGACTTGATATTTCAACACTTGGGTGTGTTTAGGAATTTATGGAGGCTAGATATTCCTTGATAAATTAGATTCAGGCTCATTAGTTTAATGATGCTAGTTTGAGAGTGAATCAGAATAAGATATTAAGTAGAGAGGCTAAGGAATCCTCACTCAACTTCGATGGTGCTTTGAGGATTAGAGGTTGAGGTTTTGTGTCAAAAGTGGGTGATTGGTGAGACTAATTTTGAAGAAATCTTATTGTTCTACGTAGTTTATCTATACGAGAGTGACCAAGATGTATCCTGATTTAAGACAGCACTACTATTGGGGTAGTATGAGTAAGGATGTACCAGATTTTGTAGCTCGTTGCTTATGTTGTCAATAGGTGAAGTCCAAGCATTTAAGGCCTATGGATTGCTTCAGAGATTACCCATTCTCAAGTAGAAATGAGAATGAATCATTATGTTGCTTATGTTGTCAATAGGTAAAGTCCGAGCGTTTGAGGCCTGTGGATTGCTTCAGAGATTACCCATTATCAAGTGGAAATAAGAATGAATCATTATGGACTTCGTGACTGGGTTTCCTCATACATCTCATAGTTCTAACAATGTTTGGGTTATCGTGGATCGATTGATCAAATCTTCTCATTTCATCCCTATTTAGGTTTCCTTTAGTGTTGAGAGGTTGGCACATATCTATGTTTGTAAGATAGTATGTATCCATGGTATATAGTGTTTAATATCTCAGATAGAGGTTTAGTGTTCACTTCTCACTTCTGGAAGGTATTTCAGGAGGAGTTGGGTACCCGACTAGGTCTTAGTATAACTTTTCACCCTAGACCAATGGTTAGTCGGAGCGGGCTATTAAAGTGTGGAAGGAAAAGCTTCATTCTTGTGTTATGGACTTTGAAAGTATGTGAAGAAGCATATACCTTTGGTGTAGTTTGCATATAATAAGAACTACCACTCCAATATTGAGATGGCGCCCTTAGAAACTTTATATGGTAGGTGTTATTCTTCTCTAGTTGGTTGGTTTGAGGTTTCTAAGATTAGACCTCGGGGTACAAACTTGCTTTTGTGAGTCGTTGGACAGAGTTTAGGTCATTTAGGATAGACTTCGAATGGCTCAGAGTAGGAAGAAATGTTATGCAAATCGCAGATTTTGTTCCTTGGGATTTAGTGTTGGTGATCAATTTTTTCTTTGTGTTTCTCCCATAAAGGGTGTGATGAGGTTTGGGAAAAGGATCAACCTTAGTCCCAGGTATATTAGTCATTTGGGATTCTTCAGACTATTAGGGATGTAGCTTATGAGTTAGCATTGCCCCTAGATTTATGAGTTGTTTATCTAGATTTTCACGTATCCATGCTATGACATAATATTTTAGATGAATCTCCTGTCATTCGTTGGAACACAGTGCAGTTGGATGAGAAGTTGTCCAATGTTGAAGAGCCAATCTCCATTTTAGTCTAAAATGTTAGGAAATTATGTTCTAGGGATATTCCAGTGGTTAAGGTCCAGTGGAGCCATCGTCCGATAGATAAGGCTACTTAAGAGGTCGAGTTCGACAAACGTAATAGTTATCCCTATATTTTTACTTATTCAGGTATTTTCCTTGCCTTTAGTTCAAGGACAAATTAGATTCTAAGTGGTGGATGTTGTAAGGACTCGGTTCTGTGAATTTTTTATTTCTATGTGTTTTGACCATTTTACCCCTCTTCGTGGTTGCTATGTGATGATTCTAGAGTGTGTAAATGGTTGGCATGATTTTTAATGCAATTTGGAATGATTTGTGTGAGCTTGGGGTTTTAGAAGTTAGAAAGGCCTTATAGTTGACTTCGGTCAACAAATTTTGTTCAGTGCGTCGGATGGCAAAACAGACTATTCTAGAAAATTCAAAATATTGATTTTGGGTAGGTAGCATAGGTGATTCAATTTTATGGTTTTTCAATCACATCTTGACCCTCAGTTTGAAAAACTGTATAATTAGGTCTTGGGGGTCAATTTTGAAAAAAATAATTCTTTTAAAAAAAATTGATGACGTCATTGAGTCCAGAACGTCGAATTTACACAAGTAGCATTTTTTATTTGCCTTCACAGGATTTAAAATAAATCCTGAGGGCTTGATCTACAACTTTGCATTTTTATCAAAGTTGTTGGTGCAGATATATCTGTTGTTGCCGCTTTATCGGACCCATCCATACCCAAGAAACTACTGCTAAAGCGGAGGCTTGGCCGCTAAAGCGGAAGCTTGGCCATTTTAGCAGTAGGGAACTGCTTTGGCGGTCTACCCATTTTGGGTCGTACTATAAAATGGACTACGCCAAAAGATCTGAAGCATTAATTTTGGGTTGATAGCGTGGTTGTTTTAATTTTATGGCTTTTGAAAATCATTTTGACCCTCGATTCAGAAAATTATAAAATTGGGTCCAGGGGTCAATTTTTTGAAAACAATATTTTTTCAAAAATTCGATAATGTCATTGAGACGTCGAATATACTCTATTATTATTTTTTGTTTGCCTTCACAAAATTCTGAATGAATTCTGAGGATTTGATCCACAATTTTGCATTTTTAGCAAAGTTACTGGTGCAACTATATCTGGTGTGGTTGCTTTAGTGTCCAAGAGACCGCTAAAGCAGTAGCCACTTTAGCGGACCTTGCCAGACCCAGGAAAATATTATTAAAGAGGAGGCTTGGCCGCTTTAGTGGTATACCTTTTTGGGTCGAACCACTTCAGCAGTCAACCCGCGCTAAAGTGGTGGCCGCTTTAGTGGTCAACACTGGATCAGTATAAATAATGCTTTCACAATTTTTCTTCTATTTTGGAGACTTTAAGCTCCGAGTTGAGAGAGTTTTGGATGATTTCTTTCATTCTCGAGCTTGAGTAAGCTCCAAATCACTATTTCAATTATTTTAGTTTGCTTTTTGTCAGCTAAAACTCATTAAAATGTGATTCAAAAGAAGAATTTTGAGATTTTGGCTCGAAAGGCCTAAAATGATTTTTCTTCAATTTAAATCCCGATTTTACTTGAATTTTTTCTATGTCTTCCTTTAATCATGGGTAAGGTGTTTATAAATTAAAATTTCAATTTTATCCTTTTTTGAGAACTCATTTTGGAAGTCTTTTTTTATTCCTATTCAAAAATAGACAATATGGATATGATCGGCTTTCTTTTGATTCATAGATTTTATATTTGTATATTTTAGTTGAGTCTGAGGCCATTCGAGGAAGAAAATCTCCATGTTAAAGATTTTAGGCTTGGATTTTGCCTAGACGAGGTAGGTTATGGATTAAATTTATTCAAACTGGGTTGGCTAATTAATATTTATAGAAATGCATGATATGGGCATGGGTTATAATTATAAAAATAATATTATAATTATTTTGTGCCCATGTGTGGGCTTATATTATTGTTGTCGGTAGTTTGAGATAATATTTATTACGTGTGGCCCATGTGGGGGCCTTATCTGATATTGCTGGCCTTGTGTATGTATTTGGTTGCTCTTTTCATGATAGAAATACCTAAGTTGGGATTAATGTGATATTATTGATGTATTACATGAAATTATTACTCTAATGTTACATTGTTTATGTGTAATTATGGTTGGTTAATATATTGAGTGGGTTTTTTGCGCACGGGTACATTTATTGAATGGGTTTTGAGATATTTATACTGGTGTGATTGTAAGCATTACATCCTGATATCATACATACATCAATAATAGATTGGTACCATTGTGAACACACTAATTTTTGACAAAAATGAGACATTTTTTTCACAACCCTCTGCCTTAGTCCATGAGTCGATAGGACAGATGCATATTGCGATTGAAATTGAGTATTGAGATAGTATATGGGTTGTGAAACCCCCTCCTCCATAGGTCCTACCTAGAAATGCTGAGGCTCGGTAGGTGTATACGAAGGTTATCTGATACCCTTAGTCACATCACATCATCATTGCATTTCATATATTATGCATCTTCAGTATTGTACTTTTGTGCTTAATTTGATGCATATCTATTTTGTTTCTTTTACGTAACTGTTTCTTCCTTATGTGCTATATTTAGAACTGTTAGTGGAGACGGTATGAGCTCGAATTGCAGGTGACATATTCATAGTATGTATTTACGTATCTTATTTTGTACTTTGCTCAGTCAGCTTATAATACCTATTTAGCACAAGTGGACTATACTCATGTTTACTTTGTAATTTCATTGTAGATCTATGTACGAGTACGCCACACGATAGCTAAGTTTGTATGGTGATTTAGACACTTTAAGGTATTGGTCACTTTAAGTCTTTAGAGATAACCTTAGACGTCCTTCTATCCAGTTTATGTCTTATTTTGTATTCAGAGACAAACTTGTGATTTGTTTTTAAATTTTCAGTTGTATTTAGCTTGTTCTTACACTGTGACACCGGATTTTGGAATGGTTTATTGGCATTAATTTTATTCAGACTTTCTCTATTATTATACATGTACTGTTTGACCTTGCTTTAGAAGTCTTGCCTTGGAATTTTTGTTGTGATTTTTTATTACATATCAGTTTAGGTGATTGACTTACTTATCAAGGCTTATCCGTGATAAGTGTCATCATAACCTAATATTTTGGGTTGTGACATGTGTAATTAAAATACATAGAGCAAATCATGTGTATCCACCAAAGCCCATTGTCTAGACCCAAAACAACAACTAAATAACCACTATCCACCTGATACGAGCATAGTTAGTAAGGGAAATATTATAAGGGGCTTCTACATATGGATGATAGGTTGGATCCCAGAGGATTCTATATAGAAAAAATAACACAAGGCCATGAGCGATCAAGATGTCATTTGGACAATCAAGAAGGGCCCTTGTGGGTTATTTTCTAATAGCCACTTTTAGCCTATTTTTGTAATAGGCTATTTCTGTAAAAGTAATAAGTATAAATAGTGTTTTAGTCATTTTCATCCTTAGACTTTGATGCATTGAAAATAAAACTCCTTTGAGATTGTATGGTGGAATTCCTTTAGTGTAGCCAATGTGTTAGTGAGATTCGTGATGGATGGATTACATTGTTGATCTAAAAATTATTAAACTTGATTTTCACAAGAGTTACTCATTTGTGGATTCAAATCAGGTTTTTCTATTCTAATTGAAAGCAAGTTCTCTTTTTCCTCAGTTAAATAATTCAATTGGATGTTCACTTTTCTATTCTCATCTCAATTTCTTCTAATTCTCTTCTCTTATTTTTCACTATCTTTATTTTGTGTTTTTGATATTTGCATTTTTGATGTTGATTCTAGTTATACGATTAGAATTATTATCACCACCTCCCTCCTTTCTCCTCTCTATTTAAAAAATAGCAAAACCACGCCATCTCCGATGAACAACTCTGGTGAAAACAAACCAACAACCATGAGCTCCAATGAAATCAATCTAGGGACGTCAATGATACCATATGGATGGGATTCTCTCATGTACAATAAAGTGTGTATTTTAATTTATATTGTTATTATGCTTGTTTTGTGCATATCTAGCCAAAACTACTTGCTTTTTTCAAAGAAATTACTTGGATACAAAAGTTAAAATTTGTGTATCTGAGATATACAAGCCAAGTCGCATGTATCTTTACCTAAGATACATATACATGCCAAACCACATGTATCTTTACCAAAGATACATATTTGTAGTATGTATCTAAGATACATGCTGCTATAAAATAGGTTAAATTGTGTGTATCTAAGATACACAAGTCTAAGATACACACGATTTTTCAGGTCCTGATATGTTTTGTAATTAATTTAAAATTAAGGGAACTTTTGTAGATAAACTATTATGTTTGATTATTTGTTATATTCCCTTTTAGACAAAAGGTACAAGTTAAATGAGAGCAATCAAATAGATCGTCTCATGAAATTTTACAAACTTAAGTTCTCTATTTGGGTTTTCAGTCTGTTCTACTTTTCAAGAGGATGGGGTACGAGCTGGCTATTTCACATGAAAGTAGCAACTTACATTAATCAAATAATTATGTCATATTCATTATTAATGTGCATGATAAAAGTTTATTCTTATTCGATATTTATACTAATTTAATGAATGTAAAACATGCATAATTCACATATTTATTTAGTGCACTTTAATGTGTAATTGTTAAAGTTAAATTACTTCATTTGACGTAATTCATCAGTTGCATATAAGCTTCACCTATTAGTTTAGGATAGTGGGGTTTTAAACTGATCCTAAAATAGAGTACCATTTCAACACGTCCATTTTTAACGTGAACTAACATTCTTCCACTTAGTTCGATTATACAAAATTTAAGGTATAAAAAGAATCATAATACATAATTATGATGATAGTTCCTCTATAGCGAGTAGCATTTTTCCTATATTACAATGCCTCATGCCCTTAAGACTTATCATTTTTAACTTAATGAATAAACTCAACAATTATTCTAGGTCCGTACTTTAGATTTTTAAAATAAAACTGAATGTGCACACGTTATAAATACAAAAAATCTCATATAATAATGTTTCATAAACATTCATTTTTACAAAACAAAATTACATAGTGGAACTAAGCCAATTGTAATTTATGTTTCTTAAATTTATGCGGTGACATGCCTTTCGTTAAAGGATCAACCAACATTAGTTCAATGCTAATGAGTTCAATGGCCTATTTATTATCCTTAACACATTTTCTTATAGATAGATACTTGATGTCGGTATAAGTGTTTCGACTATCACTTCTGTTATTCTTAATCAAAAAGATAGCAACTGAGTTATCATAATAGATATTTAACTACTTAGAGATAGAGTCGACTATTCTCAACCTAGAAATAAAACTATTCAACCAAACACCATGTAAGTTAGCCTCAAAATAAAAAAAAATGCACTCAACCTCTATAGTGGAAGTATTAATTAGAGTTTGTTGGCATTTATCCAAGATATAGCTCCACCAGCTAACCTCAGAATATATCTTGAAATTGTTGTTTGTGAACCAACATAGCCAGCAAAGATTTATCAGAGTAGCCAATGACTTCTAAATTATCTAATCGTTTATACATAGGTGTGTAGCTTTTTGTATCTTATAGATATCTTAAGACTTTGTTGTAACTTTTCATAGGTCAAAATTTGAATTACCCTGATAGTTTTCAAACATTTCAACAACAAATGTTATGTCAGGTACAGACCTGAGCATTCATCAAGCGTCAAATAGCAGAAGAGTATAAAACTTCTTTTGGATACTAATTCAAATTGAATCTATCACCCTTCAGAATAGGAGCTACACTTGATGAACAATCTTTCTTATCTAATATCTCTACAATTTTATAGATATATATTTCTTGACATAGACCTAAGGTACTTTGATGTCTATTTTTGATGAATTTTATGCAATGACATGAGACGTATTACTCATGTCTTTCATATAAAAATTTTTAGAGGGAAATTATTTCAATTGATGGATTATTACCTTATTATTGTATGCAAGAAATAGATTATCCATATATATGTAATACCCCATGTTTCAAGATCATAGTGTAACGTATGATTCCTTTTCTTAAGTCGTATACCAAACATACCAGTCATATGTTGTAGTCGTATCCAAGACAGTATGAAATGGTTGATGTTCTGTTTTAGGTATGACTCGATCCTTAGATTCATAGGATTACTATACGAGTCGTATGAATTAAAGTTGTGAGTTCAGCAGTATAAGCTCCCCAAGTTTCTATCTAGCTTACGAGCGGTGGCAACAAGTTGTAATGACTTATTACGAGTCATAAGATATGATCCATATCCTAACCAGTGAATGATCCAAGAATCAAGCCTAATGTTTTGATAGCTTTATAAGTTACTTGAGAATATATTAAGTCCTCAAATAGCTCCTTGCTCATGAACAAGTCAAAACATTCCTTACCGATTAAATTCTTGGGATGTATATAACCATAATCATATTCAAATGAGAATAACTTCTGTTATACTAAGAATTTTTGAGCTCAAAACCCACCAACAGATAGATCATTGAATTATTTTTCTAATAATATCTATTTTGCCTTAATTTGATATTGGGGTGAAATGTTATGGCCAAATTACTGAAGCACTATTAAAGCTGCTAGTGGATACGACTCACTGATGATAACTCATAAGCAAACCATACGAGTCATCAGGAGGAGTCATTCCCACAATAGTAGGGGTCGAAATTAGGGCTCCTGGTGATGACTCAAGCTATGACTCATACCCAGAACATACGATTCGTATGCAAACATCTCGGGACAGCTTCCAAACGACTTCCAAAAGGTTTCTAAGGGTTATTTTGGTCTTTTCTCCTCTTTAAACCCACGACCTAAAAAAATAAAGAGGCATTATTTTCTCCACATTTTTCAATCTATTAACAATATATTCTTTCTTCCCATCTTCAAGAACATCAAGATTAGGGCTCCTCAACAAAAATTCATCTTTCAAGTCCAAAGATTCAAATTCAAGAATATCAAGAACATCAAGATTAGAGCTTTCTCATCAAGTCATCTCTCAAGTCTCAAAATTCAACCTTTTTCTCTCAAGAACACAAGGTATTCAACCTTTTACTCTCAAGAACACAAGGTTTTAAGTTTCGATTTCAATATTTCTTTGAGAATTCATTCAATTAAGGTATGTGGGGTTTTGAACAAGGTCAATATTTCATCATTCTGCCCGAATGTATAATTTTCAAGTTGAATTTAAATTTTTAAGTTAGGGTTCATTCAAATCCTCATGTTTTGAAAGCATAGCATTATCATGTGATTCAAGGGACTAAAAAGCATAATAGTTGTACTTAATCATATTTTAAACAATAAGTTTGGTACAGGTGTGGACGTACATTGTATTTTGGGGTGCTCCAGCAGACGCTAAACTGGACACAGAATAGGTATAATTACATAAAAATATATAAAAATAGATATAAAACATATAAAAGCACCAACTATAATAAAAATTTAGTTAGGTGCACTGGCATTTAGGTTGATCTTAAGGTCTTTCATTGGAAGGGTCACCTCGGGTTTGAACCTCATTGAGGTAATTTTTTATTTTTTTAGTTTTTAAATTTTTTAAGCACCCATTATCCTTAAATTCTAAGTCCGCCACTAGTTTGATATTTTGGTCTTGAATTTTGATATTTTGATGAGAAAGTGTTATTCTCCTAAGGATTATACATTCCCAAGCTTAAATTCATGTATTATACTTATGTATCGAACTTTTCAATGTTTTGAGTCCCTGAACAATGATTTCATATTACTGTTTTAAGAGTTGTTATTGTCTTTTAGTAATCATTCAGTGTTGGTGGGTTATAAAAACCTGATACTTATGTGTTTACTTTCTATTTCAAACTTTTCAAATTACAAATTAATCAGACCATGATTTTACTATTACTTTTAAGTTCAAGTTGATCCTTGTTAGTACAGTACCATGTTATGTTAAACCACGAAGAACACTAATGTTGTTTAGTTGGGAGTAGGATTTAGCATCGAGAAGGAAGTGTGGGCTCAATGCATCCTACTTCCCAAAAACTACGTGCCCTAGTAGGATTTAGGGACTAGCCAAAGAGAGTTTCCCCTAACTAATATGGGCTCAAATTAGTGATCACTCTAGTTCAGGTTCCACTTCGATGGCAAGGATAAAATATCCCTCCTCAACGTGGGTCATACATTACACTCCGTGGTAATATCCATGGTTTATGTTGGTTACATGATAGCTCCTACAGTTTCAGCCAATATTTGATGTATATCAATTTAGGTTTGCTTGACCAAGTAGATAGATTTCAATATTTATTCAATCAATTTTACAGATTATTTTAGTTATTCAGTTACTTAGATCATTTCGATACATGTTTTGCTTGGTATTGCATTCTCAGTTTTTCATATTCATGTTAGTTTTCATGTTCAGTATCCACACATGATCCTTAGTTTAGTTTTACAGAATGTTCAACTTTACATGATATTTTTATACAATATCCATTTTTTTTACCGTTTTCCAACTTCAGTTCTACGTATTCTACAAAAGTAAAGATTTAAGAAACTAAGTGTAGTGATTCACCAGCTTATTGGATTATGTTTGTTAGTCATGCATTAAGATACTTTAGCTTTTAGTTGGTTTCAGTCTCTTGGTGAGACTACTTGTACTTAGCATGCATGTCTTAAGATTATGTATCTATTTAGCTTTACTTATCTCATTCACCCCCACTTACTCATTACATTCCAAAGTACTGATCCACATATATGTGCTACATTGTCTTATAATATAGGTACCGATTGTAGCCCACATATCATAATCAGATAACTCGCAGCTTCTAACCAGCATATGATGAGTTCTCTTATTTCAAGGACTCCAGTCAGTTGTAGTTCATGTACTATATTATAATTATTCTAATGTATTGATTAGTGGTAGTTGGAGGAGTATCCCAACTATCTATAGTCAGTATAGTAGAGGCTTTATAGATAGCCAGTCATAGTCATGATATGTAATTCAAGTCGTTTCATCATATTTATCATGTTGTAAATTTTATCAGTATTACCTTAATTCAGACTTTCGAATAATCATGTTTCCACTTAGTAAATTTAGATTTTATACAATTAAAATCAGTTGTTCAAGCAGTATGCTAGATCATGGGTTGACTTGGGATCATTTGTGGTTCTAAGCACCGTGTTACGACTAAGGGGTAGTCTCGTGTCATGACAAACTTGGTATATAAGCATAGAGTTCAAGTGTCCTAGGGTATCTATGAAGCCGTGACTAGTAGAGTCTTATAGAACAGTATAGAGACATTTGTACTGCTCTTTGATAAGCTACAGGGTATTCAAAAAATGTTTCCCTTCTTTCATATCTCTGATTATGCTATAGAAAGGATCTCTAAGAAACTTATATAGATTCTCCTCATGCTCCATTCATGTTGGCTTTGCCTTATTTTTTAGGGAATGGAAATAGTTAGGCTTAAATTCCCACTAATAGAGTTTCTCAGACAGTCCTCACCGATAGTTATGAGTTGCATACGAGATTAAAAAGATCGCATCAGTGCCCTTATATTTTAATCCTTAAAAGTGTTCATTCTTATTTATAATTACTGTGCATTAAGACAAGGTCAAATATGCTCTCATATCCCTTCTCAAAATCCTATAAGAACATGTGATCTAGAGTTAGAAGCATGAACCTAGAAGCTTAACAACAGTAAAGTAAGATAGTGTTTATCTGGATTTAGTAGATTTTGTATCCATCGGGCTAGTTGTCTGAAAAGTAAACCAGTAGGCTTGAAATAGTGTATACAAGAATTTAAGTTATTGATTTGAAATTAAGTATGATGATATATGTATGATCTAAAGGTGTACCCAAGGTGATATGGGATTGTATTATTTCTATGTTTTAATAGTGTGTGTGCTTAGATAGTACCCTTGAGTTGTTAAGTATGAATGAGGCTATGTAGTATATGATGTTCTTATCAATTAAGTTATGGGTTATAGCTTAATGATGTTGGGTATGTTGGTGTAATGGTAATTCTCATGGTTTAGGAAAAAATATAAGCTTAGAGATATAATATTAGTAAGCTATGAAGGAAAAGAGGCAGATTATATGTTTAGTGAGGCAAGTATGTTGTCAAGAAGGGTGGAAGTATGTGATGATTGTTGAAGCTAGGGAAAGTTAAAGTGTTCAAGAATAAAGTTTGTAAAGTTTGTTAAAATTTTGGGAATATCCATGTTATGTGTTAGAATCTAAGTTTGAATCTTGGAAAATTGAGCTAATAGAAAGAAGAGTTGAAATTCTATATGGTGTAAATTCAGGGTATGGTAATACTCATGAAGATTCTAAGTTAGTAAGTGTTCAAGCTATTATATGATGACTAGTGGGTCTATAGAAAGTTAAGAGTTGTATCTCAGAAAGAAGTACTAGTAATGGGTTTCACACTTTCAGGTATAGTCTTTCAGGGAGAGTTTATTACTTATGTCTATTGTTATATCTCAAACTCTAGATTCAAGTGGTTGTAGCTCAATTTAGAGTTTATTAAAGGGGTCCATGGACTTAGAATAACGACTTAAAGTTAAGGGGGGATGATAGAACAAGGAACCAAGTCAAGCTCTTAGATTCTAGTAGTGATGACAGTGTAATGTAGAACAACACTAGGGGAGAAAGATTCCTGGTCCATTATTATCTCAGTGCAAGGTGTTGTATTTTAGTCATCACTAAATCTACTCATGCCTTACATGTTAGCTCCATAATCATAACTCATATTCATGCACATTCCATAGAATCATGTATGTTTCTAGTTCTTAGTATGAGGAATTCTAGTTCACTCAGCAATACGAATCATATTCCATGAATTTATGAACTCCAAATCAAAGTCATATAGCTCATGACTCATGTACTCATGCTTTACAGTATGCTCAGTTCCCATAACTCATGGTGCACTCTTAATGACAAGCAAAATTCAGATTATGTCATGTGTGTCCTCAGTTTTGATCTCTCAAATAAATTCATGCTTTTGATATATGTCATGATTAGTTGATAATTTTATATGTGTTTTATTGGGTATAGTACATGGGAGTTGTTATTGACAAGAGATATTTGAGAATGTGGTAAAAGTTCCTAGGTGGGTTAGTTGACCAGAATTTTATATGTGGTTATAATGATAGATTTAAATGTCATGTTAGTATATGCTAGATGAATGCATTGTCCGCTAGTGAATTCCTAGTAAGAGGTTGAAATTAGTAGTTGAAGTGGTAAGAAGAATTATTCTTGAGATGAGAGATATGAAAATGCATAGGGTATTTAATTCATGGTTTAGACTAGTGTTCCAGTGTTATGTGTTGTACCCATGTGAGAATTATAAGAGGTATTGATAACGCTCAATTTACACGTCAATTTAGTGCAAGGAAGTCGTCGTCAATATATTTACCCAACTTTGGAGTCGGGGTCAAATCCACGAGAAACAATGTGAGTGGCAATTAAACTAATTTAAAACTATAGCTATAAGTTGAATTCAAACAAATGATACGAAAAGATAAAATGGGGGTTTTGATGATCAAACAAATGTTAAAGTTTTAACTTGGTTCAGAGTTCAAAACTAAAATTTTAATAGTTCAAATCAGTGATAGAGAGGACCTAGGGTTGTGATCACTATGATTATTAATCCCCATTAAATAATAGTTGTAGTGTTAGGTTCTCGTGACTTGTGGGAAACACCAAACTATCAGTTTCAACAATCCATTTGAGTGTTTCTCAACCTACTTAGATGTTGAACTCCCTAATTCTCTCAAACTTAGGAATCATTCTATTCATACTGATTTTATCTCAAGTTGATAAATCTTGTTACAACATTAATCATTAGATGGGAGCTTAACCTTCCTAAATCCTTGTTGATAACTCGCTACCTTTAGTTTATTTCTCAGTTCGAGCAAATCAACATAAGGTGGGATTTATTATTTGCAACCAATAAATAACAATCATAACAAAGAAATTATCAAGATGTCCCCACAATCACTCAAACCCTAACCAACTATTAAATCCATAGAGGAATAATCATAGATCTCACAACCCTAGTTGTGGGTTTTAGTGCCACATGAAAAAGAAAGAGATAGCAATAATTATATTCATCATTCAAAGTAATTAAATTTACAAAAGATGAAGTCTGAAGTTGAATCTCTTCCAAGTTCAAGAGAAAATTCCCACAACCAAATCAAAGAGTTGAAAATTAAATTCTAAGTTAAGAGCCCCCAAAGAGAGGTGAATTCCTTTGGAACAAGTTCCACCCATTTCTATTTTGTTATGAAAACCATAGAACTTGTCCTTAAATACTTCAGCCTAATTATGGAAATAAAATCACAGATCACAGCTTTTTTTCTCGGACAGATAATGTTATGGGTGACGGCTTATCAGGAGTCTGATGACTTATCAGGAATGTCTTCAGATCCTCTTCACTTTTGAAAATATCTGCCTTAGGTTGACGATAAGGTATGACGGTTTATCAGACCTTTGACGACTTATCACAGACGTCATCGATTATTCACTTTAAATCCCATTCACTGGCTAAGCCTAACGACAATCCTAATGGCTTATCATACTTCTGATGGCCTATCATAGACGTCGTCACGTATTCCAGCTAAAGTCCATTCTCTGTCTAAGGTTGATGGCAAATCTGATAGCTTATCACAAGGCTGACGACTTATCAGACAAGTCATCAGCTATACTTCCCTTTGTACTTGCTCAGAAATCAACTTTTTACTTCCATTATTGTTGGTTCTCTTGTATCTTGACTTTTACTGCAATATCAAAGAGAAAACAATCAAAAACGACAAAGTTTCTTAAGACTTTGTAATTATTCTCAGTTAAAAGCCTCAAATGTGTTAGCATTTGCTCACACATCAACACCCTCAACTTAAAACAATTGCTTGTCCTCAAGCAACTAAAACATAACTAAGAGGATACAAAGCACATTCGGTAGTCAACTATCCATTTTAGCTCAAAATATCTTCACCATCTCCAAGGTCAATTAATTTAAAAAACAACTGCGCATATTATTGAAGAATAATATACGACACACAGGAATAAAGATATGGCATCAATTCAGCAACAACAATCATACATGTACCAAGATTACACTATCTAAATAAGTTAGCAACTAGCAACATAACTAGTGTGCCCTTACAACAAATTGGTCCCTCCTCACTCATATGTGAACCAAGCATGTCAATTCGGGGACGATCAAGAGACACTCACTCTCAGAAAAATGTTCCAGTCAATCTATGCCAAATACCATAAGCTTGCCCTTATTTTCATTACCGAAGCTTTCAGATAGTTAAGTTAGGACCACTATAGGACTTTTCTTTATCTTGCAATGTAGGCTTGGGGCTGGTATGATACACAAGTATATTTAAAGTAACTAAGCCTCCTTGGCACTACACTATTTTTGGGGTCTCACTTATCAACCTTTACCTTATTTCTCCCTTTCTTGATCAAAAGCACATTCAAGTTGGGTGCAGTTTTTATTCAATCATTTTCTCTTTTGCACAACTTTTATTTTTTTTTCATTCTTTTTCTACCATACCCAGTCTTGCATATTTCTTTTACCCTTCTTCATACTCACTTTACACCACCACCCTAATGATAGCCACCCTCAACTTAGGCTATTTGCCTAAGCCAAAGTGCACAATGTCCAAGGAGGACCAGGGCCAAAATAAGTTCATTATGATACAAATGGGAAGGTGATAGGTATAATAAAAAGAATAGGCATTCAGGCTCAAAATCAGGATCAAGGGATACTATTCACACATGGAAGGTCATTTAGGCTAAAAATGGACTAATATCAACAACGGCCTATGATCATCTCCTAACCACTATCCTAAAATCAAAGCAAGACCAATCGAGAAAGTTCTGGATTTAACACACAACGGGAACTAGGTAGTATCTCTCACACACATGGCACAAAGATACATCACAAGCTACTACCCATTCAGTTCATGCAATTGTTTAGCAATGGTTATCATGTCACTAGTACTAATGCCATAACAAGATGCACAGTGGTCACACATAAATGTATATCACAAAGTTAGAAAATAGACCATTGGAGAGGTGTTCAAAAATCAACAAAAACATGTTAACTGCCCAAGGTACTTGTAGTTCTCCTAGTCAGCTACAATATTTTACAACAAATTACAATATGCCTAAACATGTCGGCTCTACTAGGAACAAGACTCTGGGGAAAAGAGGCACAGCAACAAAAACCCCAATAGGACATCAACACTCATAAGTAGCCCTACCCTCAACTTAAAATCATGCAATGTCCCCAATGCATCAAACCAAAACAAGAGAGTTGGAAACATACCTGTGGCACCATGGGTACGAAGATCTAATGTAAATCACATAATATGAATACAAATAACAAAATACCTTGGGTTGCCTCCCAAGCAATGCCTTATTTAATGTCGTGGCACGACTAGGTTATCTTGACTACTCAGAATTCATCAAGATACCTTAAAAGTGTTTCATCCTTTATCCATCCACTTAGACGATTTGAATCTTCAGCCATCTTTTGATATTTACATCTTTTAGGTGTTTTGGGCAAATGTGAGAGCATAATAAGGAAAGTTCTATCACGTGACTTCAAAGACTTGAATCGTTTGCCCAATTTTGCATCGAACTTTCATATGGGCTCATTTATCAAAGGTGAGAATCTTAAAAATCCACTAAATGGACATCGATATTTAAGTTTCTTGGCTTTCAATATTGGGGTTGTATTATACCCTTTCGGAACTACAAACTCCAAAATGTAGGAATTTTCCTCCTCATTTCTAAAATTCATCATTTGCTTGGGTGATTCGACTTTCATCACAGCCACCAAGCATAATATTGAAAAGTGATTCGAGTGAGGTATTCTCCCTAATTTAGGAGTTGCATCCTTCTTGACCTCTTCACCTCGAATTGGGCTAGAGTCTTTATAAGAGATTGGCTCAGTTTCTTCTTTTGCCTCTAGCACTATTTCCTCAATCTTGGCATTATCTCTCATGGTTGGTTTGGTTGGTTGGGAAATCACCGAGGGTTATTCATCATTAAGATCAACATCAATATAGGATTATTGCTCCTCATCTTCATACTCTTCCATTATTTTAAATGATTCTACAAAAAACATATCATCTAAACATAATATAGAAAAATGCTATAAATGATTGACCTCTATATCCTTCTCTTTATGAATGATTGGCTTCGTGTCTTTATGCATATCACATAACATATCATACGTTTCTTTCTGGAGTTCCAACATTCGTTGAAATATAGCTTCAATGCCACTCTTCCCAGTGCTTCGTTCTTTCTTTTCTTAACCATAAAACCTATCAAACTCATAAGAAGAACTAGAATTTCGGTAAGTTCAATAGGGGGGGGAGGCATTTGGGCAATCACTCCAATGTCCATCTTGACCAGCACATAAAGAACAATCATACTCCCGGTAGGATGGAGATGGTGAACATATCTCTCTCCGGGGAGCATATCTACAATCTTTCCAAAAGTGAGGTCCATCAGAATATAGACATGGATCATTAAGAAAAGATTTTCAAACACCAAGCTCATGCTCATTCCACAATGCCATAGTAATAAGTAAACTAAAAAAAAAATCTACCTAACATAAGAAATAAAATAAAACTAAAAATAAATATTTAAAGTTTGAATTCAAGAAAGTAGGCTAAAATTCCAAACCAACTCAATACGTCAAGTTATTCCCCGGCAATGGCACCATATTTGATAACGCTCAAATTACACGTTAATTTAGTGCAAGGAAATCGTCGTTAATATATTTACCCAACCTTAGAGTCGGGTCAAATTCACGAGGAACAATGTGAGTGGCGATTAAACTAATTTAAAACTATAGCTATAAGTTGAATTCAAACAAATGATACGAAAAGATAAAATGGGGGTTTTTGATGATCAAACAAATGTTAAAGTTTTAACTTGGTTCAGAGTTCAAAACTAAAATTTCAATAGTTCAAATCAGTGATAGAGAGGAACTAGGGTTGTGATCACTATGATTATTAATCCCCATTAAATAATAGTTGTAGTGTTAGGTTCTCGTGACTTGTGGGAAACACCAAACTATCAGTTTCAACAAACCATCTAAGTGTTTCTCAACCTACTTAGATGTTGAACTCCCTAATTCTCTCAAACTTAGGAAATAATTTTATTCATACTGATTTTATCTCAAGTTGATAAATCTTGTTACAACATTAATCATTAGATGAGAGCTTAACCTTCCTAAATCCTTGTTGATAACTCGCTACCTTTAGTTTATTTCTCAGTTCGAGCAAATCAAAATAAGGTGGGATTTATTATTTGCAACCAATAAATAACAATCATAACAAAGAAATTATCAAGATGTCCCCACAATCACTCAAACCCTAACCAACTATTAAATCCATAGAGGAATAATCATAGATCCCACAACCCTAGTTGTGGGTTTTAGTGCCACATGAAAAAGAAAGAGATAGCAATAATTATATTCATCATTCAAAGTAATTAAATTTACAAAAGATGAAGTCTGAAGTTGAATCTCTTCCAAGTTCAAGAGAAAATTCCCACAACCAAATCAAAGAGTTGAAAATTGAATTCTAAGTTAAGAGCCCCCAAAGAGAGGTGAATTCCTTTGGAATAAGTTCCAGCCATTTCTATTTTTGTATGAAAACCCTAGAACTTGTCCTTAAATACTTCAGCCTAATTATGGAAACAAAATCACAGATCACAGCTTTTTTTCTCGGACAGATGATGTTATGGGTGACGGCTTATCAAGAGTCTGACGACTTATCAGGAATGTCTTTAGATCCTCTTCACTTTTGAAAATATCTGCCTTAGGTTAACGATGAGGTGTGATGGCTTATCAGACCTTTGACAACTTATCACAGACGTCATCGATTATTCACTTCAAATCCCATTCACTGGCTAAGCCTAATGACAATCCTGATTGCTTATCATACTTCTGACAGCCTATCATGGATGTTGTCACATATTCTAGCTAAAGTTCATTCTCTTTCTAAGGCTGACGGCAAATCTGATAGCTTATCATAAGGCTGATGACTTATCAGATAAGTCGTCAGTTATACTTCCCTCTCTACTTGCATAGAAATCAACTCTTTTACTTTCTTTATTGCTGGTTCTCTTGCATCTTGAATTTTATTGTAATATCAAAGAGAAAAAAATCAAGAACAACAAAAGTTGCTTAAGACTTTGCAATTATTCTCAGTTAAAAGCCTCAAATATGTTAGCATCTACTCACACATCAGGTATCAAATGAGCCTAGTATTTGAGAGAAAAAGCATAGTGGAGGGAATATTTAAGAAGTGTGGCTAAGCTTGAAAGTGGGAAATTTCATTGTTAAAGGCATAGTAATTCTATCCTAGCTTATGATTTATAGGCCTATAATCCTTGTTATAGAGTTTTAGCCATGTTGTGATTCCTTATTCAGATATCTTATTCAAATCGTGCCCAAACTTCTTTGCTCCCTAATGTTATTAGAACTTCTTACAAAGAGTGTTGACGAAATACTCCAGTTGAGTATAAATTTTTAGTATGATTCAGTCTGTATAGACAATAATTCCATTTAGCAATCAAATAGATAAGCTCATATGATTTTTCATCTTTCCATCTAGTCTTACTACCCTAAGTTTCATGAGTATGGCTATTACATAAGGTAAAATATTCGTATCCATGCAAATTATGAATTTAGCTCAGTATATGCAACATACATCAGTTTCAGATTCAGATATTAAGTCATGATTCAGCTCGTAAGTTTTTTGTACTTCATCTCATTCTTTCCTTAGTATTTCATCAAAGTTAGTATCATAAAGGGATAAATGATCCCAAGGGGGAGATATTGTAATACCCCGTGATTCAAGATCATTATGCAACATATAATTTTTTTTCTTAAGTCGTATACACTATATATAAGTTGTATGTTACATTTGTATCCAAGACTATATGAAATTATTGACGTTCTATTTTAGGCAAGACTCGACCCTTAGAGTTATAAGATTACTATATGATTCATATGAAGTGAAGTTGTGACTCCAGCAGTATAAGTTCCCTAAGTTTCTATCCAGCTTACGAGTGGTGGCTACAAGTCGTAATGACTTGTTACGGGTTGTAAGATATGACCGGTGTCCTAAACAATGAAAGATCTAAGAATCAATCCTAATGTTTAGATAGCTTTATAATTTACTTGAGTATATATTAAGTCCTTAAATAGCTCTTATCTCATGAACAAGTCAAAACATTCCTTAGAGATTAAATTCTTGGGATGTATATAACTATAGTCATCTTTAAATGAGAATAACTTCTGTTATGCCAAAGATTTTTTATCATAAGACCCATCAAAAGATAGATAACTGGATTAACATTCCAATTATATTAATTTTACCTTAATCCGATATCGGGGTGAAATGTTATGGCCAAATTACTGATGCACTGTTAGAGTTGTCAGGATACGACTCACTGATGACGACTCATAAGTAGACTATATGAGTCGTCAAGAAGAGTCATATCCACAACAATAGGGGTAGAAATTTGGGCTCGTGGTGACGACTCAAGGTACAAACCATACCCAAAACATACGAGTCATACCCAAACACGTCTGGATTGCTTCCAAACTACTTCTAGAAGGTTTATAAGGGTTATTTTGGTCTTTTATCCTCTTTAAACCCCAATCCATGACCTAAAAGCATAAAAAGGTGTTATTCAATGAATTAACAACATATTCTCTCCTCCCACCTTGAAGAAATCAAGATTAGGGTTCCTCACCAAAAATTCATCCTTCAAGTTCTAAGATTCAAATTCAAGAATATCAAGAACATCAAGATTAGGGTTTTCTCATCAATTAATCTCTCAAGCCTCAAAATTCAAGCTTCTTCTCTCAAGAAAACAAGGGTTTAAGTTTTGATTTCATGATTTCTTCAAGAATTAGTTCAATTAAGATATGTGGGGTTTTGGACAAAGTTAATCTTTCATCCTTGTGCCCAAATGTATAATTTTTAAGTTGAATTTACATATTTTAAGTTAGGATTCATTCCCAAATTCTCATTCATTGAAAGCATAGCATTATCATGTGATTCAAATGATTAAAGAGCATAATAGGTTTAATTACTCGTGTTTTAAACAACAAGTTTGATATTTTGGTCGTGAATTTTGTTATTTTGATGAGAAAGTGTTATTCTCCTAAGTATTATACATTCTCAAGCTTAATTTCATGTACTATACTTACGTATTGAATTGTCCAATGTTTTGAGTCCTTGAACTATGATCTCATATTACTATTTTAAGAGTTGTTATTGTATTTTAGTAATCAATCAATGCTGGCAGGTTATTAAAACCCACTATGTATGTGTTTACTGGCTATTTACAACTTTTCAAATTACAAGTTAGTCAAACCATAATTTTACTACTATTTTCAAGTTCAAGTTGATCCTTGTCAATACAGTACCATGTTATGTTAAACCATGAATAACACCATATCATTCAGTTAGAAGTAGGATTTAGCATCGAGAGAGAAGTATGGGTTCAGTGTATCCTACTTCCCAGAAACTACGTGCCCCCATAGGATTTAGGGACTCACCAAATAGCATTTCCCCTGCCCAATATAAGATCAGATTAGTGATCACTCCAGTTCAGGTTCTATTTCGATGGCAAGGATGGAATAGCTCTGCTCAACATGGGTCGGACGTTTGACTCAGTAGTAATATCCATGGTTTATGTCGGTTACATATAGCTCCCACAGTTTCAGCCAGTATTCAGTGTATCTCAGTTTAGATTTTCTTGACTAAGTAGATAGATTTCAATATTTATTCAATCAATTTTACAAATTATTTCAGTTAGTTAGTTAGCTAGATTATTTTGATACATGCTTTACTAGGTCTTGCATTCTCAGTTTTTCATGTTCATGTTAATGTTCACGTTTAGTATCCATACATGATCCTCAGTTCTATTTTACAACATGTTCAACTTTAAATGAGATTTTTATACAATATCCATGTTTTTACCACTTCCCAGCCTGAGTTCTACTTATTCTACAAATGTAAAGATTTAAGAAACTAAGTGTAGTGATTCACCATCTTATCAAATTATGTTTGTTAGTATGTGTTAAGATACTTTATCTTTCAGTTAATTTCAATCTCTTGGTGAGTCTATGTAACGAACTGAGAGTACACCCTGGGCGTCACACGGTGCTTACAGTCCCAAGAGACCACATGCTAATCCATGAGCTGGTACCTGCTATAAGCACTGAATAATAATATTATATAAGTGGAAGAACAACTAATAAGACATTATGTTTTAACAACTAAAAAAATATTGAATTATAAATCTGAAGAAAACAACTATCTTAATCTGATAAGAATACTAATAAACTAAGTAATTAACTAATGTCCGAAAGCCTCTAAACTGACTGAATATGGTTGATGTAACAGGCCCCAACTAACTCCGACTAACTACTGAAATTTGAAAACATAATGCAAAATAGTTTGTCCCCAAAATATGAGGACTCACCACTGCTACTGTTGAGGATCAGAGAAGTCTATACGTGATCCAGGAACTGGACGTCCGAACGTATGATATGATACATCATAGTCCAAAAGAAAAGGTATGTGATCAGTACTTCGAATGTACTGGTATGCTAAATGAGGAAGGCAAATATGCATGGTTTCATGAACATGGATAAGTAATCGTCTGAGTATGTAAGCATAACATAAGGTACTTAATAGAGTGTATAAAATCTATAGATACTAAGAATACATGGAGTCTATAATTACTAAGAATGCATGAATACTATAAATACTGAAGATATGTAAAATTTGTAGATAATGGGGATGTATGACCAAGAATATAACATGAACTGAATAAAATCTTCAAACTAAAATACTGAAATATTGAAATAACTGATATCTGTATACATTGGTCAAACAACACTAAGACTGAGTGTCTGAACAGATTACTGGACTGAAATTGTAACTGAGGTTGTGGAAGGTATCATCTAATCGACATGCCCCAATCTGAGCTACTCGGGGTCTAACCTGTAACCCATTTCGAAGGGTGTTACTTCCATTCCACGGGTACTAACGCTGGCTATGTGGATCCACTAATCTGGTATACTATGTTGTCCAAAATTACTAAGGGTGTTAAGCCTAAACTGACGGGTGACCCCTCTGAGATAGTCAAGCCTAAACTGACGGGTGACTTCTTATATCCTACGGTGGATATGTAGTTCTAGAGTACAAGGACTGCTACTAAATACTCTGCCTATCTGATAGGGAATCCATCATCCCTGCACTCGCTCGGTGCTAAATCCTACTCCCAACTAAATGACACTGGATTACTGACTATTTTGAGTTTAACTGACTGGCCTAGTAATGCTCATAATGTAATCTGAAGTTATTTTGAAGATACTGAGATGGGATTAAGTAAATAGCTATGGTTTTTGGGTATTCAAAACCCGAAGACTCAAAAACAGTAATAGTAAAATGATACATAAGCTTAGAGGATATAACATGCAAGCCTTTATCAAATATCCATTCTTATATGCATTTTATCAAACACTTGGTATTCATAACTTAAGCAAATCATGGGAATAGTATTAAATTTGAAATAATAGCATGATTTCAAGATCAAAGACACCTGCTCGTGAATTAATTCGATGAATAATAACAATAAAATTTTGGAATTTGACCACAACAATAATTTCATTGAAACATGGTATAAAATCAATATTCACGGAAGTTCATGGAGACTTATAATTTAAAATCACAATTTAATATCATAAATCTCGAAAAGACAATAGCTTTAGTAATTAAAGGGGGCACTTGGACTCCATGGGTGAAAATATCCCATGGATGAACATTTAACATACCTGGGTTGACGAATTCGTGAGAATTGGTGACAAGTTCTTGGGATTTAATCTTGAATTTGAGAGCTAGGGTTTTTTTTCTTTGGAAAAGGATCTTAACTTTAGAGAGGAATTGAATAAATGATGACTACTTAGGTTGTTTAGGGGTTAAATCTCGTGTTTTAGCCTAATTAGGGTCGTGGAAAAAGACCTAAATACCCCTAAAGGAATTTGAAAACTCAGAACTGAAAGCTGAAATCCCAATTTTTAACCTTGGCGCGACGCACCAAGATCGCAGAGTCTCACTAGGAATTGACGAGTGCCATTTTGGACTTTTACACGACGCAGTGGAATTGCGGTCTCCCACTAGTTGAGACCTAGAAGTTCACTGAAATGCGGCCTTATCGCATTGGTTCACTGGTTTCTGATAATTGTCATTTGGCATGCCTTCGTGACGTGTTGGTGTACCAAATGGTACACTATTTACCAAAATGTCCCTAACTCTTCGCTCGGGTATCAGATTTGGGCCAACTTTATATCATTTGAAAGATGACTGAATTTCCTACGAAATGGTAAGCTCCAAACGAAAAAAATATTAAGTATTTCAAAAATTTTATATATGAATACTTATGTACTGAGATTTAAATTATGCTAGGGAAATATAGGGTATTACAAAATCTCTCCCTTGGGATCATTCATCCTCGAATGAGACTGGTTAAGATGAGAAAACTAATGGATGGAGCTTACACACTGGACATGCATATCTGATGCATGGAATAGATGACTGAACTGATTTATGAATGGACAACTGACATGAGCATGATGTGCAACTGAAACTGAGCATGATAAAGAGAAATCTTAAGAAGATTAATACCTTAAACTAAATCTGAGTTTGCAGAGAAAAGATGAGGGTACTTGGTCCATATATCTTCTTCTGCTTCCCAAGTGGCTCCCTCTATGAACTAATTCCATCAAAGAACTTTGACTAGTGGAACTTCTTTGTTCCTTAGTCTACGAATCTGATGATCGAGGATTTGGACTGGAACCTCTTCGAAAGAGATATCATTCTGAAGGTCCACGCCCCCTAAGGGAACTATGACTATTGGGTCACCAATCCATTTCTTTAGCAAGGAGACGTGGAATACTAGGTGCACTGAAGCTAGATCTGAAGGCAACTCGAGATCATAAGCTACCTTTCCGAAATGATTGAGAATTCTGTAAGGACCAATATATCGGGGAATGAGCTTTCCCTTCTTGCCGAACCTCTTTACCTCTTCATGGGAGAGATTTTCACGAACACAAAATCACCGATCTCAAACTCAAGATCCTTTTTCCTCATATCTGCATAGGATTTCTATCAGCTCTGGGTTGGTCTAAGACTTTCTCTGATCAAGTGAACCTTCTCTAAGGCATCAAACACTAAATTCGACTGGCCCTACTACTACAGCCTCACCTACCTCAAAGAAAACAATTGGAGATCTACATCTTCTACCATAGAGAGCTTCAAATGGAGCCATCTAAATATTGAAATGATAGATGTTATTATATGTGATTCGATCAAGGGCAACTGATCATCCCAACTACCTTTAAAATCAACAACGCATGCTCTTAACATATATTCTAGAGTCTGAATGGTCGGTCCTTTCTGCTTAACCATCTGTCTAAGGATGGAAGGCTGTACTGAGGTGAACCTGGATACCAAGACCCTGTTGGAATGTTTTTTAGAAGTGAGAGGTAAATTGGGTACCTCTATCTGAGATAATAGATACTGGGACTCTGTATAACCTATCTAACTCTGTGATTTAGAGTTTGGAATAGTCCTCGCCTGAATAGGAGGTATGGACTAGCAAAAAATGAGTGGATTTTATCATCCAGTCTATGATAACCCATATAGAATTAAGTTGATGACGAGTATGAGGCAATTCTATCACAAAGTTTATGTTTACTTCTTCCCATTTCCATGTGGGAATACTTAACTACGGCATGGACCCACTAGGCTTCTGGTGCTAAATCTAAACCTGCTGATATGTAGAGAACTTAGCTATAAACTCTACAATATCCCTCTTCATCCCACTCCACCAATAGATCTCCCACAAATCACAGTACATCTTAGTAGCCCCTAGATCGATAGAGTAGCACGCACTATACACTTCTACAAGAATTCATTGCCTCAAGTCATCTACACCAGGCACACATAGCCGACCCTAACAATGCAGCACACCATCTCCACCTTGGGAGAAAACTTCTATCTTTTGATATTTGACTGACTCTTTCAGCTTCACTAGATTAGGATCGCTATCCTGCTTTTCCTTCACCTCAAAAACTAGAGATGATTCATCACTTCTCTGCACCCACACACTACCCTCTACTAAATCGACTAAGAGGACACCTAGTCGGGTAAGCTGGAGAACTTTCTGAACTAACTTCTTCTTATCATTATCAACATGAGCAACACTGCCCATCGACAATCCACTGAGAGCATCTGCCACTATATTGGCCTTGACCGGTTGATACAGAATACTCATGTCATAATCTTTTAATAACTCTAACCGCCTCCTCTGACGTAAATTTAAATCTTTCTAAGAGAACACATACTGCAATTTTTTGTGATGAGTGAACACATCACATGCACCCCATACAAATAATACCTTTAAATCATTAAGGTAAACACTACAACTACTAGCTCAAGATCATAGGTAGGGTAGTTTCTCTTATGAGGCTTAAGTTATCTATAGGCATAGGCTATAACCTTACCTCTCTACATGAGGACATAATCCAAACCTACCCTAAATGCATCACAGTATACAGAAAACCCATCTAAACCATCTGTCACGGTCAGAATTGGGGCTGAGGTGAGTCGAGTCTTCAACTCCTGAACACTCTTCTTGCAAGAATCTGATCACTGAAACTTAACTTTCTTATGAGTCAATCTAGACATAGGGGATGCAATAGATGAAAATACTTCAACAAACCAACAGTAATAGCTAGCCAAACCCAAGAAATTCCTGATGTCTGAAGGAGAGATGGGTCTGGGTCAGTTTTTCCCCACTTTGGTCTTTTGAAGATCAACTCTAATTCCATCACCAGAAATAATATGGCCAAGGAAAGCTACTAACCTTAGCCAAAATTTGCACTTATTGAATTTGGTTGATAAGCTCTAAGAGTCTAGAATACTAGTTTAAGATGGTTGGTATGATCTTTTTCACTACGGGAATAGATAAAAATGTCGTCGATGAAGACTATAACGAACATGTCCAAGTACTGCTTGAACACGCGGTTCATTAAGTTTATGAAAGTTGTTGGGGCATTGGTAAGACCAAAGGACATAACTAGAAATTCGAAGTGACCATACCCAGTTCGAAAAGCTATTTTCAAAATGTCACACTCTCTGACTCTGAGTTGATGATAGCCTGATCTGAGGCTTATCTTAGAAAAATAGCTGTCACCTTGAAATTGGTCAAATAAGTCATTGATTCTAGGAAGTGGATATTTATTCTTGATGGTGACTTTATTTAGTTGACGGTAGTCAATACACATTCTGAGAGAACCGTCTTTCTTACGCACGAATAGAACTAGTACGCCCCATGGGGAGACGATGGGCCTGAGAATCCCTTGTCTAAGAGATCCTTCAACTGTTCTTTTAATTATTTGAGTTTGGCTAGATCTATTATTTATGGTGGAATAGAGATTGGCTGAGTGTCTGGGAGAAGGTTTATTTCGAAATCGATTTCCCTTTTGATAGGAACTCCAGGAAGATCTTCAGGGAATATATCTGGAAATTCCCTGACTACTAAAACTGACTCAAGAGTTGGAGTTTCTGAATTAGAGTCTTTGACTTGAACAAGATGGTAAATACATCCCTTAGATATCATCTTTCTTGCTCTAAGGTATGAAACAAGATGACCCCTAAGAGTTGTAGTACTACCCCTCCATGCAAGGACTGGTTCATTTAGGAACTGAAAATAAACTATTTTTTTACTATAATGAACTTAGGCATAGCATGAGTAGAACCAATCCATGCTGAGAATGATGTCAAAATTCATCATATCTAAATCCACGAGATCGACTAAAGTAATTTTCTGAGATATTTTGAATGGACAGTTCCTGTATACCTGCCTGGATACAATGGAAACACTGGTTGTGGTAGACACTAAAAAGGGCTCTGCTAGAGTTTCGGGACTGACTCCAATGTTGACAGCTATATATGGAGTTACAAAATAAAGAGAAGCTCCAGGGTTTAGTAAAGCATAAACATGTAAATGAAAGACTTGCAACATACCAATAACTACGTCAGGAGAATTTTCCTAATATTGTCAAAACTGAAGAGCATACAATTTGTTTGGACACTGACCACTGGTAACACTAGAATTCGCACCCTATTGAGTAAGGCAACCGGCTGGAACTGACGACTAATGGGACTGGCCCTGTTGGCGCAACTCCCTACCTTTCTAAGAAACTACCCAACACTGTCGAATCTGATAAACTGGATTAACATACCCAAAGCACACATCATTGCCAGATCTATTGTCATCCTAATGGTGTCTGCCATATTTCTAACATAAAGGATTCATACGGGAACTAATAATACTGCCTTAGGACTTTGAACCTGGTGCCCTATCCCTATTATCATTTCTGAATTTGGGCACTGGAGCACTGGCTGAAGAGGGTGCTGGAGCTGAAGATCTCTAATAAAATTGATAACGGTTACCACCATCTGACCTTGGCTAGCTGAATTTAAAACTACCAATCCTAGCACTCTTGTTCTCCCTCTCCCTTTTTTTAGTCTTCTTCTCCTCAATCTATTGAGCATATACCATCAACCTAGACAAGTCCATCTCTCTAATCAACATTGCGGTCCTACACTCCTTGACCACACTATGAGACATACCAGATACAAACTTTCTCATCTTGGATTTGCTGTCAGTCACTACATGAGGAGCATATCTTGCTAACTAAGTAAACTTAAGGGAATACTCCTTCACGCTCATGTTGTCCTGCCTCAAGTTAATAAGTTCTAACACCTTGGCCTCTCTCAACTCCAATGGGAAGAATCTATCTAGGAAAGTTGTTGAAAACTCTTCCCATTCTACAGCCCTGCATCTGCACCCCTATCTACCTTCCACTGTTAGAACTATGTATGGGCAACATCCTGCAACTGATATGCAGCCAACTCAGCACTCTCACTAGATGTCACCTCTATAATATTTGTTACCTTCTGCACCATATCTAATAATTCCTGTGGATCCTCTTCAGACTTGGATCCCATGAAGGAAGGAGGGTTCATTTGGGTGAAGTCCTAAATCTTGGATGCAGCAATATTGGCCACTGGGTTGGCCTGAACAGCAGCTGGCCATTCATTTTAAAATGCTATGGAATTAGCTAAAGTGGTGAACATAGCTCAAAATTCTATATGGGAGACATGTACATCCAGAGGATCTGCCTGGACGGGCAGAGGTGCTGGCTGGTTTCGTGTTCTTCTTTTGTTGTTTTTTTGGGAGGCATGTTCTGTAAATGGAAGGGAGAAATGAATTAGACATATAGTTTAAAATGAGCTCATGCTCAATCGTACAATGTGAATACTGAAAGAAGGGAAACTTTTCTTAAACGCCTTATTACCTCCTGCCCATAAGTGTGGCGAGCTACATACCCATGAACAAGACTCTACTTGATTCGACTTTCAAAATTCCTAGGACATTTTAAAACCTTAGGCTCAAATACTAAGTTTGTAATGCCCCGAGAGTATACCCTGGGTGTCACACAATGCTTACAGTCCCAAGGGACCACAAGCTAACCCATGAGTTGTTACCTGCTATAAGCACTGAATAATGATATAATATAAGTGGAAGAACAACTGATAAGCCATAAGGTTTTAACAACTAAAACAAATACTGAATTATAAATTTGAAGAAAATAACTATCTTAATCTGATAAAAATACTAATAAACTGAGCAATTAACTGACATGTTCAAAAGCCTCTAAACTGACTGAATATGATTTGATGGGATAGGCCCCAACTAACTCTGACTAACTACTGAAATCTGAAAACATAATGCAAAATAGTCTGTTCCTAAAATATAAGTCTGTTCCTAAAATATAAGGACTCACCACTGCTACTGCTAAGCATCAGAGAAGTCTATACGTGATTCGGGAACTGGACATTCGAACCTATGATATAATACATCATAGTGCAAAAAAAAGGTATGTAATTAGTACTTTAAATGTACTGATATGCTAAATGAGGTAGGCTAATATGCATGGTTTCATGAACATAGATAAGTAATTGTCTGAGTATGTACGCATAACATAAGGTACTGAATAGAGTGTATAAATTTGTAGATACTAAGAATAAATGGAGTTTGTAATTACTAAAAAATGTGAATCCTATAAATACTGAAGATACATAAAATCTATAGATACTGGGATGCATGACCATGCATATAACATAAATTGAACAAAATTTGTAAACTAAAATACTGAAATACTGAAAACTAATATTTGTATGCTTTGGTCAAACAACACTGAGACTGAGTGTCTAAACTAATTACTGGACTGAAACTGTTACTAAGACTATGGGAGGTATCATCTAATCGGCATTCCCCAATCTGAGCTAATCGGGGTCCAACCTATAACCCCAGTAAGAAGAGTGCTAATACTGTGCCACGGGTACTAATGCTGGCTATATGGATCCACTAAACTGGTATATTATGTTGTCCCAAAGTACTAAGGGTTTCATGCCTAAACTGATAGGTGACCTCTCCGAGATAGTCAAGCCTAAACTAACGGGTGACTTCTCATATCCTACGCTAGCTATGTAGTTCTAGAGTATAAGGACTGCTACTAATGACTCTGCTATTTGATAGGGAAGCCGTAATTCCTACACCCGCTCGATGCTAATCTTACTCCCAACTAAATGACCCTGGATTACTGACTATTTTGAGTTTAACTGACTGGCTTAGTAATGCTCATAATGTAATCTGAAGTTATTCTAAAGGTACTGAGATGAGATTAAGTAAACAGCTATGGTCTTTGGATATTCAAAACCCCTAAGACACAAAATTAGTAATAGTAACATGATACTTAAGCTTAGAGGACATAACATGCCAGCCTTTATCAAATATCCATTCTTATATGCATTTTATCAAATATTTGGTATTCATAACTTAAGCAAATCATGGGAATAGTATTAAATTTGGAACAATAGCATGATTCAAGATCAAAGACACCTTCCCATGATTTAATTTGATGAATAATAATAATAAAACATGGGAATTTGACCACAATAATAATTTCATTGAAACATGGTATAAAATCAATATTCATGGAAGTTCATGAAGACTCATAATTTTAAATCACAATTTAATATCATAAATCTTTAAAAGACGATAGCTTTTGAAATTAAAGTGGGTACTTGGACACCATTGGTGAAAGGAACCCATGGATGAACATTTAACATGCCTAGGTTGACGAATTCATGAGAATTGGTGGTGAGTTCTTGGGATTTACTCTTGAATTTGAGAGCTAGGGTTTTTGTTCTTGGGAAAAGGATCTTAACTTTTGAGAGGAATTGAATAAATGATGACTACTTAGGTTATTTAGGGGTTAAATCTTGTGTTTTAGGCTAATTAAGGCTGTGGAAAAAGAACCAAATACCCCTAAAGGAATTTAAGAACTCAGAATTGAAAGATGAAATCCCAATTTTTGGCCTTGGCGCGATGCGCTAAGATCATAGAGTCTTACTAGAAATTGATGGGTGTCATTTTGGCCTTTGCATGATGCGGTGGAATCACGGTATCCCACTGGTTGAGACTTGGAAGTTCACTATGATGTGGCCTTATCACGTTGGCTCACTTTTTTCATACAATTGCCATTTGGCATGCCTCCACGACACGTTGGTGTACTAAATAGTACACTATTTTACAAAAATGGCCCTAACACTTTGTCCGGGTATCAGATTTGGGTGAACTTTATATTGTTGGAAAGCTAACTGAATTTTCTATGAAATGGAAAGCTCTATGCTATAAAATAATGAGTGTTTTGATAATTTTATATATGAATACTCATGTACTAAGATTTTAATTATGCTAAAGAAATATGGGGTATCACAGGTTACTTCTACTTAGCATGTATAACTTAAGATTATGTATCTATTCAGTTTTACTTATTGCATTCACCCTCACTTAATCAGTACATTCTAAAGTACTAATCCATACATATGTTTATGTGCTATATTGTCTCATAATGTAGGTACCAATGATAGCCCACACATCATAATCAGACAGTTCCCAGCTTCCAGCCAGCAACTAATGGGTTCTCTTGTTTCAAGGACTCCAATCAGTTGTAGTTCATGTACTATATTGTTATTATTCTTATGTATTAATTAGTGGTAGTTTGAGGCATGTCTCAGCTATCTATAGTCAGTATAGTAAAGGCTTCATAGATAGTCAGTCAAAGTCATGATATATAATTCAAGTCCTTTCTTTAGATTTATCATGCAATAAATTTTATCAGTATTACCTTAATTCAGAATTTCTCATGATCATGTTTCCACTCAGTAAATTTAGTCTTTATATAATTTAAATCAGTTGCTCAAGCAGTATGTCAAATCATTTGTTAGCTTGGGATCACTTGTGGTTCCAAGCACCGTGTTACGACTAGGGGGTAGTCTCGGGTTATGACAATATTGAACTAAGAAACCTATTTTACTCCCACTGACTTTTTGGTATATATATTGATCCATTATGTTCTCAACAAAGTTGAATAAGAAGATAACATTGTAAAATTTCAAATAACATTGAGGGAGACTTTTTTTAATTCATATATGGATTATTTTCTTAACTTACATACCAAGTGCTCACCATTACTAGAGGATAAACCTTTAAGTTGTTTCATATAAATATCTTCCTTTAGATCACCATTGAGAAATGTGACTTTCACATTTATCTGTTATAATTCTAAGTTAAAGTATGTTATTAATGTCGTTATAGAGCATAAGGAATTCTTTTTAGACATACAAAAAAGATATATGTGTAATCAATTTCTTATTCTTGAGCTAATCCTTTAGCAACTAGTTTTGCTTTATATTTTTCAATGTTGCTTGATGAGTCTTTTTTTAATTTTAAAAACTCATTACTTCTAATGAATTTTACACCATTAGGAAATTCAACAAGATCCCAGAGTTTATTACTTTTCATGAAATTCACCTTTTCTTTATGGCATTGAACCATATTTTGGCTTTTTGCAATTCATGACTTGTGAAAATGACACAACAAAGTCACTAGAAATGTTGATTTTATTTATCTAGTAGATCTTCTTAATATTTTACCAATATTTTTCTGAGGATCATTTGTTTAACCAGTTATTTAATAATTTCTAAAATCACTTGAACAACTTGACCTACTTGAATATTTTCATCAGTTTGTGGAATTCATTGGTTATGCAACACCCAAATGTAATTAAGGTGTATTATATATGATAATCAATCTTTGACTTGCAGTGAATGGTTAATTTCTTACAGAGATTGTAATCTAAAATTTATCACTCTCGTTATTTAAAGCATTCTCAAAAATTTATATTTCTTGATTCCATAATTCTAGGACTTTCAACATATCCAATAAAATAACCACAAATGATACTAAGATTCAGTTTTTTTTATTATAGGTTACAGATTCTCACTTATGACGAGCATCTTCAAATGTGTATATGTGTTAAACTCGATTTTTAATCTTTGAACAATTCAAAAGGTGTCTTTTGGAAAAACTTGATTGGAACTCAATTTCTTATATATATTTCCATATTATGAGATTTAATCCACAAAGACTTAGGTAGCTTAGGGCTACTTAACATACTTAGCATCATGTACAATAATGTTCAATTTTCTTCTTTTGGCTACACCATTTTCATCTAGACAATCAAGCATGGTGTATTGGGAAACAATCTTATTTTCTTAAAGAAACTTTGTGATACAATCCAAATAGCACTAGGATCATTAGAGTGGATTCTTATGGGGTCAAGAGACACTTATGACTTCTTGGTAGCTATCAAAAGGTGTCAATTGGATGATTATATCGATTAGAGAGGTTCAAGGGGCGTTAGAGAGGCCAAGGGAAGGGGAAATGGGGCTAGAAAGCCTTTGAAAGATGACATGTCCTTCACATGCTTTGGAGGTGCACCCAAACTGCTCTATAACCTCTAGATAAGGTCAAAATAGTCCACTATGTACCCCATGTGTGCCCCATATGCTTTAGAATTGCTCAAGCGGATACTTAGTGGGCTTTTATGCCTTGTCTTTCCCAAATGGCTCAATTTTGAGCCCAAAATATGTAATAATTAATCCTAGACTATAAATAGGGCCTTATACATTTCATTTCCTTAGATTTTTATGAATTATGAATGTAAACTCTATTGAGAGTATAAGTCAAGCTTGGATCAGCTTGTGGTAAGCATGAAATTAATTGTGTTGATCTTTTGTTTAGAAACATAGGTTGCATGGGAATCCAATTCCCTTGAGGTCTGTGTAAGATATAGGTGTTTGTGGGTAATCAATAAGGGAGGTTTTTGAATTTAATACACCCTTTGGTTGCCCTTTTGTTTTCTTCTTGTGTCTATCTATCTATCCTTCTATTTATCCTTTACTTTATTTCTCTTTCATTTTTATATCTTAGTTTAGTTTTTACTTCCATACATTGTGTTGGTATCATTTAGTACCAGAGTCGAGCTTGAATTTTTTCATACAAAGTCAATCTTGGGTCTAGTCGTGTTAGAAAATTGAAAAATCACAAAAAAAGTTACTATCCAAGTTTTTGTTCTTAGGTTAAATTTTGAATTTTTTATTTTATGTTTTTCTTATATTTCTAGTGTTATATTTTTGTTCTCTAACACTATAGAAGTCTAGGTTTTAAATTTGAGCTTAATTGGAGTCATATTGAGTGAGCTACCATTGTTGAAATCTTGGACTTAAAAAGAAGTGAAGTGGGTTGAAGAATCTCAAAAATTTGTGAATAATTTGAGCTAAATGATGCTTTTAATAATTTTGGAAGGTTTTAAAGTTTCTACATTCAAAATTTCAACTTATTCCGAGCTATGAAGAAGAAGTTAGGAAAATTGGTGTTCTTGGTGAAGCTTGCTATCTTCTAGTTGAATATTTCAGCAATTGTCATGTTTGATCCAAAAATAAAAAATAAAAAAGAGTGAAAAGTTTTTGTACAAAATAATCTAAGAATATTTCAAGTATATTCCAAGAGAAAGGTACAAAACGGGGACCATTGAAGGGCAAAATCGCTCATTCACCTAGGAGGGGCGGCCAACTTGCTTTGCAAGTGCGCCCCTGGTTCATTGCAAGTGTCCCAGACCTTATCAAAGATATCAAACTAGTATAGGGACATCCTACCTGTGTCCAAAGTGCTCCACACCTGCTGGAGCAGGTCCCAATGCATCCCCAATGCAAATCAAGCCTAGATCAACGCAAATCAAGCCTCCAAACACACTTAAGGCTTTACAATTTCATTTTACTCAAGTTTTGCTTCTGAAGTTTCATATTTTTTATTCCTAAACTCTTTTCTCGATTTTTAAAATACTCATCAACTAGTAATTCATACTGATTAGTTCTTGAGTCCCATTTCTTTCATCGTTCAATTTCTTTCAAGCCTTTCTATTTTCAATTCGTTGTGATTTCTTGATTCAAGTCCTTAAGTAATTTTTATTTTGAGTCTTTCAAAAAAGAATGTATTCCGACCTGAAGCGACAATTGGTAGCAAAAATTCTCATTGTAGTATAGAGGATCTATCAACGTTTACGACGCCAATTAAGAAACAACACAAAGGTGTAAACTTTGCGAGGTTCAGAGGTTGATTGTCTAACCTTAACTTATTTGTTTTTTTTATTTTATTTATTATTTCTTTTATAAGGTACCATGGATGACAACACCTCAAATACTATCTTAGCAGTCCTTGAAGCTCTTAACCATAAGATAGATAATATGTGTAGGAGGACGGATAACATAATAGATCGTCTAAACTATCGTAATTCCAACCTTCAAGATCCCTTGAGTGGAAATGCTCAAAACAAACTTCAAGGTAACTAATCCAACTCTTTGAAACACCCTGGATTTTGGCCCTTGAAAATTTCCTGAGCCTTGAGCTCACTGCCCTGGTTATGAATGAATCCCTTGAGTCGTAGGGTGTCCTAACGACTCGTTGGAATGAGTCGTAACCAAACTAGTAAGTTTGTGACTTGATTTTACTCTGAGTACGAGTGGCTCATTAAGATACATAAGGATATGTCACGATTCTTTAAGGGTAATTGTAGTATTTCCAGTAGTTAATTCATTTAGGTTTTGTATTGCTTACGACTAGACCTTATGAGTTGTAAGATCTCAATATGAGTGGGTTGATGGAGTCTTAAGCTGGACAGTGTAGGGCTTTCTAGTCACTATCTTGGTTACAACTCATGTTCAAGAGTCATAAGGTGTGGGTATGAGTCAAGGGGTTGACGCATAATCAAAGGCGTCTTTTTTCTAGCTTTTAAGTTGAGAGCATTTTGGACATTTCCCCTCTTGTCAACTTGAAATTCACATCCTATAATGTTGCGACTCAGGCGCACACGTAAGTGTACATGGTCTGATAAGTAATATAGTGGCCTTCAAAAAAGCTGAATATCGATCCCACAGAGACAAGATTTGGCAATGATATAATTTCAGTTCACAGTTTAGATTCAATTGATGCAAGCGTAACCAAAAAGAGCATTTGTAGTTTATAATTGCAAGAAAATAAACAAAACGTAAGTAAAGATCAAAAGAAAATCAATAGAAGAAAACCCAGGGTTGAAGCACTTCGAACAATCATATTACATCTTGAACTTCATTCATTAATCTACTTATCGTGGTTGTTGATTTGTAAGATTTATTGCATGATTACGGTTTCCCAACCTCTAATCGTTTACCTAAGTTGAACTTTACACCTATATCGTTGAGTGGGGATGTAATGATTGACTTATGTTCTTTACAAATATCATCCTACATATGAATTAAGAATGGCATCTAAGTACATCCCTGTCCTAGATACTAATTTGAATCTCTTATTGCATAAAGAAAAACAAACCATACTCTGCTTATTCCCATGTTTTATCTCCCTATTCCCTCTCCCGAGTTTATAAGGTCGACAATAGATGTATTCTATGGGTGATCAATCCATATAATAATTATAACAAGAATAAGCAAACAACAAAAAGTGATAAGCAAATCAAACAAATTCAATTCAAAACTATAATACTCATGTTCTTGGCTTCAACCCCAGAAGGAGGGCGTTCAGCCACGCATAGTCATAATTGAAATCACAAGGTTTTAATTAACTACTAAAAATATGTATGAACTAAACGAAATTAATAAAAACCTAATTATAAAGTTGTAGCAGCCCCTTGATCTCCAAAATACGTCCAAAAGTATGTAAAAATGTGATACAACATGTATATATAGCATAAGGGTAAGCCAAGTTTGTGTTGGAGTTGAATTGGAGTAAAACGCCCAGGTGTGGAGAGGAGCATGTGTCGCATGCTATTCGCATGCACTCACTAGAAGTTGGCTTCTTAAATTTCTCTAAGGCATTGGACCCCTGAAGTAAAGCATGCGGGGCACGTTGTATTGCGCTAGAATAGAGCATGTGACAAACGTATATCACATGTACACACTGCATTGGGTCCCTTGTGAGTCTATTGATGTGTTTTACGCGCCCATACTCCTTCCCACGCGCCCACACTCTCCCAATACTTTTTAGGTGTCCAAATTGGCATCAAGCTGTGTTTTGTACTTCCGTGATCCATTCCAAGCCTTTTCGAGTTGTTTACACTTGATTTGAAGCTTTTATATCCTTAATATATCATCATTATCCATTCACCAAGTATCACATAGCATTAAATACAACAATTTAGAGCTCAAAATAACACAACATCCAACACGACGAAATAGAAATAAGTTCACTTTGATCTTTAACTTGTTGTTTTGACTCTTGTCTTGATCCACTTGACCTTTGTACACTCATAAAACTTAGTTCCACATATAATAATACATTTAAAACCATAAGGAACACATAGAACACAATAGTATCCAACATGAGAGGCTAGACAAGCACCTAGCATATGCTAGAACGACTAGTTTTTTCTATTGAACTCTAATTGATTCTTTTTGGTACAAACATTCTTGGAATTCACTTTGAACCATATAAACACATGTTTTAACACATTTATCTCATTATAAAACGTTATATCTTAGAATCGTCCTCAAAAAAAGGCTAAAAGGGCTAGAATCGTGACACTAGAATGCATAAATACACCCAACATCACCCCACACTTAAATCCTTGTTCTTCCTCGAACAACTCTTGAATACAGTATCATCAACTAAGAAGACTCTACACTTCTACTAAATGCAATACACTCAATATAGCACTACAATTACTACATAGAATGCAAGTTACTACATTAAGCATAGTATTTACACAATTGAAAGCTCATGAACTCTACTTCAAAACATCCTAGTTTCAAGAATTGACTCACCTAGTTGGCAAACTCATTCTTATCATTCAATCAAAGATATCATATAAATCATACATATTCATCAAACATGTGCCCTCACAACAAGAGAGTTACCCATAATTACTTACAATTAAGCAATTCATAACATGATGGGTACAAGAATTAAATTACGCTCACTCTCAAATAGAATTTACAAGTTACACACAATGAACCATAGGATTGCCCTTAGTGAATGCTTCGCTAATAGTCAAATGTAAATCTTAGGATCAATTAGGACTTTTTCGGGTTGTAACATAGGCTAAGGGACGAGTAGAAACTATTTGGGAATAGTGACTAACCTCTCTAAATGCTTTAATACACTACATAATGCAATTAAAACCACTCTCCAACAACTAAATTATACGTTTTCATCCTCTCATACCTTTTGTTTTTGCTCCATCTCTTTTAAGCATTTTGACAAACACTTGGTAGACACATAGTTTACTACCACAAGAATCAATTTTTCTTTATTTTTTTCTTTTTCATAATTATGGCAATATTTTTAGCAAAAATTATACCACAACCATCCATCACACATCAATTATACACAAATATCTATTACCTTGGGGCATCAATTTCACCTTTCTCTTCTTCAATTTCTCAAACTCCTCTTACTAGTTTAATTTTTCATTAAAGCACTTAGGAGTTTCTTAGATCAAATTAAGGTCATCAAAGAAAGGGAATCAGGCTACATATGAGGCTACCAAATAAAAGGCTAAGAGTCTCAAAAATAGTAATTCATTCAATCAGCATGCTTTTTCAAATAAACCCACTTGCATCATGTAATAAAAAATAGCACCAACAAGAATATCTCACTTATTTTTATCCTAATAAATTTTAAAATTTTTAAATTGAGCCAAAACTTAGGAATTTCTCCACCCTACACTTAAAAATATACTTTGTACCCAAAGTGAATTTAAAAATATAAAGATAGAAATACTCTTTGAGGCCTCTAAGCCTAGCTAGTAGCATCTTCACATGAATGAGATCCATGGGACCCCATACTCAATCTTTGCCATACTTCAAGCTCAAGATTATGGTACTCAGACTTCTCATTAACCTGTGACTCAACCAAAAAAAAACCTTCGTGAAATAAAAACTAAAACTAAAAATAAAAGATACCTAATTTAACTTGGGTTGCCTCCCAAGCAATGCCTGATTTAGTGTCGCGGCACTACCAAACTCAACTCGACCATATTCCTTCACCTTTTTACTCCCTTTTGGGAGCCATTTTTTATTCTTTTCAGACCTCCTTTATCCTTTAGCATATTGGGAAATAGTGGTTTCATCTTAGGCCATGCAATCAGATATTCAGAAGAGGTATTTAGTGGCTTAGGCACCCTACACTCATCCTTTTTAAATACATTGATCATGCATAAATCTTTATATCAGGGATTTTTAATGGGGGCCTTGTAAATATCAAATACCACCTCTTCATCATCTACCCTCATCTTGAGTGTTCCTTCTCTAACGTTAATTAAAGCCTCTCTGGTTGCTAAGAATGGGTGCCCCAAAATAATTAGTACTTGTTCATCTGCCGAAAAATCAAGAAAAAAAAAAACCAGCAGGAATAACAAATTTACCAACCTTTATGAGTACATCCTCAATGATTCCCTCCGGATATGCTATGGACCCGTCTGCAAGCTGCATAACCACTCATGTCTCTCTAGGCTCTCCCAAGCCCAATTTTCTAAATAATGATAGAGGCATCAAATTTACGCTTGCCCTCAAGTCACTTAGTGCATGAACCTCTTTACTCCAAATTTGAATAGGGATGGCAAACTTCCCTTAATCTTTCAATTTCTTAGGGATTTTCTGTGTCATCACAGTACTACACTCTTTAGTTAGTGTGATTGCTACCACATATTGCAACTTCACCTTCTTTGCCACCACATCTCTCAAGTACTTTGCATACTTAGCATACTCTGCAAAACATCTAAAAAGGGTAAATTAATATGAAGATCTTTGAATGTATCAATGAACTTCTTAAACATGGCATCCTCATTTACTTTAATTCGCCTTTGAGAAAGAGGGAGTGGCAGCCTCTTCTTTACTTCTTCTACAGACACTTTTTCCTTTAAGTACTTAGACTTCCTTGAATTTGTAGCAACTCTATCATTTACCTATTGGGTCACCATATCAGTAGCTACCTCCGTTGTTACCTTAGGAGGTTCTCCTTGAAGCTCCTTACCACTCCTTAAGGTGATTGCCATAACTTGTTTTGAATTTTCTATATCTGTTGGCAAACCACCTTGGGGTCTGGTGTTTAGTGATTGTGATAATTGGCCTATTTGCAACTCTAAACTTCTTGTGGCTACTTGCTGATTCTTTAAGTCTGTATTAAACTGTGTCTGATTAGCTAGGATCTTTTTCAACATCTTTTCCATGTTGCTAGTTGACTAATTTGATTGTTCTTGACACTGTGGAGTATTCCATGGCTGATTTAGTGGTTGAGTCTTCCACTTCATATTGTATGCATTATCGTAATTTGGCCTTTGGGCATTACCTATGTACATCACAGATTTCAAATTTGAAGGACACATGGCCACTGAATGGCCATTATTTTCGCATCCCTTACACCAACCTGCTGCTTGTTAAATGGCTTGACGGTGGCTGTAGGTTATGTTGCTCCCAACTTCATGCTACTGAATGATGAGTTGATCAAATTCTTTAGTGCAGAAACCTATACTGATAAGGCTGTGAATTGGTCCACCTCCACTACACCCGTAATTTTTTTGAGGCACTTCTAGAATCTGAATGCCAATCTAGATTTCCTTGTGCTATGTGGTTCAACAATGTGTATAGCTCACCATAAGTCAATTCTAGAACTTGATCATCTGTGACTGAATCTACAAAAATATTCGCATTATGATCAAGTGCTTCTACAAAAGTATGAGCAAGTACCTCATTCGACTATTGGTGGTGTGGACACTCCCAAAGAAGATCCTTGAAGTGTTCCCAAGCATGATAAAGGTTTTTATCAGGCTTCGGTTTAAAGCTCACTATCTCACTATGAAGTCTCATAGTTTTGTCTGATAGAAAGAATCTGAGGAGGAACTTTCTGGCTAAGTCATCCCATGATATGATTGAATTGGCCAGCTCCGCATTCAACCACCTTTTATCTTTCCCCAAAAGTGAATGGGGAAATAGTTCTATCCTCATATAATTTGGAGTCACCCCAGTCGGAGTGAATGTATTTGTAAGTTTAATAAAGGTCTGCAAGTGGACTTGTGGATCCTCGTGTGAAATTCCTGTAAATTGTCCACTTCTAATAAGAAGCTGCACCATATTATGTTTCAATTTAAAGTTCCCCCCAGCTGCCGGTCTTTGAATTTGGGAAGTCAAATTCGTTGGAAGTGGGACTGCCAATTCCCTCACCTTCCTACCAACTGATTGTTGTTCAGCCATAGGAACAGTTTCTCTTGGCCTTCTTGGATTTGAGGAATTCTAGGGAGAAAGATTGCTTCTTTCCTACGTTGATGGTAAAGTTGCTCGGGTTCCGGGCTTAGTTCTACCAACTCCCAATCTCTCGCAAGCTTATTAACTTACAAACATATTTCCTGCAATATAAAACAAAGACAAGGTATAAAAACACTAAATAAACCTAAAAGTAAAACTAAAATAAACAATTTCCAAATAACAAGTCCCCGACAATGGCGCCAAAAACTTGTTGCGACTCAGGCGCACACGCAAGTGTACGTGGTCTGACAAGTAATATAGTGGCCTTCAAGAAAGCCAAATATTGATCCCATAGTGGTAGGATTTGGCAACGATTTAATTTCAGTTCACAATTTAGATTCAATTGGTGCAAACGTAACCAAAAAGAGCTTTTGTAGTTTATAATTGCAAGAAAATAAACAAACGTAAGTAAAGATAAAAAGACAATCAATAGGAGAAAACCCAGGGTTAAATCACTTCAAAAAATCATATTATGTCTTGAACTTCATTCGTTAATCTACTTATCATGGTTGTTGATTCGTAGGATTTATTGCATGATTACGGTTTCCCAACCTCTAATCGTTTACCTAAGTTGAACCTTACACTTACATCGCTGAGCGGGGATGTAATGATTCACTTAAGTTCTTTAAAAATATCATCCCACATATGAATCAATTATGATATCTAAGTACATCCCTGTCCTAGATACTAATTTGAATCTCTTATTTTATAAAGAAAAACAAACAATACTCTGTTTATTCCCATGTTCTATCTCCCTATTTCCTTTCTCGGGTTCATAAGGTCGATAATAGATGTATTTTATGGGTGATCAATCCATAAAATAGTTATAACAAAAATATTCAAACAACCAACAGTGATAAGCAAATCAAACGAATTCAATTCAAAACTATAATACTCATGTTCTTGGCTTCAACCCTAGAAAGAAGGTGTTTGGCCATACATAGTAATAATTACAATCAAAAGGTTGTAATTAACAACTAAAAACATGTATGAACTAAATGAAATTAATATAAAACTAATTATGAAGTTGTAGCATCCCCTTGATCTCCAAAATATGTCCAAAAGTATATAAAAATGTGATACAACATATATATAGCATAAGGGTAAGCCAAGTCTGTGTTGGAGTCGAATTGGAGTGAAACTTCAGATGTGGAGTGCAGCATGCATCACATTATATTCGTATGCACTCACTGGAAGTTGGCTTCTTAAATTTCTCTAAGGCATTGGATCCTTGAAGTAAAGCATGTGACGCAAGCTGTATTACGCCGGAATGAAGTATGCGACGCACGCATATAATAGGTATACACTATTTTGGGTCCCTTTGAGTCTTTTTGTATGTCTCACACACCCATACTCCTTCCCACATTCCCACACTCTCCTAATACTTTTCAGGTGTCCAAATTGGCGTCAAGCTGTGTTTTGTGCTTCTATGATCCATTCCAAGACTTTTCGAGTTTTTCTACTTGATTTGAATCTTCCATATCCTTAATAAATCATAATTATCCATTAAAAAATCATTATATATCATTAAACACAACAATTTAAAGCTCAAAATAACACAACATCCAACACGACGAAATAGAAACAAGATCTAAGCATAGGTATATTTCACTTTGATCTTTAACTTGTTGTTTGACACTTCTCTTGATCCACTTGACCATTTTACACTAAAAAAATTATTTTCACATATAATAATATATTTAAAACTATAAGGAACACATAAAACATAATAGAATCCAACAAGAGAGGCTAGACAAGCACCTAGCTTATGCTAGAACGACTAGTTTTTTCTATTGAACTGTGATTGATTCTTTTTTGTACAAAATTTCTTGGAATTCACCTTGAAAAATATAAACACATGTTTTAACACATTTATATCATTATAAACTATTATATCTTAGAATTATCCTCAAAACAAAGCTAAAAAGGCTATAATGGTGACACTAGAATGCATAAATACACCCAACATCATATAACTTCCTTAGGGAATCATTATCTATCAAAAACACATTAATAACCTCTCAAAACACTCCTAAATTCTCTCTCAAACTCTCTGTTCAAAGTTAAGGCTAGGGTTTCAAGAGATTGATCTATTAGGGCTCTCAAGTATGGTTTCTCTCTGCACATCTTACTATTTCAGGCATGTTCCTCTTCCCTCGTTGTTAATTTTGTAAAATTATGTATTTTAAAGTAGTATCCATGTGATGTTTATGTTGGTTTTGATTAAAGGTTGGGGTTTTTTGAATGTTATGAATTGAATAATATTTCTCATGGTTTATATATATTATTTTTATGTTTTTAATACGATTTTGGACTTGTGAGTGCATGGGTATGGTGAATGAATTAGGGAATTGTGAGTTTACTAAACTTGTGACTTTTGAGGTGATTATAACCCCAACCCCATCATGTGAAATTTGCTCTAGTTATGAGAACTGTGGGAATTTGTAAAATTGAACTAGTCTTGAACTATTGCATGATATAAAGAAATATTTGAAATACAATGATATAATTTAATAAACAAAGGGAGTTGGTGTTTCCCAATATGTATTAATGAATAAGGGGAGTTTTTCTCCCTAGTTAATGGAAATTATTTTAGCATGATGTGTTACCTTGTAAATGTAGTTGGTATGACTATACCAACAATGTATGCATAAAAGTGTATTGTGGTTTATTGAATGGTAATATGTGACAATTGTTTTAATTAGGCTCTAATAAGGATTGTGCAGCTAAGTCATGAAAGTGAAGGTCTAAGTGATCGATACTGAAAACCCCATTTGCCGACATAGAGGTTAAAGTGACCAAGGAGGTTTGAGTTTCCCTTATAATTATTTCATGATTAGGGAGGTTAGAGTCCCCCATAAATCATTATATGATTGGGTGATTAATTCACCTTGGTATATATTGTGAGGTTCGAGTCCCCATGTGCATATATATAAAATTATTCTTTAGTTCGTGCGGCTATATGCACTGGGGCCCGACCAGGGGGTAAAAGCTGGGACCAATATAGCCCATGGGTACTACTATATGATGGTTGAGCTATATAATCCAGGCTAAAAACTTAAAAAGCATGTTAAGCCTTGTTCTCTATCCCGACATGTGATATTTATATATGTATTTGGTTATGTGTGTTGGCTTTTAAATAATTTTTAAACTGTTTATCATATCATCATGTTATCATTATCCTTGAGTTATATGCTAGTGTTTACCCCGCTGACTGTCTTTGAATATTGTATCCCCAGGCGATATTGGAACTGGTCATACGTCTACTTCTCCTTCTTAGTGACTTGGATTCGAGATCAACTTTGAGTAAGATTGAAGTGGTGAGTTTCCATACTTTGGAGGACTCCATTTCCTGCTATGGATTTCTTTATGACTTTACTATTCCTTTGGTCTTGGTTTTGGCTATGGTCGCGGGCATGTCCCGATTGGTTATTCTTTGGTTTTGATTAGAGGCTTTGTCAAACTACAGTAGGCGTAGGTAGTATCGGTATTGGTATTGGTATTGGCATTCATACTGGTATTGGTTGGTTTCTTGGTTATGGATAGTTGGTTATGGTTATATACTTACTGTAATGTCTTTAAATTGATAATCTCTCATCTTATTATATGTTTGAAATTCAGCCGACCATGGGTGTGGTGTGTTTAGTTTGGTTAGGTACAAAGGTGAACTCTAGTACACATGGGACTTGGGATACCCATCATGGCCAGGCCTTAGTTTGGGTCATGACACTCTTGTACTGTAGTAAATATGAAAGATCATTGTGGGGATAATAGCCAATTAAGTGTAAGTGGTAGCTTATCTTTAGATGAGCCAAATATCTCTTTACTTCATGATGATAATGTATAAGTTGAGAGCGTAGATATACTAGTTGATCCTACTGATGATCGAATTGACTCTTCTAGTCATATCGATTTATGTCTACCTAGTGTTGAAGCCATCATGATGAGTGATAGTATATTGTCTTATAAAAATTATATGGACCGACTTGTTTGTGAACCTAGTCCACCACTTGAGGATGTTTGTGATATGATTAATGAACCTCAAGTGAGTGATGATATTGAAAATTTTAGTCAATAAAATAGGAGTGGCCCTCTCTTTACCTTTGATGATGCTCATGCTAGTGTAGAGGGTATAACTCTTGCTAATTTTGGCACTCTTAAGGGAGAGGAGAGTTTTCTAAATCAATGTTTATGGACACTCTACCCATTTGATCTCGGTGACCAAGTGAAAAGTGACAGCTATTATTCACCCCACTTGGTGCTTGGTCAAGATAACAAGCAAACTATGGTTGAGTTTATTGAAACTCATCCCTATAGGAGAGAGTCCTTTTTGAAGATTTCTAATAGGATCTCCAACAATGATAAGTGTTATAGAGAGGTTATGTGCTAACTGAGACATAGAACCCATGTGAGCCTTCATGAGAGGTTAATTGATTACCATGGTTCCTTTAGCCTTTCCCGTTGTCCAAACCTCTTGAATGGCCAAGTAGCCTCTATAATATAGGGTTATATACCCTTGATTTATCATTTTGATGCTTGGTTATATCTTAAGTGTGAGCAACCTTGGCATGATAATATTTTTCTCATATTGAGATTGTTTGGAAATATTGTTAATGGATCTAACTTAGGAGAATTTCTTGATGCTTATCATAGCCAACTCCTTTGCACTTTAAATATTGACTTCTCTTCCATTGTCTTGAAGGATGTTTGGTTATATGTGAAATGGGTGTATCCTAGGCATCGATGTTTTTATTTTAACCCTTGTTCTAACCTTCATGCCTTGAGGAAATATTTGTTCTGTGTTCTTCTCTTGTGTTTAAAGGTTATAGATTCAAGGACGAATATTCTTCGAGAAGGAAAGGATGACACAATCCAAATGGCTTTCAAATTGTTAAAGAGGATGTTTATAGGTTAATAAACACTTGATGAATTCTTGGTGGCTATCAAAAGGTTTCCATTAGATGATTATGATGATCAAGGAGGTTCAACGGATGTTAAAGAAGCCAAGGGAAGGAAAAAAAGGGCTAAATAGCTCCCGAAAGAAGACATGCGCCCCACATGCTTTGAAGGTATGCCCAACCCACTCTAGAACCACAAGAGAGGGTCAAAATATCCACTATGTTCCCTATGTATGCCTCATATGCTTTAGAATTGCTCAAACGATGCTTAGTGGGATTCAATAAGGGAGGTTTTGGGGTCTGATACACTCTTTGGTTTCCCTTTTGTTTTCTTCTTGTGTCTATCTATCCATCCTTAATTTTATTGTTTTTTCATTTTCATATCTTAGTTTATTTTTCATTTTCATACATTGTGTCGGTATCGCTTTGCAAATGAACCGTGTGCTTAGTATCTACTGTAGCATTCACCACCTCTATAAGTTCTGATAATCTTAATTTTCTTTCTGCATTATTTCTCTAGTTCAATTTTAAAATTTTGTAGGCTTCTAATACTTCGCTTTATTATAAAACATGTAGAGATACATATATCATGAGTAATCACCTACAAAGGTGATTCAGTATTTCTCACCATATGCATTCATATGTGGACAACATATATTTAAATACGTGATTTCTAATTTGGTTGAACTCATCTTAGCACATTTCTTTAACATATTTTTCTGCTTTTACTTAATGCAGTCCGCACAAGTATCGAAATTAGTAAAATCTAAAATGCTAGGTGCTCCATCATTTATTAATCTCTTAATTTTATATGTGGCGATATGTCTAAATATCTGATGCCATAAAATAGAAATCCTCATTCATAATAGCTTCACAATAAACAATAGAGATTGGAATACTTTTCTTTTCAATTTTTTATAGGCTTGATAGATCTTCTTTCATTGAGTAGTCATGAATGCACTTTCTCTTTTTTCCATCAGTAATTGACCATCCTCTTGAATACACATGATCATAAGATCATTAATAGATCATTATCATTATGTGTATCAAGGGAGATCTTAACGGGGTTTTAATGTGCAAGTAGATTATTCAAAATACAGTGCACAAGAAAAGTTTCAGACATTTGCATCTCAAAAGTATTTAATTGAACCGAGTTTCGTATTTTCATGATATGTTCTCGCACACCTCACACAGAGGTGAGCTTCATTGATGAGAATTGCATAATTAAGGTGTTGGCAAGTGTAACGCCACGAATCTGGTACCCAAAATGCCACACGGTGCTCATGATCCCGAAGGATCACAAGCTAACCCATGACTAAATCTATAACTGAGCATTGCATAACATACTGTATAAATGCAGAATAAAGGCTGAAAGTCCATAAGGTTCAAAAATATGATAAAACATAATATCTGAATAATACGATATCACAATACCAAAACTAAAATAATTGTATGAACATGCTAGTCTGAAAGCCTCTAAAACTGACTGAATAAGGAGTTGATGGGACATGCCCCCAACTAAATCCAACTACTAAAATAAACTAAGTACTGAAAAATGAAATAATCAAATAATAACATCCTCGAATGATGACGACTCACTTCTAGTCTGACTACTAAAACTGGAATGCTACTAATGCTCTGAAGCTCATGCTTCTGAACCTATGGTATAAAACACAATAGCGCAAATGCATCAGTACGATTGAATATACTGGTATGCAAGTGAGGCAGGTTGAATGCAAGGGTTCATATACATGAACAATACTGACTAACTGAGTAACATGAACGTGAGAATACATGCATGAATACGTGAACTGTAACTAAGATCATGACAACAGTAAATCTGAATACTGATAACATAAGTTTTCATATAATTGATATACTATTATCTAAATGACTGTATTTGGCAATCATATTTCTGATGGAACTAGTTGAGTTTTGTACTGAGCTGGGTGACTGTATCTGACAGTCCTGAATTCTGTAAACCTATCTGAGTTCTATTACTAATACTGAGACTAAGACTGTAACTATGGGAAGTAGTTATCTAACTGACATACCCTAAATAAGATAATATAATTGAGTTGGGGTCCAATATGTAACCCTAATTGGAAGAGTGTCAATATCGCGCCACTGGTAAGGATAAGCTGTGAGTAATCCCTCATCTAATAGGTACTCTAAGGAGAACGGTTGGACCCTCATATAACACGTTAAGCCACCTCATCTACCCTCAACTAGCAGGTTTGATGTCTCAACCTAAGTTGGCTACGTAGTTTTGGAGAGCAAGGATTGCTTCTAAGATCACACCCTCTAATAATAGGTGAGTTCCCATCCTTGGGCTCACTCGGTGCTGAATCCTACTCCCATCTTAATAGATAATGAACATGATTAACTGAACTAAACTGGACTACGTTCAATGAGTTTCGTTGATTGACAAAACACTACTGAAATTACTGAATTTCTGAGATTTCTGAGATTATCGAGTTTACTGAGTTTTTTTGAGTCACATTCATGGCTTGACTGAGAGTATCTGGAAAATACAACACTGGCTCTAGGAACACAGCTAAATTGTCGGGTACAAGTATCCCCAGGACTCGATAGCATGAAACTGATAAGACATCACACTTCTTGACACATGATCATAGTCAACAATTCATAGTACAATTATTGGAGATTTTCATGAAGTATTCGCATGCTATAAGCTTACACATGAATAGGAATACATGTAAGCATATCATAATTTCATAAGCCTAATCTCATGAGCATTACTTCAATCCATTACAAAGCATAACAATAATGTGGGAGTCATATCAAACATAAGGGAGAAATATGGATTCATCAATTTTGGTCACAAATGAGTCATAAGGCATAATTCCTATTGTCTTTGGCATTTTATCAAACTCTTTGCATGCATATCTTTAGGCTTAGGCATGAACATTAAAATAATACTTTATGACAATATTTACACTTCCAATGTTGGAATTTCAACCACATGCTAACATATTTTCATGATAGTCATTAAAGACTTCAACTTAGCAATCAAACAACAACATAAACATGGATATAATTTAATTCATACCATGGAATCCAAAGTCTATATTTCAAATAGGTTTCTTTAGCTTCATGGGTTAAAGTAACCCATGAAGCAATACTTGACATACCTGGGTGGATGATTTCTTGAAGAATGGTGGAGGAAAGCTTGAATTCTTGACTTGGAATTAAACACCTAGGGTTTCTTTTTCTTGGGGATTGATCTTTGGGAGAAGCCCTAATTTGGTGTTATAGATGAATAATGAAGCTATGAGCTTTGGTCTAGTTTAATTAGGGGTTAAGATGGATGGAAAAAGATCCAAATTTCCTTTTAAAAATGGCTTAAAATTGCTGATTGGAAATGGCGACGGTTTGGGCGATGGTCCATCGTTGGCTCGACGATCTATCGGTCCATCCCGTTGTACTTGGGCAGAACCTGAACTTCCTTCCTCGTCTGAGATGGTTTGGGTGATGGTCCATCGCTAGATCGATGGTCTGTCGGTCCTGACCGTCGTACTTGGGCAGAAGATGAGTTCACTGCCTTAGTCGTGACAGTCCATTGTTAGCTCGATGTTTCATTGCTATCTCGATGGTCAGTTGCTAGCTCGATGGTCCATTGCTAGCTCGATGGTCCATTGGCCTGACCGTCACTTCTAGGCAGTTCCGATGGTTCTCTGTAAAACATCCATAACTTTTTACTCCGATATCGGATTTGGACAAAATTGGTATCGTTGGAAAGCTAATTCAATTTCTCACATGATAATAATTCGAAATTGGTTAAATTATATCTGATTTAAACATTAATCATTTAGAAATTCATCACCAACTCTTCTGGAGACTAGATTTGAATTAAAGAAAGTTTGGGGTATTAAAATATCTCCCTCTTGGGAACATTCATCCTCGAATAGGACTGACTAGACTGGGAATGCTGATAGACTAATATTACTTAAGGGACGTGAACATTTGAACATGTCTATATGAATAGAACTTCTGATATACTGAAATCTCATACTGAATATGCATGTCTGATGCATGGATATATGACGGATAGTCTTCATGAATGCATGACGGAAATTCTGAGATGCTGAGTTTATTTTGATGAGAATGCATATCGGATGCATAAATACGTGACTGACATGATACATGAACATATGACTGGATATGCAAGGGTATTTGATACCAAGTTTATAATAGAAATCTGAACATGAAACTGAATAAGCTTAAGGAAATCTATTACCTTGGGCTGAGTCTGAGTTTGCAGAGAAGATATGAGGATACTTGGTCTGTATGTCTTCTTCTGCTTCCTAAGTAGCTCCCTCAACGGATTAATTCCGCCAAAGAACTTTGACTAGAGGGACTTCTTTGTTCCTCAGTCTACGAGTCTGGTAGTTAAGAATTTCGACTGTGATCTCTTCAAAAGAAAGGTTGTTCTGAATATCTAAGCCCTCTACCAGGACTACAAATGTTGGGTCACCTATGCACTTATTTAGTAAGGAAACATGGAACACTAGATAAATTGAGGCTAGATCTGAAGGTAATTCGAGCTCATAAGCTACCTTGCCAAAATGACTGAGAATTTTAAAAGGACCGATATATCGGGGACTGGGCTTTTCCTTCTTGCCGAATTGCTTCACTCCTTTCATGGGAAATATTTTCAAGTACACATAATCACCAATATCAAACTCAAGATCCTTTCTATACATATTTGTGTATGATTTTTGTTGGCTCTGAGCTATTTTAAGTCGTTCTCTGACCAACTGAACTTTCTCTAAGGTGTCGAATACCAAGTCAGGCCCTACTGCTGCGGCCTCACCCACTTTGAACCAACCTATTAGAGATCTGCACCTCCTACCGTAGAGAGCTTCAAATGAAGCCATCTGAATACTGGAATGATAGCAGTTGTTGTATGCAAACTCAATCAAAGGCAAGTGGTCATCCTAACTCCTCTTGAAATCAATTGCACACACCCTTAGCATATCTTTTAAGGTCTGAATGGTCCTTTCTGTTTGACCATCTATCTGAGGATAAAAGGCTGTACTGAGATAAACTTAGGTACCAAGACTCCTTTGGAATACTTTCCAAAAGTGAGAGGTTAATTGGGTACCTCTGTCAGAAATAATAGACAACACAACACCGTGCAATCTGACCAACTCCCTGATATAGAGTCTAGCATAATCCTCGGCTAAATAAGAGGTATGGACTGGAAGAAAATAAGTTGATTTGGTCATCCTATCTATAATGACCCAAACTGAATCATGCTGACGACGAGTATGAGGCAAAACCATCACAAAGTCCATGTTCACTTCTTCCCATTTCCAAGTAGGAATACTGAATTCCTGCATAGACCCACTAGGCTTCTGATGCTCTATCTTAACTTGCTGACATATAGAGAACTTAGACATAAACTCTACAATATCTCTCTTTATTCCACTCCACCAATAGATCTCCCGCAAGTTGCGGTACATCTTAGTGGCCCCTGGATGAATAGAGTAGCACACATCAGTCTTATTCGTGCGCAAGAAGGCGGTTCTCTCAAAATGTGTATAGACTACCGTCAGCTCAATAAAGTCACTGTCAAGAACAAGTATCCACTTTCCAGAATCGATGACTTGTTCAATCAACTTTAGGGTGCCAGCTATTTTTCTAAGATAGACCTCAGATCAAGCTATCATCAGCTCAGGGTCAGAGAATGTGATATTTCAAAAATAGCTTTTCATACTCTGTATGGTCACTTCAAATTCTTAGTCATGTCCTTTGATCTTACCAATGGCCCAACAGCCTTCATGGACTTGATGAACCGTGTGTTCAAGCAGTACTTGGACATGTTCATTATAGTCTTCATAGATGACATTCTTGTCTATTTCCGCAGTGAGCATGATCATGCAGACCATCTCAAAATAGTATTGTAGACTCTCAAAAATCATCAGTTGTTTGCCAAATTCAGTAAGTGCAAATTTCGGATAAAGACAGTAGCATTCCTTGGTCATATCATCTCCGGTGATGGCATTAGAGTTGATCCTCAAAAGACCGAAGCAGTGAGAAACTGGCACAGACCCATCTCTCCATCAGATATCAGGAGTTTCTTAGGTTTGGATGGCTATTAACATTGGTTTATTGAAGGATTTTTGTCTGTTGCATCCCCTATGTCCAGATTGACTCAGAAGAAGGTTCAGTTTCAGTGGTCAGATTTATGCAAAAAGAGTTTTCAGGAGTTAAAAACTCGACTCACCTCAGCTCCAGTTTTGACTCTTCCAGACGGTTTAGATGGATTCGTAGTGTACTATGATGCATCCAGAGTAGGTTTGGGTTATGTCCTCATGCAGCATAGTAAGGTCATAGACTACGCTTCCAGACAACTTCAACCCCATGAGAAGAATTATCCGACTCATGATCTTGACTTAGCAGCCGTAGTTTTTGCCTTAAAGATTTGGATGCATTACTTGTATCGTGTTCATGTAGATGTATACACATATCACAAGAGCCTTCAGTATGTATTCTCTCAGAAAGATCTTAACCTTGGTCAGGAAGTTCATTATAACGCCCCGAATCTGGTACCCGAAATGTCATACGATGCTCATAACCCCGAAGAACTACAAGCTAACTATGACTGATATTTGTAACTGAGCACTGCATAACATACTGTATAAATACAGAATAAAAGGCTGAAAGGCCATAAGGTTCAAAAATTTGATAAAACATAACATCTGAATAATATGGTATCACAATACCAAAACTAAAATAACTGTCTGAACATGCTAGTCTGAAAGCCTCTAAAACTGACTGAATAAGGAGTTGATGGGACATGTCCCCAATTAACTCCAACTACTAAAATAAACTAAGTACTGAAATAATGAAATAATCAAATAATAATATCCTCAAATGATGAGGACTCACTTCTAGTCTGACTGCTGAAACTAGAATACTACTGATGCTCAGGAGCTCGTGCTTCTGAACCTATGGTATAAAATACCATAGCGCAAATACATCAGTACGATTGAATGTACTGGTATGCAAGTGAGGTAGGCTGAATGCAAGGATTCGTATGCATGAACAATACTGACTGACTAACATGAACGTGAGAATACATGCATGCATACATGAATTGTAACTGAGATCATGACAACACTAAATCTGAATACTGATAACATAAGTTTTCATATAACTGATATACTATTATCTGAATGACTGTGTCTGACAGTCCTATTTCTGATGAAACTAGTTGAGTTCTGTACTGAGCTGGGTGACTGTATCTGACAGTCCTAAATTTTTTAGAACTATCTGAGTTCTATTACTGAGACTGTAACTGTGGGAAGTAGTCATCTAACCGACATGCCCCAAATAAGATAATATAATTAAGTTGGGGTCCAATCTGCAACCCTAATTGGAAGGGTGTCAATACCGTGCCACTGGTAAGGACAAGCTGTGACTAATCCCTCATCTAACATGTACTCTAAGGAAAACGGTGAGACCCTCATATAACAGGTTAAGCCACTTCATCTACCCTTAACTAGCAGGTTTGATGTCTCAACCTACGTTTACTACGTAGTTCTGGAGTGCAAGGATTGCTTCTAAGAATCACACCCTCTAATAACAGGTGAGTTTCCATCCTTGGGCTGACTCGGTGCTGAATCTTACTCCCATCTGAATAGACACTGAACATGATTAACTACACTGAACTAGACTACATTCATTGAGTTCCATTGATTGATGAAACACTACTGAGATTACTGAATTTCTATGATTTCTGAGATTACTGAGTTTACTGAGTTTTCCTGAGTCACATGACTGACTGAGTTCTATAAATCATGGCTTGACTGAGTGGTAACGGTCCATCACTGGTTCGATAGTCCGTCGGTCCATTCCGTCGTACGTGGCTAGAAACTGAACTTCTTACCTCATCTGCGATGATTTGGGCGACGGTCTATCGCTAGCTCGAAGGTCCGTCAGTCCTGACCGTCATACTTGGATAGAAGATGGGTTCACTGCCTTAGTCGCGATGGTCCGTCGCTAGCTCAACGGTCCATTGGCCTGACCTTCGCTTCTAGGCAGTTTCGACATTTCTCTGTAAAACGTCCATAACTTTTTACTCCGATACCAGATTTGGACGAAATTGGTATCGTTGGAAAGCTAATTCAATTTTCGACATGATAAAAATTCAAAATTAGGGAAATTATATATTATTTAAACATTAATCATTTAGGAATTCATTACTAACTCTTTTAGAGACTAGATTTGACTTAAAGAAAGTTTGGGGTACCACAGCAAGTGACTTATATGAAGTCTCAAATTGTTCATCAATAGCCTTCAGTAATGTCTTGACATTGTTAAATTATTTGATAGAATCATGAATACTTTGTTCTTACTGAACATAACACTTAGCAATTAGAGCGCCCCATTGTTCATGAAGAGCAATCTCAACTTGAGTGTTAATTTCATTAATTGGTGATTTGTCTTTCCTGGTAGCATAATCAATGTGAAGGAGAATTCTCTCCCTCTAGATTGTATATTTCTCACCATTCAATTTGGGAATATCATTAACTTTATAATGTTATTCAATTAATGATATTATGGCTAGGATCTGTTTAAACTTTAATTATCCGAAACTATCCAAAAAGAAATTGCTTCCCTTTATCAGAGATAAGAACTGTCCAAAAACTGTTTTGATAGATGAACAATTAATATATGACATAATCGGGTTGTCCCTAAGTACTTCTAAAAAATTTCCTCACTATCCAAGAATAGAAGTTGAATAATTAGAAGGCTCTGAAATCAGAAAACAGACGTCGATAATGCCATCGATCTTTGACTACTCCAACTATGACTGGAGGTATGCTAATATTAATTCCAATGTGCCTTTTCTCTGTATTTCTAACATCACCCACATATTACTGAGTCACACTAAATTAATTATTTTATCTTAATTAATGAATTGATTTTATTTGATATCAATACATTTAGAGTGTAAACATCTAAAATTTATGGGACTCTACAAGAAGAATTCAAAATATGTTAGAGTATTTGGAGGCTACTTTTGTTAGGGTTTTTGCCTTGATTTTCTTATCAAGTTTAAGTTTTATTTTTCTTAGAAGAAAATTAAAAGTTATATCATAATTACTTTTAATTTTTTTGAAAGAAAAATATAAAAGTTTTCCATATTTGACAAACCTCTTTTTAAGAGGAAAGGTTTTGGAACTCTATAAATAGAAGACTCTCCCTTCTCATACAATAACATCCACAATGTATTCCTTAAAGAGTCTTGTTTATGGGGAGATTTTCTCTCATAGTTTTTACATGTTTTTTTATTTTATTTTTAATATGTAGGCCGATTAGCCAAACCATATCAATAATATTATGCTTTTTTAGTTTAGTTTTGTCTCATCTGAATTATCACCATATTATTTTGGAAACTTTAAGCTTCCGCATGACGCCCTCTTGATTTCGAACCCAACAAGTGATATCAGAGCCTACGGTTCAAAGGTACAATGGTTTGGTGAAACGAGGTTGAAGACAACTTCAAGGCGGTTCTAATCAATTTACAATCAATTTGATGATAATGAAGATTTTTTGTCTAACTACATATGGAGAAGAAGTTCTAAACATATTTCAACATTCCTGTTGTTCTTTAAAAATAAAAATAAAATATTTAGTTTTAACCCACTTTTAACCATAATATTTTAAATCTTATTTTTAACCATGGCAAGCAGCAGTGATGAAGATTATGTGAAGAACAAAGATCATGCACGCGAAGAAGGTGGATCAAATTATATTAAGAAAATCAAGCCAAGGGGTTTTGCCTGATTTTCTTACCAAGTTAAGTTGTATCTTTCCTTAGAAGAAAAATAAAAGTAATACCATAATTACTTTTATTTTTTCTGAAAGGAAAATATAAAACTTTTTCATATTTGGCAAACCTCTTTCTAAGAGCAAAGATTTTGAAACTCTATAAATAGAAGACTCTCCCTTCTCATACAATAACCAAATAATATCCATAATGTAGTCCTTAAAGAGTCTTGTTTATAGGGAGATTTTCTCTCATAGTTTTTTTTATGTTTTTTTATTTAGTTTTTAATATGTAAGACAATTGCCCAAACCATATCAATAATATTATGTTTTTTTAGTTTAATTTTGTGTCATCTGAATTATCACCATATTAGTTTGCAAACTTTAAGCTTCCGCATTACGCTTTCTCGATTTCGAACCCAATAACTTTACCCTAAACCTAGCTTGGAGGCTACTCTACCCTAAATCCTGAATTATGTCTATATAAAGGGGTAGATATTCCATTAAAAAGGCATCTCCAAGATCTCCAATATCTCATAAATACATCAAAGTCCTCTCTTCTTGATAATTAAATACATCAAGAATACCCACAAACCCTCCTTTCATGGAAATCAAATTCAAATATTCCTACGTTTGAGAAATACGCCACTAACGGCCCTCGAATTACAAAGAAATTCATATCAAATCTAAATATGCCTATGTTCAAAAAATACGCTACTGACGGTCCTCAAATTATGAAAAGAATCAAAAGAGAAAAATCACGGGAGGATTAAATTTGTACCCACATCGTTTATTAAAAGAATTATATTTCTTCATATATTTATTTTTTATTGCAATTTATTTCTATTACTGTAAAAATTATGTTGGAAACATATAGTTTTTTCCAACAATTGTTGTGGCAACGACAATGGCACTTCAGTACTCAGCCTCATCTTTTATCAATCATGACCTGACTGGTTTTTGGCTCTTGTGATACTATACTAGATGCACTGGTATTTACATATACATGTACTAGATGGCATTAGCCCATGCTAGCACGAGCCCAATAATTTATTTTGTCATATTTTTTTTTGTTTTATTTTATCTCGTCTTATTTTAATATTTTAGATTTTTTTCAAAAAGCTATCCTTATTAAATTTATAATAATTGAACTAATTTGTTTAATGTTATATTAAACGATAATTCTTTTATAGTTATAAAAATGTTATATCATGCTTAACATCGCATGATTAAAAAACATAACTGTCTTACAAATTTATTATGATATATTTAATGTCATAAGTTTAAAAATTCTATGCCAAATAAAATAGATTTACATAAATTAACATGCATGAAAAGTATTTGTTGATCAGCAAACATGAATGACAATCCTGACTCACTTTTCAAGTGGGTTCTATATATTAGAATAATGCTACTTTTTTTTCATCTAAATAAACAATATTCTCTTTTAAATTTGAAAATAATTTGACTTAAAAATATTACTCACATCATGTTTTAAAAGTCATTTGACAAAATAATTTCTACCTCTTTCTGCATTTATTTTACTTGAGTTTTTCTTTATAAAACTATTTTTTTCTTAAATTATGAAAGCACCTTAAATAAAGTTAAAGGTGTCAAATGAGCCGGTTTAACCCGGCCTGACCCGATCCGTTTAAGAATCCGGCCCGATTTGACTCGGTCGGTCAGCCCCGGGCTGTAAGGTTCCAGGTCCCGGGCTGGGCTAATTTTTTTTGGGCTCAATTAATCGGTCCGGCCCAATTTTTTTTTTAATTTGGGTTTGTGACCGTTGGGCCAAAGTGGTTGTTGGGTCCAATGGCTATATGGCTGTTTGGACCCAAAAACGGCTATTTTTGCCTTTTTTATTAAAAAAAAATAATTTAAAATATTTTTTAAACTCAAAAAAATTCCTATAAATACCCTACACTTTCAAATCATTTTTCACACAATTTTCATTCTCCCAAATCTCATTCTCTCTCAAATCTCAATTCTCAAATATTCTATATATCTCCTAAAGTGCTCAATTTAATTTTTTAATTTTGCGATTATAAAGTACGAGTGGAAGTTTCTAAAGTCGCAACTTTCGAATACTTTTAAAATTTGATATTGTCGTTTCATCTCTTATCTTTAATTTTTAATTAGTGTATTAATTGTTGAATATTTAATTTTATTATTTTTGTGTATTTTAAATTTTTTTTAGTTTGATTTATAATTTTATATTATGGATAAATTAAGAAACTCTGCCAGTAAAAGTGTCAAGTGGTAGTAAAAAGTGAATTACTGGCGGTAGAGGTAGTTCAAGTAGTAGATATACCTGTGTGCCTCCGGTACTGCTTAGTCAATCTTTTGAGAAAGAAGTAGGTGTAGGTGTACACGATATGGATTATGCAGAAGCTTAGAAAAATTACAGTATAGAAGAAGAAAATGAAGTAGATGCGGTTGATTTAGATGAAGATGATGAAAATATTGGTGAGACACCTGCAGTAGAAAATGCTAATATTAGATTTGAATTGTTTAATCACCCTCTCCGTCCTCTCCTTGCCCCAAGAGCTCGTAGAACAACTAGTATTGCATGGCAATTTTTTACCCGTATAGAAGGAGATACTAAGGTGTAATGCAATATTTATCAACAAGTATATAAGCATAAAAGAGGAGACAATCAAGAGGATACGGATATGTTAATGAGACATATAACTGATAATCACGAAAGAGAGTTATTTATTACACGAGGTGGTGAGGATGTTGGTGGGCCAACACAAACTAGAATGGACCCAGCAACTGGCCAATTAATTAAAAAGTATAATAAATTAAGGGACCGGAAAGAAATTAAAAAAAATGGTAGTTGTGGGTTGTTTGCCTTTCAATTATTCTTCTTCGGATAATTTTATTCATTATATTCAAGAAATTTATAATCCTAAGTTTAATGGTATTCCTAAAAGTACTTGTTAAGCCGATATTTTTAGACTTCATTCACAATATGTTTTTTATTTATCTACGTTGTTAAAAAATATTCAATGTAGAATGGCTGTAACTTCTTATATTGATCGTGTTATTAATAAAAATGATTATTTAACCATTACTTGTCACTGTATAGATAGTAATTTTGTTATGAAAAAACGTATTCTAACTTTTTTATATGAAGAAGATCGTAGACGTACTGAAAAATTTATTGCTGATTAGATTAGTAAAGTAGCAGAATTTTATGGTATTGAAAAAAAATGCCTGATGTATTACTTTTGATAATGCTTCTAACAACAAGATTGCTATTACAAAGTTAAAAGCTAAGCGCTCTCCGCCATACTTGAAATATTTCATGTTAAGTGTGCTTGTCATATATATATTTAATTATTAGAGATGGTCTTGAATTTTTTGAGCTTTATATTGAAAAAATTTGTCTTGCGGTTGGTTTTATTCAAGGAAATAATCAAAGAAAAAGAATTAGAGAATTTAAAGTTAAATGTGAACAAAATGAACTTAGATCGATATTGATGCCTGAAGAATGTGATACTAGATGGAATGTTACGTATGATTATTTAAAAACTTGTCATGCTTATAGAGTTTCTATTACACTAGCTTTAACCAACATTGTGGTTCATTTGCTGATTCGGCTGAATGTATGCTACATGATTCTGATTGGACTATAATTGATGATCTTGTTAAGTTTTAAAAAAATAATTATATAGCTATGGTTGAATTTTTTGGTGCTTATTATCCTACTATTTGTAATATTTTAGTATATTTAACCGATATTTCTTCTTTGCTCAAAGAATATAAGAATAAATAAGATTACAAAGAAGTTGTTAGTGCTATGTTTGCTAAATTTAAAAAATATTTTTTTCCGATTTTTCCTATTTACTTGGTTGGTATTATGCTAAATCCATGTATGAAATATACTACTATGTGCCACTTTAGTACTCTTATTTATTCTAACTTAGAGATAAATACTAATAATGATTCTGATGATGAAGAACAAGAACAACCAGATTTGTACACAGCTATGAGTGATGCGAACATTTACATAGATAAATTATATAACCATTATGCTGATTCACTTGATTTAGTTGTACCAACAAATATCACTCCAACTGTCGCTCCTCATCCTCTCGAGGAGCCATCATCTTCTAAAAGGCCGATACATGATGGTTTTCCTCATTACTTTTATGATTTAAATGTTTGGAACAGTTTTGAGGCGAAAACTTACACAACAGCTTCTCGGGGAGAACTTAAGTATTATCTTCGAATGCCGCTAGAGGATCGTAGACGATGGATCAGGGCGTTGGATTGGTGGAAGAATAATGAAACACAACATCTTGTGCTTTCAAAATTAGATAGACATATATTGAATGTTCCAATGTAAACGGTTGCATCGGAGAGCGCTTTTAGTCAGGGACGACAACATCTTGGAGACAACTGACACTCATTGGGAAGCAATGCTATGAATGTTCTAGTTTGCCTTAGAAATTGGATTAGAGCGGAACGAAGAAATCAAGAAATGGAGGTGGAGCCAACAGACAAATATAATCTTGAAGAAATTATGACTTCATGGGAGAACTTAGCACAATCAAGTCCAATGCATGGTTTTGCCCCCATTGACTTTGACTATCCTATGCAAATTTTCGTTAATGTTAACATAGATGAGTTGAAAAAAATGATGAAAAATTTGTAGATTTTTCATTCATACACATTATAAATTTTGAATTATTTTGCAATCAATAAAATATAACATTCATTCACTCCTTACTTTGTAATTTTTTTCATTTAATGATTTAAATTGAATTTCTAGTTTAAATTAAATACTTAGTTTTAATATATTACTAATTTACCATCAAGTTTTACACTAAGTAATAGACAATTAAAATTTAAACATAACAAATAAACAAACATATAATCATATATACACATAATGAAAAAATAAATTTCTCTTAAGTTCAAAACCTCAAGTATTATTAATTTATTATATTAAGTAGCATTTTAGTTAAAGTAGTACATATATTGAATGGTAAGTATATATGTGTATATATTTTCTATAGACTCTAAAGTAGTATATATTTAAGGTATATATGTGTATATATAAATTAGTATATATATTGTGTAGTATATTGTATATATCTTGTAGTATATGTTTTATTTAAAGTATTACATATATTGAATGGTACATATATATGTGTATATATTTTCTATAGACTCTAAAATAGTAGTATATATTTAAGGTATACATGCGTATATGTTTTATAAATTAATATATATATATATATATATTGTAGTATATAACTTGTAGTATATGTTTTATTTAAAGTAGTACATATATTGAATGGTACGTATATATGTGTATATATTTTCTATAGACTCTAAAGTAGTATATATTTAAGGTATACATGCGTATATGTTTTATAAATTAGTATATATATTATAGTATATTGTATCTATCTTGTACTATATATTTTATTTAAAGTAGTACATATATTGAATGGTACGTATATATGTGTATATATTTTCTATAGACTCTAAAGTAGTATATATTAACGTATACATATGTATATGTTTTATAAATTAGTATATATATATTTTAGTATATATCTTGTAGTATATGTTTTATTTAAAGTAGTACATATATTGAATGGTATGTATATATGTGTATATATTTTCTATAGACTCTAAAGTAATATATATTTAACGTATGCATGTGTATATATTGAGAAAATACATCGAAACCCCACAAACTTGTCGCCAAAACTTACTTTAGACCATAAACTAATCGGGCAATTATATACCCCCTTTAAGAACTTTGAACTGAATTTTATACCACCCCAAAAGTATTATACCACTTTCACTACGGAGAGTGTAATATACTCACGCCATGTCAGAGCCACGTCAAGCCACGTCATAGCCACGTCAATAAATTTTTTTAATAATTTTCAAATCTATTATATATATATTAAAAAAAATATTTCTAACCTTATTTATTCCATTTATTCTCCAGTCCCACCCTCTGCCCCTGATCCCCCATCATTCTTCATCTTCTCCAGTACCCCACCCCTACATTATGCACCATTTTCCATCTTCTCCAGCGCCCCCCCCCCCCCCTCCCCCCACCCACTATCTCCACCAGTATTCTTTATTTTTTTCAACACCCCCCATCCCACACTACCCCACCACCATTCTTCCCCACCCCCATCTCCACCACTATTCTTCATTTTTTTCAGCGCCCCCACCCCCACATTACCCCACCACCATTCTTCATCTTCTCATCCTACCCCACCCACTTTCCCACCACCAAATTGAGTTTCACTAACTCTCTTCCCCCTTCCTTATTCTTTCTTGTTCAACCTTTTTTTTATTCTAAACTTACATTTTTGAAATTTGATTTATGAAAATTTAAACTTTGATGAGATTGTATTTTGTTAATGAATTGGCTGTGGATTTCAGATTCTTCACACAGATTCAATGGTTTCACTATCACTCTTTTTGGTGTTGTGAAATTACATTTTGATTTGTTGAGCAATAACTGTTTATCTTTGGAACCCAACTCGAATTTTGGCATAGGATACTATTGTCTATCTTTATTTGACGGAAAATTAATTCTTGATTACTTGATTCTTGTCTTCTGCTAATGTTTGAATTCAATTAAGAACCTACAATGGAGAAACAAAAAAGTTGGAGAAGACAACCAAATTAAAAATAAAAAATAAAAAGTGGGACCACATAAAAAGTTTTAAAAATGAAGCAAGATACTAAAAACAGAATATTAAATATATTAGTTATATGTTATCAAATAAAATAATGTCACGTGTATGATTATATTAATTCAGATTTTCTTTCTCTTTTTTCACACGATTTTTGGAGAGTGAATACACTCTCTCTGTTAAGGGGTGAATTTAATTCAGTTCAAAGTTCATAAGGGGGGTAAATAATTGCTTGATTAGTTTAGGGTATAAAGTAAGTTTTGGAGACAAGTTTGGAGGGGTTTCGATGTATTTTCTCGTATATATTTTATAAAGTAATATATAACTATATATATAGTGTGTGTATGTATTGTAGTATATATATTGTAGTATATGTTTTATTTAAAGTAGTACATATATTGAATGGTACGTATATATGTGTATATATTTTTTATAGACTCTAAAGTAGTATATATTTAAAATATACATGTGTATATGTTTTATAAATTAGTATATATATTGTAGTATATATCTTACAGTATATGTTTTATTTAAAGTAGTACATATATTTAACTAACGTATAGTCGTATACATGATTACATATACATACATGACAGTATTTTCGATCGGTTTTGATCGGGTTTACCCGGGTTGGATCGGGTTACGCGTAATGGGCCGGTCTCGGGTTGTTTATTGAAAATTTACAATTGGGCCCAAAATCAAACTAGTCCATTAAACCAGGCCCGAAATTGGATCGGCCCACAACCCGGTTAAAAGAGATAGGCCAATTCCGGATTGACCCGGCCCGATCCCGTTAACTGGCTTAAATAAAGTAATAACCACTTCAAAATATGAATATTAACACTGCTGTATTTTTAATCAGTAAATGATTCAAAGATTGTTCGCCTTTAGTAGACCTAAGTTCAATATATATAATTGATGTGTTTTACTTTCTTTGTAATCCATTTAATTTATTTTTTATATTTAGTAAGTCTTTTATTTCAATATTTTAAATTAACTCCTAATAAAACTATAATTTACAATACTTGATAATTCAAGATGAATGAAAAATAACTGTTAATTATAACTTATTAGAATCTTGAAATTTGAATATATCCATAAATTAAGATAGAGAGTATAAACTTTTGTTAAATTATAAATAAATTAAATGGGAATAAAACATAAATTATCATTTAGGAAAATAAATGAAGTTTGCAAACAGGATATAGAAATTCCAGTAAAAATATAACGAAACGTCCAAAAAAAGAGTGAAAAGTTGCATAATGAGGTCAGCAAGGGTAAATCAATCAAGATGTCCAAATGTTTGTACCACAGCAATAATAATTTGCTTTTTAAGCCAGTAACATTACACCATCTTGGTATATTTACAAAAATATTCTTTGAACCCATTGGGCAAAAAGACGATAAACCTGCCATATGGTCATTAAAGCATTAAAGCATTAAATACGAAAGAACAAGTAAATTTTGCACAAAAACTTACCGAAATGACTAAATTATCCTTTGAACAGCAAGCTGGCAGGACGACCGCCAACTGCTTCCAAGGCTTTTCTATATATTTTAGTATACATGTATATATCAAGAAAGCAAAAGTATCTAGTTCAAATGAAACCTCAAGTGATTTAGCTTAAGTTACTTTTCTCAAAATCGCATATCAAAAAATGGAAAAGCATACACGTGAAGGATTTCACATCGGTTCGTTAGGGATGAATGTTCTCATTAATATGACTTGAACCGTCATCACTTCTTGAGCTAGCTTTTGATGTTAAATATAATCCATTTATTAACAATAGTACATATCTCGGTGGTACTGCTCTTCATATAATATCCTTGAGACTCTAAAGATGTACAACACCTATTCTTTTCCAACTTCTTCACACCACAGTATCCAAGAATCACACTAGACAACAACAACAAACCCAATGAAATTTCATAAGTGAGGTTTGGGGGAGGGTAGGGTATACGCTGACCTTACTACTACCTCGTGGAGGTAGAGAGGTTGTTTCAGAAAGACCTCAACTCAAGTGCAGCAAATTCAGGTACAAATAAAAATCACACTAGACAAGAAAAAAAGGGAGAACAAGTCAATCCATGGATCCTCCTACAAAATCCAACATAAATGCAGGTAGCTATAAAAATTGGGCAAAGACATATTTCATCAGAAAATCAGAAATAATTTGGTTTGTTTTGTCCGTCACATGGAATGCGTCCCAAAATACGAACTTGCTTGCATCAGTGCATGTCAATGGGCTTAACTTATCGCACAAGTAACCCATCTCAAATAATCCCGTGCCACAACATGCTACACTTGCCACTTGAAACCCTGCAATTGTTAAAATGGTACCCAAACAAGTAATTTGGTTAATTGCTAGGCATGACGCGGAGTACTATTAAGAGATTAATTATCTTTAACAACCTTTAATTTGGAAGATATATAGGGGGGAGTAGCAATTCAATTTGTAGAACTTTTAGCAACAGTGACGTATTACCAAACTTCAATAAGATTTAAAAGGACTAAGCTACTCTTTAAATTTATACCTGCAAAGTTCAACCAAATAAATATAATTTAATCCTGAATATCCCCTCTAATCCTATGAACCAAACGACGACTCCTGAAATGTTTGACATGATATTAGAGCAAGACTCGATCATCCCAATTCTCGTTCACGATATTAAAATATTCTATGCTCCGATCTAGAAGTCCAGCCCTAAACCTGAGGGGGTGTAGAAGAAGGCCATATCGGTCAATTATGGAATGGTGGTCTCTTTATATGGTCCGGATAATTTCTCTCTGTTGAGCTAACTATGAGATAGTTACCTAAATAGGATATAACCTGCCTCACAAGGAAAAAATGTTTTTAAGGGGTAAATAAAAATGGAAAGTGCATTAAAAAAAGATTCCATATATTGAAAGAAAAACTTACCAAATGAAGAAGGTTTTGTAATCATTTGTAGCAAAAGATCATAAGCATCAGAAAAGACCACTCTAATCCCCGGAAGCTCATTATTTAACCTCTGAATCAAATTAACCAACATGACATTGAAATGCTTAGCCACATTATTATATTTCTCATTGCATCCATCTCCATTTCCACTTACATAATTTGTTGTTCTTTCCAATGGCAAACACCCCATTGGTGGAAGTCCAGTTAAGGATATTTTCCTAGCACCCATATGATATATTTGTGTCACAAAATTCTGAGCTAGTCGAAGAATGAAATCTTGAAATTGTTCTTCTGTGTATTGAGAGGAACGTGGGCTTTGTATTGAGTAATAATTTTCCAAGAAATCATTTGTTCCAATGCTGACTAAATAGAGTGCCTCCCTTATTATGTAGTTGGCTTTCTTTCTACCTGCGTATGCTCTTAGTTTCATTTGATATTCCTTGAAGTACTCTAATTCCTTCCACAAAGGTATCACACGCTGCAAACCAGAAAAAACTATAAATAATAATGAGAGCGGCGAATCTAGGATTTCTAGAACATGGGTGCATCACTAAAATAGAGAAGAAAAAAAATATGCTTAGTAAGAATTGATCCCGCATTCTCAAGGTAAATGAAGTAGTAATTTAATCTTTAACCATGTGCAACATTTAGACAATATATAATACATAAAATTTAATTTAATTTCAGGAGAAACTCGACTTCACGTGCCCCAAATTTTACCTATAAATTCGTCCCCGACTGTTACTATTTCTTGTAGTGGTATTTATCATATTACTTTATTCAAATAATGTCGAACAAACTTAAATTACCTATAAATTCGTCCCTGACTGATACTACGTAGTGGTATTTATCACATTATTTTTGAATTTATTTTATTCAAAATAATGTCGAACAATATTAAGTAAGAAATTACTTCAAAATTCATTTACTGAAAGCAAAACAATAATAATAACAATAATAATAATAATAATAATTAGCGTTCAGAAGCCTTTGAGAAAAATTGAATCAACTTATTTAGCTCAACTTATTTATGAAGTCAATCAATTTTAATCCATCCAAATTCAATTCAATCATCCATTTGACACCTCTACTTATTAACACTCAATCTAAATCTACAGAGAACACGAAAATTATGTGTGTTTTGATTTTCCTATAATATTTTATTAAAGGAGTGTAAAATCAACATACACCAGGGTGTGTTCGATTTGGATATGATGGAAAACAAGAAATTATTTTTCAATTTTTTCATGTTCATTCAGTCAAATATTTTGGAAATCACTTTCTCTAGAAAAACAAGCTCCTTAAAAACAATGAAAATAAATTCTCTAACAAAAGTAGAAAAATAAGTTATATTAGTGACATTTCATATTAATTGTGTCCTTCCACCCTACAACATATTTCATCTTCACTCCCACCATCTAGCCCTCATCTCTATCGTCTCACTCCACTTTTTTAATATTTGTCCAAATTATATATAAAAGCTTTTATAATAAGTTTTGATTATCTACCGAATACAAAAAAATAAGGAAAAAATCCAATTATTTTCTACAAGATATTTTTCATAAAAAAACATTTTCCTTCAAACCAAATCAAATAGTTGTAGTTTCACAACTAGTGCATAGTTGACTCCGACTTTAAACATATTACAAAAATAGACCATTTCGCAAATTACAAGAATAGTGTAAAAAGGTACTTTAACTCCCATCGTTTTATCAAATCAGACTTCAAAAATATATATGTGTGTAGAACAGCATCTAAAATTGGGAAAGAGGGGACAAAAAAAAAGGAGATGAAATGAAAGCTTACAAGGACATCAGAAGTGGCATTATCATAACCAGTACCAGCAGAAGCAAAACAAACCCCTTGTGCAAAATCAGCTATACTATACTCCCCATCCAAGTAAGCTGGAACAAATGGCCTTAGTCCAAAACCTTCTGATATAAAATCAGGTGGAATTCGCCCGTTACAGAACCTTCCTGTTGGTTTTCTATTGTAGAAATCTCGACCATATGGCTCGAAATTGCTCTTAAGTACCGTAGCAATCTGGTTGTTATTACCCGAATCGACTGATGAATCCCCGAATACTATAATTGCTGGAACTTTGCTAGCCAAAGTTGTTGCCACTTGTAATAAAAATTGACTTAGGACTATAGTGATGAAAGTGGTCGTATAAGACATTTTTGAGTTAGGATTGTTGTGTGTTTTTTGGTGATTTTATTTTATAAAAGTAATAAATTGGGTTTGGTGACATTATTAATTGCTGTCAAAATTGTTATAACTAGCAAGATTTTTTTGATAGTAGAAAAAGTTTTGAGTGGAAGCAATTAATGAGACTGGGTTGAGTAAGTATGTAAAGGACAGTTCAGCGTTTATTGTTGCCAGTTTCTGGACTTACGGGTTCTTTAATTTTTAATTGGAAATTGTAATTTTATCACTCCTCTAAGGTTCTTGGTATTTGGATGGCAAATTTTAGTACTCCAATAGATTTTGACAACCTTGCTACTAGTTTCGTCCATCTTTATTCGTTTATGTGTGATATGACATACTCTTTAAAAAATAATAAATAAAAAAATAATTTTGTTATATCTCCTAACTACTTATAAGTAACGATAAAATGTATCTTAGTTTTTTAAACCACACAAATATAATTAAATAAAAATTTATAACATATTAGACAAGTAAAAATGAACGAAGAGAAAAGTGCATAAAAATTGATCTTGCATTTGAACCGAACCTACTTCTTATCTGTGACGTTATCTTTCATTGGAAAAATAATGTATCTAACCAAACACACCTAGAATAACTACTCAATCACACGATACTTTAAGAAATTACATATTTAGATGCCACTTCCGTAAACTCCCTCTCCCTCGCTTCTCTCCTCCCTCTCTCTTTCTAAATCTCCTTCACCATACAATCTCACTATTCTTTGAGATTGATTGTGTTACCAATCAATTTCTCTTCAGGATTCGGATGACTAAGTTGGAAATCAAATCTGAATACTTCCAAAAGACGAGCAAGGATGGTATTGTCGTTGTTGCCCAAACTTTGTAATAGATTTCATTAATTATGTTCTAGTGAATTCAGATGAGTTTCCCGTGTATCTTCTTCTTCTAAGTATCTGTTATGTACAAATATAATACATATAATATCAATGCATATTTGGTATTGGATACATTGGATGAATTTAATATCCGATATATTAGATAAAATTGATATTGTATACACTGAGTGTAATTGATACTAGGTTCATCAAATTAATATTGTATATTGGATGAAATTGATATTGGATATTGATACACTAGATACATCAGTGTATAGTTGATATTGAATACACATATACATGAAATGGTAAAAAACAAATATATTGTGAAACATAGATACATAGAAGGAGAGGAATGATAGAGGAGAGAAGCGAGTGAGAGAGGCAGTCTTAAATGAGATACATTCTTTGGATACAGTATACCTAAAGGCAAACTCAAATAAGATATGTAATTATTGAAACTGTGGCAACGTTGAGTAATTAGCACCTACACTAGTATACTTTGTGAAAGTTCCTCTTTTTTATTCATATCATCCATTATGTTTGGCTCTTTTCTCTCTTACACGTCTTTTAAGAAATTATAAATAAGAAGGATACTTTTTCTAATTTATTCCTTGAAAACTATTTACGCTTCCAAGAAGAAACAAATTGTAAGAGTAAAATGAAAAAAAATAATTAATTCTCTCTTAATTTTGTAAATTGACAAATATTTTGGCCAAATTATTTTTGATAATATGCTCAACTAATATGGAACGGGAAGAGTAGCTTTTGTGTTTCAACTTATATCCTACAATTTGACTTGACACAAATTAAATTTTAAAAGAAACGAAAAAAAAGTTTTAATTTGTTGTCTTAAACAAACCGTAAATATTTGTGTGTTTATAAATCATTTATTTTGACCCGATTTATATGACATTATTTAACTTACATAAAATTTAAGAAATAAAGGAAGAATTTTGATAATTATTGTAAAACAAACTTTAGATACTAGTCGTGGTTATAAATCATCTATATATATATATAAAAGCAAAACATAAGCTAGACAAGATGCCATGTGTCAAACTATTAAAATAGCCACGTGGTAATTTTTACAACAATATTAAAAAATATTTTAAGACAAAGTTAAAAATACTGTAATAACAATTTTAAATTGAAAAATTAAGTATTTGAATTTGACTGAATTATCCTTTTACAAAAAAGATTTTTACTATTAAAGAGTTCTAATAGATATATGTTATTTCAAACTTATCTCATATAAAATTTAAATATTATAAAATATATTTAAATATAATTTATTTACATATTAGAGAATTTATATCTATAATAATAATTAGTTGTAGTAGTGTTGATAATTGTATAGTACGTACATAGTATGTAGAATAATAATAATAATAATAATAATAATAATAGAAAAACAAAAATAGCAATAGTAGTACATAGGTAAATGGTAAATAATATGATTTGATTTCAAATAATTTTTTAATTTAAATATAATATTAGAAGATAAATATGCATTATATTTAAAAAATTAAAGATAACAACAACAACAACGACGACGACAATAACAACGACAACGACAACAACGACGATGACGACGACGACAACGACAACGACAACAACGACAACGACAATGACAACGACAACAACGACGACAACAACAACAACAACAACAACAACAACAACAACAACAACAACAACAACGACAACAACAACAACAACAATAGTAGTACATACGTAAATGGTAAATAATATTATTTGATTTCAAATAATTATTTAATTTAAATATAATATTAGAATATAAATATGCATTGTATTTAAAAAATTAAAGATAATGAAGAACTTATCTTCTTTCAATAAATTGAAATATTATTTGAATTAGAATGAAAATTGAAATGGAATGAAATTGTACTTCTTAATCTATTTGAATTTGAATACATTATCCTTTAAAAAAAGATTTGTATATAATGTGTTTTTATTTCAAATAATTCTTTTAATTCAAAAATAAATATGCATTGTATTCAAAAAAATTAAAGATAGTGAAAAACTTATCTTCTTTCAATAAATTGAAATATTATTTGAATTTAAATGAAAGTTGAAATGGAATGAAATTCTACTTCTTTGTCTATTTGAATTTGAAGTACATTATCCTTTAAAAAAAGATTTTATATAATGTGGTTTGATTTCAATTTCAAATTCATAGTGCTGGAATAATTATTTGAAATTTGAATTAATTTTTTTTTTTATATAATGTGGTTTGATTTCAAATAATTCTTTTAATTCAAATATAATATTAGAATATAAATATGCATTGTATTTAAAAAATTAAAGAATTATTTTTAGTTGTAGTAGGGAATCTATATCTATAATAATAATTAGTTGTAGTAGTGTTGGCAATTGTAGTAATAGTACGTACATAGTATGTAGAACAACAACAACAACAACAA
>NC_061117.1:170387347-170501993 GCF_002878395.1 Capsicum annuum
TATATATATATATATATATATATATATATATATATATAAGCAAACTTCTATATATATTATAAAGCAAAGGATAAAGCAACGAAAAAAAACCAAGTGGCAAATTTTTAAAACGCCACGTGATAATTTTTACGACAAAACTTAAGTTTTGTAATAGAAAATTTAAATTAAAGAATATTAAATATTTAAAGTTAAAAATAGTAATACTAAAAGATATTCCTTCTCTGGCAGGGTTTGTTAGTTGTTAGACAGTCATTATCTTATCGAATTTGTGATATTTGTAATCTTATTTTGAATAGAAGAAAAATTAATTGATCCATGGTATTAATATCATTTATCAAAAACAATGACTGCATATAAAATTTAAATATTAAGAGTGAAGAGTTTTAAATAAACTTTTAGAATAGTAAAGGATTTTAAATAAACTTTTACTCTTTCATAAATTTATTTATTTTAAAATTTAAATGTTATAAAACATGTTTGAATATAATTTATTTAAATATTAAATAAAAAAAATGTAATAATAATAATAATAATAATAATAATAATAATAATAATAATAATAATAAATAGTAGTCCGTATATCTAATAGTAGTAGTAGAGGCACTAGAAATATATTATATTTTAATATATTAGATTAAATGTTAAATGAAGTAGTTGATAGTATTTTAATTCAATTGTATTACGTATGTAGTAAGAGTAGAAGTACTGATAATATTTAACCAACCAAACAAAGAATAGTATTGATAGTAATAGTAACAAGAATAATGATTTAAAAAATAGTAATATTAAAACTAATAATATTTAAAATATTTGAATTGATTTCAAAGTTTTCTCTTAATTCATATTTATAAATTATAGGATAAACACACATTGTATTTGAAAAAATAAAGATAAGGAAGAAATTGATATGATATTTTAATTTAAATTTAAACAGAGTTTGAATTGAGATGAAATTCTAACTTCTTCATCTCTTCTATATATACTATTACATATTACAGTGATAAATAATGTTAAGTTTTTACTTTTTAGTGTGTTAGTATTCATTAGCTTATTAGCAAATTTGTTTACCGTATTCTTCTTCATTTTTTTATTATGTTTTTTATATAACAATTTTATGTTTTAAATGTAGAAAGGCTATGAAATATTCATCTTCATCTTCCTCCATTAATGTTCAAGATTATGGTGTCAGTTTCTTTTTTTTACGATGATTTAATTTAAGATTATTATCCATTATTTTAAAATTTTGTGCTTATCAACAATTTTTACAGTTCATGGCAAAGCAGATTGCAAATTCTGAAATGGTTGGAGAAAATTCAAAATATCTATATTTTTCTTACTATTTATAATATTTTAACTCAGTTATTTTTGAGATAAAAATAAAATATTTTATAATAGAAGTATGAATGAAAGATAACAAAAAGACTAGAAAAGTATAAGTAAAAAAAATAGATATTTTAAAATATTTTTTGACAAATTTACTAAACGGAGAGAACTAGCTTAGCATGAATAGAAAAATAAAATAAAAAAGTAAATGTCAATATATTAGAAGAAATTTACATATTATAATTTTTTTTTCTTAGAATAAAACTCATGATTTTACTTTCTACTTTAAAATTTAAATTCAAAAATTTTTACATGCATTATGGAATTCATTTTAGTTATAAAGACATGTTAATAATTCCATTTAATTTGATTTATAAAAAATAAATTAAAATCAAATACATGAAAGAAATTCATATTTTGATAGATGTGAAAATATTTTACTTAAATTTTAAATTATAACTACTTCTAACGGACCAGATTATTTTGAAGTCTTCTTCTAATCTATATTTCATATCTATTTTAATTTTATATTTTGAGATAAGAGAGAAGAAAACTCAATTGCTTACATATGTAACACAAAATATAATCTAATTCAAGGTTAAATTAAAAAAAAAAAAAAAAGTAAAGTAATCAAATTACAATATATGGAGGATTGTTTTTTTGTTTTTTTTTGTGGTGGGGGGGAGGACAATTTTTAAGAATATAATGAAAAAATCATAATACACATGTTTATTTATAAAAATTTGCACAGAAAAGATGGAGGAATAGTAGAATAAAAATTCAAATTATTTTTGACAATCTAAAATTATTAAATTGTCAAAATATAAAAAATAAAACCTTTTTTGTAATTACATGATTATTTTTACTAATATAAACTAGATTTTAAAAGCGGATGGGTGGGTGGGTGGTAGAGACTATTAACAATATACCATATTTAAATTGTGAATGATATTATAAATAAAAATATGAAACATAATTTTTGTACAATTAGACGATTTTATTTTTGTATAAATTTAATTATCAGTGGGGGAATTGAGTGTGAGGGAAGGAATGGGTCCGGGTGGAGGCATGAAGGGAAAGGGGTATAAAAACATTTATATTAAAGAAAATAAAAAAAATGATTGGGGAATTGGGGGAGGCGGGTAGAAAGATGTAACACCCCGTATTCAAGTACATATATTGGCGTATTCAAGTACGTGTATTGGTCTTATTTATATGGAATTAATTTTTTTATTTTATTTATACCGAAATTTGCCCGTCGATGGTTCCATGCGAAGGTTATTGAATAAGCTTTCCAATGATATAAAGATTTCCAAAAATGGATAGGTTTCGGATATAATCGAGCACGTTCGAAACTATAAAACGGTGGCCGGGATATTGGGAATAGTAAATGTGCAGGAAAATTTCCTGTACACAAATTACTGAGGCCAACCAATTTTTTGGGTCAAATTTGAATGATCATAACTCTCTTAATATAATAAACTTTGAGATCTGCGACCTATGAAAAGAAAGATCTTTGAGTCTTCTTTTCAATGCAATTGGTTTCATCCAAATCCAACGTCTGAGTAAGGAGTTATACTCGTTTTACTTCAGCCTCTCAAAACAGATTTTTAGGGTCAACTTCAAACGACCATAACTCCTTGTACAGGACGAACTGGGTGGCCTACTTTATATGAAATTAAATCCCTTTGAATTATCTTTCCAATGACACCAATTTCACCCAAATCCGATATCGGAGCAAGGAGTTATGGTCGATCTACTTTAGCTTATCAAAATAGTCCACCAAAGGACAAATTTGACATTATTTAAATTTTAAAAGCACTTTGGTCATTCCCTATGATATTATGGACGGGAATATATGTATATATACATGTATATGAGTTCAAAAACTCATTTTCATCATCAATCATTGAGAAAGAACAAACCCTAGGCAAATTTGACCTTTAAATTACTTTTGATTCAACCGTAAAAATTCCAAAGTAATGCGATAACTGCGTTTGTCATCTCGAGAGCTTCGAACGGCACCTATTATTTGTGCAAACAGGATTGCATAATCAATAGGTGAATTCTAAGGTATGAATATTGTTTGCCTTTGTTCTCTTCTATATGTATATATGTGATAGAGGATTATATGTATTGGTTGTTATCGAAAAGTGATAGAAATAGGGTTATGGACTATTTTGCATGGTTTGGTTGTATTGAATTGTGGAAGGTGGATATGGTAATTGAGTTATGGAAGGTGGATATGGTGATATACTATTGAATTGATGATTATTTATGTCTATGGCTCAATTTGGTTTAATGGATTGGTTGGAAGAATAAATGAATCCAAACTTGATATTGGAGGATGTTGTATGAATATGCATGGCATGTGAATGTAATTGGAGTATAAGAGGGTTAAAGTGACACCCTTTATGGTGTAATTAAGGCTCACTACTTAACCACTAGTTTGGTGAATTCAAATAATTGAATTGTGACATTTGATCGCTAATACTAGATTGCTATATATGTTTATTGTAGATAAGTAATTCGAAAAGACGAGAAGTCCATTTGAGACTAGTATTGAAGGTTGGCAGTCAGGTATGTAAAACATACTCTATACCATATCTTTGGCATGAAAGTGAACAATTGTTCTATTAAGAAAGTTTCCAAAGTTATTCAGTAACATGTGATCCATAATGATTTTGTATGATGTCCTACGTTACCAATGAACTTGTTTCCACCCTACAAGATGTCAAGGCATTTCAATACTTACTTGTTTTCTAAATCTTACATATTTATTGCACTAATGAATGTCATAAGGTATCCGGTTACTCGAACAAGATCCATATGCTATTAATGACTCCAAAACGTTTCATTGATATACCAATAAGTTCCTACTTCAGTGTTATGGTATTGATGACTCCAAAACACTTTATTGATGTGCCAATGAGTTCTTACTTCATTATCATTGCATTGATGGTCTATTTATATGTCTCTTATTGATGTATCATTGTTTCAAAGTATCAAAAATATGGTGGCGACCGAAATAACAATCTCAAAGATTAATTGAACTAAGTGATGAAAGTTCTCTCTTATCGGGTGGTATCCCAGGGGCATAAGCCTATCATGGGTCGATCCCTATTTATGTATTTATGGGTGGTATCCCAGGGGCATAAGCCTAGCATGGATCGATCCCAGTTGATATGTACTGGAGGCAGCCTAATGGTCACAGTACAGTATAGTAATGATTACAAAGATGATAAGAATGAAGGTAAAGTGATTGAATAAATACAATGTACAGGTTGTCACAAGTTCTAGTAAGTGTAGTCCACTCCTATTACGATTTATTCACTTGTTTCTGGTTTCTATTGAGCTCCTATATCATATGTGATTATCTACAGCTTTACATACTCAGTACATATTTCGTACTGACGTCCCTCACGGGGGACCTGCATTTCATGCTGCAGGCACAGGTACCTCAGCTCATACACCGCACAAGTAGGAGCCAGGATACCCAGCTGCTTTTGGTGAGCTCCAGTTTGCTTCGGGGCTTTCCGTGTCATATCCAGTCACTTTTGGTATTGTATAGAAGTTAGTTATATGGCGGGGTGTGTCCCGACCTTAGTTAAACTCTGTGTATTGTCTAGAGGCTTTGTAGACCTAACGTACAGTCAAGGTGGTATTTTGTTAATAGACGTGATGGCTCCAACGGCCAAGTATTGTATATACATATATATGTGTGCTCAAGCTTATACAGGTGATTATTTCCTTTTATATGCGCATGATGCTGTCCGAATTTCGGGTTGTCATAGAGGTATGCATGGGAAGTATAAGGTTATGAGCTGGTTCTCCCGGGCCTCCTCGGTTACGGGTGCCAGTCCGCCCAAATAGGATTTGAGGCGTGACAAAAGATTTTATTTTTTTCTCATTTTTTTGAGAAATAAGATGATAAATGTTTTTTTTAAAGATAATATAATTTAACAAGTTTGAATGAGACATTTCAATATGAAACATCAAAAATATTACTTGAATATTTTTCGGGCGTGCACGGTTTGTATACTAGTTTTATTAATAGAAAAATGAGAAATTTTAAGTTAAATTATTCTCAATTACAGAAAAATGACATTTATGAAACAGGTTAAAAAGGAATAGGTGAGACATAAATTGAAATGAAGATAGGAGTGTGCAAAAATCGATTCAACCGATAAATTGAATCGATAAAAATGTTATTGATTTATTGGTATGGTCTATTAGGTTAACAATTTTTAAACTATTTTGTAAAATTTTTTATTGGGATATCGATTCGATTTTTGATTTAATATTTTAATTAATGGTTAAACCGATAACCCAATAAGGTTTTATTAAAATTCTTTTTTATTTATAATTATATAATAGTGACTTTAGATTTAAATATATACCTTGTTGTCTTTTGCAATTTATAATTGTTGTCTTAATACTTATAATTTGTGTAGACTTTATGCATGAAAATAGTGTAGAACAAAAGAAAAATAAGAGAAAGTAAAAACAATTAGTGGGAGTATTTTCTTATCGGTTAAACAAAAAATTGATTAATCAAAAATTGATAGAGAATATGTTATTGTTTAAAAACCGAAAACGACAAATCAAAACGATAATATATAAAATCGAATCGAATCGACCGATCACCCATAGACTAAGAGAGTCTTACTATGATTAGACACGTAATTCAAAAAAGCACCAGAAAACTTTTAAATTTAATATTTAAATTAAAATATGTTTAATGTTAAAATGGTGAATGAAGAGGACGAAGTGCTTGGATCCTTTAAGAATGTGTTTGGGAAAAAAAGTTTGGGGTGTGAATTGTTTTGATCTTTTGTATTTATTTCTCTTAAAGTGAGTAGCAATATATTAAAAATAATTATGGTTGAATAGATGAAAGAAGAACAATTTTAAACTATTTTAAATACATACGTATGTTTACCTTTTCCCGTCATTAATACATAGTTATAATTAACACCGCTCCTTTAGATATGCACATAGTACTTTCTTCAATAGTTCCGTCATGATCTCTTTTGATCTATAATAACGCCATGCCTAACATTTTCATCTCCTAAACTAGCTAATATTATACAACTTATAATTAATGTAGGACCCTTTTGTAAATGCAAGGGAGGAGAATCATCAAACAAATTGTGATGGAGTGGTAAGTATGTACTCCTTTATTTTTAATTAGAGATCTCGAGTTCGAGTTCTGAATATGAAGTATTCACTTTTGGAGGGGATTGTTTCAGGGGCGGAGCTACATGTGTTTCAGCGGATTCATCTGACCCCCCCTTCGACGAAAAATTATACTATTTTTACATGATTGTATATATTATTTATGCATATATAGTAGAGATTGAACCTCCTTTAACTAGTTCCTATATTTACTTCTGAACCCCTCAATTAAAACCTTGGCTCCGCCATTGAATTGTTTTACACTCTATTATGAGATTTTTCTGGAGCAAATCCAACTTAATCGAATTCCAATATGAATGTTGAATAGCAGGTGAACAACCAAACAAATATACAAATAAATGCAACGGATGTGTGATACGACTGATGTGCATCGTTTCCTCCTCTGATAGCAACACCTCTCTACAAATTGTAGCGACCAATTAATATATTCTATAGTGATGTAAAGTTTACAGTGATAGCTATCAAAGTGATATATTATGATCTATGAACAAAATTTCTTCACCACATTAATACTTATTACTCCTTCCGTTAATGAATGATGATGTCGGTCACCCTAAATATAGTTCGTTTCTCTTTATTAGTGAACAAGAATAAGTGTAGTTTATGATTGTATGTGTCTTAAGTAGTAAATGAATAAACTAGATTCTATTTTGGCAAACATAAAAAATATAGGAGATTTGATCCCTAATTATAAAATATATCAAGGTATTTATCCAGATACACAATACAAAATTCGAGTATATCTGTATATATAAGAGTTTTGACCCCTAATTACAAAATATATCCAGGTATTTATTCAGATACACAATACAAAATTTGAGAGTATCTGAGATATACAGATACACCCAAAATTCGTCATGTATCCAACAATAAAAATCCTTTTGTATACACTCGAATTTTTTTGCATAACACCACCGGCATTCGCAACAACAATTAGGGGTCATTCCCAATAGCAATCTCTGATGTGAAGGCGATGATGCCGGCAGTGGAAGATCTAATAGTGACAGTGACAACGGTGGTGGATTTAGTAGAGGTGACAGTTATGGGGGTGGTGGATTCTGGACAGACCTAGTAGTGGCAACATCGATTGTGGTGGAGGTGGGGGATTTAGTAGCGGTGACGTTTGTGGTTGTCAGAAAACACGAATCACTGGAAAAGGTGAAGAGGGACAATGATTGCTATTTTCGTGTATCTTTAAAATTTTTGAAAGTGTATCTACACACAGATGCACGAAAATATATAGATATTAAGTTCAATATACACAATCTCAGATATACAGTCCTACAGACACAGATACATGCGACCCTGTGTATTTGAGATACACAGGATTATGCTAATCTGATATGTTTTGTAATTTAGTTTAAAGTATACAAACTTTTGTAAATAACTCCCTTATGTTTGACTATTTTATTAATTACCCTTCTATTTTTATAATAAAAAAATTGAAAGAATGATTATTCAAAAATGCAGAAATAGAAAAACATATTAAGTCCACAAGTTGTTTGTGCGTCTTTAGGGACATTAATGTTAAGAATATGGTTTACCTCCTCCTAGGATTAAAAAACATTCTACAATAGCAGCAAGGCAAATTACAAATTTCATCGAACCAAATAGCATAACAAAATCACACAACACTTACTGTTTTATTTTGGGGGGAAATAAGATCCCGCCTTTAATTTAAGTAGTGATCAATGTGCATTGCATCATTAATAAAAAATTAGTCGATAGGTATAAACAAAATTAACCTTTCAATAATACAGTCTAAACTTAATTCACGTGAATCAAGGGTAGAACTGAATTCTTCTTTTTATTGATTAATAAGATTTAATGTTAGATTAGTTTAGAGGCCTAGCCTCTACCAAAATAAACTAACAGAGTAATTATCCTAAGCCATACCCTGGCTAGGTAACTTTGAAATAACATTTATAGTAGATAAAATAGAGTTTGAAACATTCCTATGATACAAGTTCCTAAAATGTGTTTTGCAAGGACTTCATGTACAAATACTAGAAGAGCTATCAAATTGACTGGCATTCCAAAAATAGCTTCTTTTTCTCTTTTCTTATCATTTGTCCGTTGCTTAATTTTATTTCCTGAAATTATGGTTTGGCATTGCTGCTTTTAGTTGCCTGAGAAGGAACCTACACTTAAGAATAACGTCAAAGTATAATGCATGGTTGTGTGTAAGTGCATGAATTGCCTCTGTTGACTCCACACAAACTTCTAAAGATGTGAAATTTTATTAATTTGCAATTAAAAGCCCCTTGTGGAATGCACAGAGTTTAGCCATTAGAGAATCAATGAGAGGTGCTCTTTCACAAACCTAAGAACCCAATGACCAGTATTGGTCCTAAAAATGCCCCTAAATCAACCAATTTTCGAACTTTTTTGAGACTGCCTCATCAGTGTTGAGTTTATACATTTCATTCGAAGAGGGGTTCCATTTGATATAAGGGGGAGTTTTACTAGTTCTTTAAGGGTTTTTATTACTAATAAAGAGATTGAATTCAGTGGTTAGGGCTAGGACATGGTTAGTATTGATGGCCTCTTTCTTGTGATTAAAGAGGTTGGTATTGTGCATTAAACAAATATTTTATAAATGAAAAGGTATTAGGTTGTCCTAAGGTTTAAATTTTTCCTTTGAGGTTGAACCAAAGAGTAAGCCAATTGTTGAAGTTAAGGTTGTGAACCTGAAAATGAAGGGAGGTAGCGCTCTTATGGGTGAGAACTTCCTAGAAGGTAGTGGTATTAGGACATAAAAAGAATATATGGGTCAGGTCCTCTCTAGGGTGATTGCAGTAGTGACAATTAGGAGACAACTTCATACCAATCCCAAGAGATAGTGGTTGGTAGGTAGTCTTCCATGATGGATGAGCCAACTAAAAGTTTTATCCTTTGGAGGGAGCTAAGTCTTTAAATTCATTAAAAATCTTTGTTCCTCTAATTAGGGTGCACTGATTTGCTATTAATATGGTGGTAGGCACTGCTAGTAGAAAAAGTATCATTGCTAGTAAGATTCCAGTATAGTTTATCATTTTTGTTGGGGTTAATGGAAAGATTGAGAGTGGTGATGATATTAGTAATATCATGAGGCATTTGGATAAACAACCTAGAAAAGTTCGAAGTCCCACTAGGTAGCATGTTATAAACCTTAAGAGTAGTGTCAGTGGCATTACAGGACCATAAATGATACTCTTCATTGAGGGAATATTTGAGATTCAATTGTTTTCAATGAATTTTACTTGATTCCCCTTTTGGGCAGCTTATTTGATGCCTTATTTATAATCAGTCTATCATCCTTGTTAGATATTTCTCTAGGTTCTAGACACTACTTTAGTCTTAGCCAAAGATTCAGAGGTATGGTACTTATTGATGAGGAGTTTGCCCTAAAGGTTGTTGGGATTATTATCCAGTCTCTATGATAAACTAGCATGCAAAGCTCTACTCTTGACTTCACTCTTTAGAATGCCCAAACCCTCATCCCTTTTTCTATTGGTAAGAATGTCCTAATTTAAGAGGTGAATTTTTGTTTTCTCAATTGTTTTTCTCCAAACAAAGTTCCTTTGGATCCTATTCATGTAATCAAGCACCTTGGTAGGGAGTGTAATATATTACATAATATGAGTGGGGATACTACCTAGTGTAGCCTTGGCTAGCATAGTTTACCTAGTCATATTAAGGAATTTAATCTTTGAACCAGTAAGTTTTTTGTTCATATTGTTAATGAAAATTTGAAAGTCCCTATTGGTAGGTTTATTGTGAAACATAAGGAATTCAAGGTACTTGTCTAATTCTTAGATGGTATAATGCTAAGGGGATTGAAATAATAGGTGGCATTCTCAGGGTTATAGTCTTTAGATTTACCATGGTTGATCCTTTGACCAGATTTAGCATCGAAATTATTGAGGGGCAAACACTTCTTGTGAATATAGTTGTTGAGGGGACTACTCCTCCTAGAACTTCTGGTACAAAAAGGGATGGATGTCATCCGAGAGGGGAGCTTTTAGAGGTTTGAAGAACTTGACAGCTTTGATGATTTCAAAGTTCATAAGTCGGGCCTCTAAAGAATCAATCATGTTATGGAAAAGGGTTTAAGAAGTACTTTGTCGCGATCTAAACCAGGGCCTGGCTGTGATGGATATTCCTAGTTCATCGTGGACCGGGGACAACCCCTATTGCCTAACCCATCAGAACCAAATGCACTAGCAGCGGATGGATTTCGAACATGTAACAAGATAGCATAATCAATAACTTAAAGAAAATCTAAGGATTTCAACATCTACCAGACAATAACCAATACCCCAAGTCCACAATAATCCATAAAGCCTCTAACAAACTGAATACCAATGAAAAGTTGGTACATGCCCCCGATCATAGCAAAAAATAAGTCTAAAGAAGATTATATGACATATTTAGAAGTATGGAATCTCACCACTTCAATTCAACTCTCAATCAATCCAGAAGCCACCTAATCACAGAGCAGGAAAACCAGCAGCGTCTCCCTGTCCTGCATCTCATGGGGATACAACATCCGAATATGGTTAGCGGGTTGAGCGTTAGCATGTAACTCAGAGATAAGGAAATATAATAATGACATGATCAATAGTTCAAAATAAGTCAAAACCTAATACACACTATCATATACATATACATAATTATATTTATATATCATATCGGTGCAAAAAAATAAGGTTTAGCATGCCTTTTAAAACTTTAGCATGGACTGTGTAGCTTGACCATCCTAAAACCAACCCATGGGCTATATGGGTCCAGTTGTAACCCCCTAGTCGGGCATTAGTGCGTGTTAGCCGCACAAACCAGAGATAACATAGATAGTCGGGGAATCCTTATACCCTATGCCAACTATGATACAAATGTATATATAGTGTGACATAAGCACATAGTCCTCTAAATCATCCCTCATATCGGAAAACATGAGTTTCAAGTATCCATCCTTCGGGACTCACACCTTCACAGCTAGCTACACAATCCCCTTTAAGCCCAATTAAAACATTTAGCACATAACCTATCCATAGTTTAACAAGTCAGTAATTAAGGCATCGTTGAGTGGTATCCTCATACCGACTATAGCTTTCAAGCAAATTTCATTAACCCATGAATTGGGGGAATCCTTGTACCCCTTAAGACTCCATTATTAAAATCAACTTGGGGTATTCCTTATACCTCACAAGGTTTTAAAATTCATTCTTAACCATTTAGCCCCTTATGCAATGCATTAGTTTTAAATAAATAGGTTAAGTTAATTGATAATTCATATTACGAAACTAATTATGAAAGTAGGTTGAGGTTCTCACCAATTTCAATATCAAAATCCAATTCTTTGAGGAACCTTGTACCCCTAATTTCATTGTTTACAAATTAGGGAATCCTTGTACCCTTAATTTCAATCACCATACCCATGCACCCCCAATGAGTATACAAATCAACAATTAAAGTGTAATCATTCCATAACAATCATGGGAAAAACATTTAAACAAATTACATCAAAACCCTCAACCCATCATTCAAAAACCCAACATCAAAACTATGTGATTATTAAACTAATTCATACAATAATGAAAACACAAGTTTAGGAAGAGAGATACATACCTTAATTACCACGAATTTTAGGGAAGGAACTACCCTTAGAAGCCCTAATTAATCACCCTTAAGAAACCCTAAGTATTTTGCTTGAGAGAATTTGAGAGAGCTTTATGAGTTGTTTTAATTGTGTTTATGAATGATAATGGGGTCTCCAATATGGTTTTAAGTCATGGGTTATTATTGGAGAAAGGGGAAAATTACCTAGATACCCTTACCAAAAAAGGAGTATTTTACCGCACAGTAGTTATGGGTCACCTCACGACTCGTAATGATTGGCTACGAGTCATCCCCTTGACTCATAGTTAAGACAGTGTCCCGAAGACACCTAAATTGCTGACCCTACGAGTCCATTATACGACTCGCCAAGTGACCCTATGACTCGCAGGGTCGTAGTCGTAGTCAACACAGGACCTATTTGGACCCATTAAGAGTCTTTACGACTCGTACCGTCCAATCGTACTCAGGATAGAAACTTTGGGTAACACAATGGACAACCTATAATTTGGACACCATGACTCATAATGAGTCTTTATGACTAGTATCCTCTAGTCATAATTAAGGCAGAAACATTTGGGCATCACACTGGTTTGGTTACAGATAGGACTATATGACTCACATAGAGTCTTTATGACTCTTAACCCCAAGTATAATCACCATTGTGACATGGGCACTACCTACTGTTCAGGCTATGATTTAGGTCCTACGACCCATAATGAAACCTTACGACTCATATGGTAAGTCGTAGGTTGGGTAGTGAGTTCAAAAACTCAAACTTTTCTCGGGTAAAAAATCTAGGTTGTTATATTTCATCTCCCCCTTCCAGATAATCATTCATCCCCGAATGATGAGGCAAGGCATCCATTAGCACAACTTAACACAGAACACAACCACACTTACCTTTAACAAAGATAAAAAGCAAAGATATCAAGGAATACACATACATTAAGCATGATTATCTGGAACGGGGAATAAGAATGGGTACTTGGACTTCATGCCTACTTCAACTTCTTAAGTAGCTTCCTCAACCTTTTGGTTCCTTTATAGAACCTTTATCGAAGCCACGTCCTTAGTCCGTAACCGACGTACTGGCCTATCCAAGATCTCAATCAGGACCTCCTCATAAGATAAGGAATTTGAGACACCCACACTCTCCAAGAGACAATCAAGGAAGGACCATCCACGCACTTCCTCAACATCGAAACATAAAAGATCGGATGAATAGAACCCAAACTATAAGGCAAATCCAATTTAAAAGCAATATTGCCCACTTTCCTCAAGACCAAGGGACAACATATCGGGGACTGAGTTTTCACTTCTTTCCAAACTGCATCATTTCCTTCATGGGAGACACTTTCAAGAATATCCAATCACCAATATCAAACTCTAACTCTCTTTGCCTCACGTTCGCACACGATTTTTGGCAATTTTGGGTGGTCTTAAGCCTATATCTTGTTACCTTCACCTTCTCTATGGACTAATAAACTAAATCAGGACCAAAAAACCCAGCCTTGCCAACCTCAAACCACCCAATAGGAGAACATCATCTCCTACCATACAAAGCCTCAAATAGAGTCATTCCAATGCTAGAGTGATAAGTATTATTATAAGCAAACTCAATAAGAGAAAAATGATCGACCCAACAACCACCAAAGTCAATCACACAAGCTTGGAGCATATCTTCCAAAGTCTGAATCGTTCTCTCCACTTGTCCATCCGTCTGAGGGTGGAAAGTGGTGCTAAGGTTCACCTTAGTTCCCAAACCTTTATAAAATGACTGCCAAAAGTAGGATGAGAACTGCATACTATGATCAAATATAATGGAAACAAGCGTACCATGCAACTTAACTATTTCTTGAATGAATAACCTTGCATAATCCTTAGCCAAAAAATTGCTCTCCATTGGTAAGAAATGAGTGGACTTAGCACCCTACCCACAATGATTCAAATTGAATCAAATTGAGCACGAGACCACAAAATACCTATAAAAAATCGATGTTGATCATTTCTCACTTTCACACTGGTAACATAATATCATGGGACATACCTTCGGGCCTTAAGTGATCAACCTTCACTTGTTGACAAACCATACATTTGGCCACAAATTGGCCACATCTCTCATCATGTTGTTCCACCAATAGATCTCTTTCAAGTCATGGTACATCTTCATTAAATCAGGATGAACTGTATACTTTGACTCATGAGCCTTAGCCAAGATTCTTTCTCGCAACCCATTAACATTTAGAACACATAATCTACTTTGGTATCTCAAGATACCATCACTACTAATATCAAATGACATCACTTTCTACTAACCAACATCGTTCTTGATCTGCATCAAGATATGATCTAACACTTACTTCTCTTTTACCTCAGTACCAAGAGATGAATTCATCGCCTTTTGTACTATCACACCTCTATCTTGGAGCCTAAAAGATGAACTCTAAGATTAGCCAATCGGTGAATATCCCACAAAATCTCGCTTCTCCTCATCCACATGATACAAGTTATTTATAGATAACCTACTAAGAGTATCAGCAACCATATTAGCTTTACCTAAGTGGTAGTGGAGACTCATGTCATAGTCATTGAGCAAATTAAGCCATCTCCTATGCATGAGATTCAACTTCTTATGGGTGAACATATATTGCAGGCTCTTATGATCTGAGAAGATATCAACGTGCACTCTACATAAGTAATGGCGCTAAATCTTCAAAGTAAACACCACAGTTAATAACTCTAAATCATGAGCCAGATAATTCTTCTCATGAACTTTCAACTTCCTAGATACATAGGCCACTACCTTACCATGTTGTATAAAACACAACTTATCCCTACACGAGATGCATCACAATACTTAATAAAACCATCAGTTTCCTCAAGTAGGGTCAAGACTAGGGCAGAAGTTAACTTATCCTTCAATTTTTCAAAATATCCCTCACAGGCATCAAACCACAGAAACTTCACCTTCTTCTGAGTCAACTTAGTTAGTGGAGCAGCAATAGATGAGAAACTCTCCACAAACCTCCTATAATATCTGGCTAAACCCAAGAAGCTCTGAATACTAGTTGGAGTCGTGGGTCTAGGATACTTCTTAACCATTGCAACTTTGTTTGGATCCACCATGATCCCTTCACTAGAAATAACATGACCTAGAAAAGTAATAACATTCAACCAGAACTCACACTTGGAAAACTTGGCATACAAATATTGATCCTTAAGGGTCTACGACAATACATGAAGGTGACCGATATGATCCTCCTTACTCTTTAAATACACCAAAATATCATCAATGAACATAATCACAACCAAATTCAAGAGCTAGCAAAATACCCGGTTCATAAGATCAATAAATGTTGTTGGCAAATTAATCAAACCAAAGTACTACACCAAAAATTCAAAATGATCATACTGGGTATGTAAAGTAGTCTTAGGGATATCCTCCTCCCTAATATTTAACTGGTGATAACCCAATCGAAGATCAAACTTAGAAAAGTACTTTGTACCCTGAAGTTTCTCAAACAGAATATCAATTCTAGGAAGAGAATACTTGTTTTTCACCGTCACCTGATTCAGGTGGCGGTAATCTATACACATCTGAAGAAAACAATCCTTTTTACAAATGAAAAAAATAGGAGCACCCCATGAAAAGATACTAGGGTAGATGAGACCCTTATCTAGATGACCCTTTAACTTCTTCTTAAGTTTTTTCAACTTGGCTAGAGTCATTCTATAAGGAGAAATGGAGATAGGACAAGTGTTTGGAAGAAGATCGATCCCAAACTTAATTTCCCTATCAGGAGAAACACCAGGAATATCATTAAGGAAGAGCTCAGGAAATTCATTAACCATAGGAATAGAATGTAATGAGGGACACTCCAAATTAAAATCTTAAACCCTAACAAATGATAAAAACACCCCTTGGAGATTAATTTTTGGGCTATAAGATAGGAAATGAACCTTTCCTTAGGTACTAGAAAATGCCCTTCCTATTTTATAATCGGTCCATTAGGACATTCGGAAAAGACCTTACAGGTCCGACAATCTAGAGACATAACATGACTAAAGACAATCCATCAGAAAGATCATATCAAAATCAACCATATCTAACTCTATCAAGTCTACCAAGGTCTCCTTACCACATATAGATGCCACACAACCCCTATAGAATCTTCTAGCCATGATAGAGTCTCCCATTAGGGTAGACACAGAAAAAGGGCCTGAAATACACTCAGGACTGAAACCAAAATGAATAACCACATATGGGGTCACATAGGATAAAGTAAACCCCAGATCAAGCAAGCAATACATATTGCGAGAAAAGAGTTGTAACATACCAGTAACAACATTAGGTGATGCCTTAGATTCCTGATAGGTGGCGAGATCATAAAGATAGTTCTAACCAGTATTGAAGCTAGAAGTAGCATCCTTTGCTGTAGGAGCTAATGAAGTAGCAACAAGGACTTTTTTAGCCCCAGAAGCAACCCTGGAAGGACAATCCTGCTGCGGGTGACCGATCTGACCACAACTAAAACACCGATTTCTCCTCTCATCATAGAAACCATAATGCAACTGACTACAAAATTGGAAAAGAGGATATGATGGAGCTGAATGGGCTCCACTAGCTGAGTCTAGGCACTAGGTGACTTAAACCCACTATTGGTTTTGAAACGATGGTCACTGGATAATTTTAGATAAGGAGCCCTAGCTATCGAGTATGAACTCTCCCAATTCTTCTTGTTTCCTCACTGCTTCCCATCTCTGCCACTACCTTACTGCCCTCCACTCTACTCTAAGTATTCAAACCTCTTGCTTTGCCTTTTCCTTATCTCTGCCTATTTCTGCTTCTCTTCCTCCTCTGTCTGTTACATGTACACAACTAGCCTAGAAATATCTATATCTTTTTTCAACAAGGTAGCCTTGATCCTTGGAATAAAATCCTGTGATAAGCTCGAAGCAAACTTTCTCATCTTAGCCTTATGGAAACACTAACTTAGGAACATAGTGGGATAACTAATGAAACTTCAAGGCATACTCTTTCACAATCATCCTACCTTTAAATTCATGAACTTCTTAGCTTTTGCTTCCCTCAACTCTCGAGGAAAGAAATGATCAAGAAAAGTGCCAAAAAAATCATCCTAGATAGTTGGCTCGACATCATCTCCCCTAATCTTCTCCCACTCCTCATCCCACTGATACGCTATATCCTTCAACTAATAAATAGTGAACTCTATACTATTTATATCTGTAGCGTTCATAACTTTAAATATTTTCTCCATCTCATCTATAAATCCTTGAGAAACTTCCTCAAATTTGGTGCCAATGAAAATCAGAGGACTCAACCTCATAAATTGGCCAACTCTAGTGGCCTCAGAATAACTCACAGTATCACTAATAGGACCCAACTAATGTGACTAAAATGTCACCAAATGAGTTAACAGATGAATAAAGTGGTGGAACTCGATATTAGAAATATTTCTTGTGGTGACCGAGCATGCGTGTCACTAGTTGGATAAGGATCATTGAAGACCGATGGAACTCCATGAGGGAAATCAGAAGAAGCGACCCTAGAACGGGTCTATATCTCACAAGTAGGGTTAGTTCCATCCACATAGTCCTCAGATAGGACAGAAGAGTTCCCACGAGCATAAGATCTTCTGGAAGGCATGACCTAAAATGCAAACAAACAGAAATTAGAGGATATTTAGGACCTTATACTCTATAGCCAAAAAATAGAACAATAAGAAAGGAAAACATTTCCAAATGTCTCGAAGCCTCTCTTTTTTAAGTGTCGCGCGGTACAGCCTCTCTTTTTTAAGTGTTGCGCGGTACATACTCATAAAAGAGACTTTACTTGAAATGACTTTGTGGATACCCAATTGACCATGAACCAAGGCTCTGATACTAACTTTTCCATGATCTAAACCAGGTCTTAGCCGTGATGGATATCTCAAATTTGTCATGGACCGGAGGCCACCCTCTTTGCCTAACCCAACATAACCAAATGCACTAGCAGCGGATGAATTTCGAACATATAACAAGATAGCATAATCAATAACTTAAAGGAAATCTAAGAATGTCACAACTACCAACCAATAACTAATAATCAATACCCCAAGTCCATAGTAATCACAAAGCCTATAGCAAATCGAATACCAATAAAAAAGTTGAAACATACCCCCAACCATAGCAAAAAATAAGTCCAAAAAAGAGTATATGGCATAATGAAATACAACATGAAATGAGGGTCTTCTGAAGTATGGAAGCTCACTACTTCAAGTCAACTCCCGATCAATATAGAAGCCACCTAATCACAGAGCAAGAAAACCATCAGTGTCTCTATGTCCTGCATCATATAGAGATACAACATCCAGAGATAGTTAGCTGGTTGAGCGCTAGAATGTAACTCAGGGATAAGGGAATAAATAATAACACGATCAATAGTTCAAAATTAGTCAAAACCTAATACACACTATCATATGCATATACATAATTTTATATATATATATATATATCATGTCAGTGTAGGGAATAAGGTTTAGTATGCATTTTAAAACTTTATCCTGGACTGTGTAGCTTGACCATCCTAAACCATCCCATGGGCTGTATGGGTCTAGTTATATCCCCCTGGTCGGGCCTCACTGTGTGTTAGCCATATGAGCTGGAGATATCATAGAAAATCGAGGAATCTTCGTAGCCTATACCAATCATGATATATATATATATATATATATATATATATATATATATATATATAGTATTAAATAAGCACACACTCCTCTAGACCAACCCTTATGTTGGCAAACATGAGTTTTCAGTATCAGTCCTTCGAGACTCACACCTTCACAACTAACTACACAACCCCCTTTAATCCCAATTAAAACATTTAGCACATAACCCATCCATAGTTTAAGGAGTTAATTATTAAGGCATCATTAAGTGATATGTCATACCAACTATATCTTGCAAGTAAATGTCATTAAGCCATCACTTGGGGGAATCCTTGTACCCCTCAAGACTCCATTATTAAAATAAACTTGGGGGATTCCTTGTACCCCACAAGGTTTCCAAATTAATTCTTAACCATTTAACCACTTATGTAATGCATTAGTTTTAAATAAATAGGTCAATCCAATTTATAATTCACATTACGAAACTAATTATGAAAGTGGGTTGAGATTCTCACCAATTTCAATACCAAAATCCAATTCTTTGAGGAATCCTTGTATCCCTAATTTCATTGTTTACAAATTAGGGAATCCTTGTATGCCTAATTTCAATCTCCATACCTATGCACCCCCAATGAGTATACAGATCAACAATTAAAGTGTAATCATTCCATAATAATCCTGGGAAAAATATTTAAACAAATTACATCAAAACCTTCAACCCATCATTCAAAAACCCAATATCAAAACCATGTGATTATTAAACCAATTTATGCAATAATGAAAACACAAGTGTAGGGAGAGATATACATACCTTAATCACCAAGAATTTTAGGGAAGGAACCACCCTTAGAAGCCCTAATTAATCACCCTTAAGAAACCCTAAGTATTTTGCTTGAGAGAATTTAAGAGAGCTTTAAGAGTTGTTTTAATTGTGTTTATGGATGATAATGGGGTTTCCAATATGGTTTTAAGTCATGGGTTATTATTGGAGAAAGGGGAAATTACCAAGATACCCTTACTAGTAAGGGAAAACTTTTCCACCTTATCATTACGGGTCACCCCATGACTCGTAACATCTAGTCACCTAAAAATATTGACCCTACGAGTCTGCTATACGACTCATCAAGTGACAATACAACTCATACGGTCGTATTCGTAGTTAACACAGAACCCATTTGGACATACACTGATTTTCTTATGATCTTACCTTATGACCCGTTAAAGTCCTTATGACTCGTAAAGGTCAATCATACTTGGGATAGAAACTGTGATAACATATTGGACACCTTATGACTTGGAAACCATGACTCGTAATGAGTCTTTATGACTTGTGTCCTTTAGTAGTAATCAAGGTAGAAATATTTGGGCATCACATTGGTTTGGTTACGGATGGGACTATACGACTCGTATGGCTTCTTTACGACTCTTATTACCAAGTCGTAATCACCATCGTGACATGGGTAATACCTACTATTCATGCTACGATTTGGGTTATATGACCCATAATGACACCTTACGACTCAAAAGATGAGTTGTAGATTGGGCAGTGAGTTCAAAAACTCAGAATTTTTTAGGACTAAAAATATGAGTTGTTATATACCTCTAGTACTGTCAGGACTAGGATGGGAGCAGAAGAGCTCAGTATTGTAGAATTTTTTAAAGAACTCAATGGTATGGTTGGTGATGTCTAGCTGGTCCAGGAGGGTATTGCCTACTACATCGTTGAAGGTGAAGATTTTGTTCCTTCTTTTTATATTAATAATGGAAATATGAAAGAATTTAGTGTTTTAATCTTTATCCACTAACTAATTTATTCTATATTTGGTCCTCCAGAGGACTTCTTCAGACTTAAGAAGGATATCATATTCAGCAAGAAGCTTAATTTCAAGGTTCGGTAAAAAGAAGTTATGATAGTAGTTTTCTAAATTTTATATACCCTGAGTTTGACATTGATTTTGCTATATTTTGAGGTAGATGTTGCCAAAGGTGAGATTGTTCCAGAGTAATAACCTTAGAGTGAAAGCAATTGATAGCATGAGAAAGATTATTAGGGGAAACATATCTCTACTAAGTCCACAAAATATGAATGTTTGTACCACATAAACTCTACCCTAAAAGGCTATTGCCAGAGGGAGGTTGATTAGTCAAGCTTCCAAGGAGAGGACAATGGTTAAATTTAGTTTTAGGGACATGTGTGACATATGCTTCAAGATAAAAGTTTATCCGAAAGTCATTAGCCACAAACCTATCAAGTATTTCAAGAGTGGAATTAGTTATGCTCCTTTGTCTCTTATTGATTCACATGTACTTATAGTCTTCGAAGCATATGTCCACCCTACTACACTGATTGAGGTAATCCCATTTGAGGTTTCTTCTGTAACTATTAATATTTGGCTCTCTCAACTTGTCTTTTGCTTGGGGGATTTTATTAAAATTTCTTTCAATTAACCATTCTCCCTTATGAGAGTAAGAGACGATAATAAGGTCATTCCAAAGTTGGATTTTAATATTAATATCAGAGTTAGCCTAAATAGCAGAAAACAATCAAGGTCGGGGGTCAAATGGTACCTTAACTATTATATGAATCCTCTGAGAGGTAATGGATATGTTTTTTTTTATCTTAAATAAGTCCTTTTCCATATAATCATAATGCCACATGAGAGTTCCTCTATAGTAAACTTGATTTCGCTATCAAAACGAAGAGCCTTAGTGATCCTACTGTGTTCGGCCATTTTACTCTCAAGAAGTACAAGCATGGAAGGTTTGTGCATCTTGACCATAGATTTGTACTGTTTATGAAAGATTGCATTATTGGTTTATCAGATGTTCTAGATTATGAAATTCATGAGCTCTTGGTGATTGGGAGACAGTTCTAGTAAACCCTTTCCTTTCTCCATTGGAGAGGGTTTTTGGGATCTCTTTACTAGGTTGATGGCTACTGCAGGTGGGGTATTGTTATTCATTTTTCTTAAATTCAATGTATAGCTCATCATCTGATTGGACAGTAAGTTATAATAGTTAAGTTACAGGGCTCATTGAACTCTTTCAAAAAAAGTTTTTTTAATAGGAAGAAGTCTATGTGTAGCTCTACTAAGATTGCTACGATAAGCATTATTTCCTTGCTATTTTGTATTAAAGTATACAAAAGTGTTGGATTTAGCTTTCCTTGGTTTTCTTTCCCTTGGGTCTGCTTTCTGATGGATAGATGAGGTAGTCTGGAATAGCCAAGGGGTAATTTGGGGACTTTGGAAGTTCGACAAGTATAGTGTTGTAGGAAGAAAATGAAGGCTCTGAAATATGTGAATCATGAGTGAATTGAGCTCATCTATAGTTGTCACATTCAAGTTTCTTTCCAATGCTATAGTTTGAAGTGTTTGAAACCAAATCTGGGTTCCCAACCCCTCAACTACACTGACAACTCATTCTTTCACTAGTTGCGTTAGGTACATTAGGTCTTAGAGGAGAAATATTATTGATTGGTTGTTTGATTTTAAAGTGTAGGGTAACTATTTTTCCTTGAAGAGTTAGCTCCATCCATGAGTATGATGGTCGGTTTGGTAGGGAGGAGTAGTGGTTAGGAGGATCGAAAGTAAGGAGTTTTTCATCGTTGACAGTAAAAAGGGAAATAGATGGGGAGATTTCTATAGTTGTCAATTCTATACTGGGATTAAAAGGCGTAGGAGGGGTGAATTTAATTTACATGACTGTCGTGTTTATATCAACCTGTCAAATGTGATGGTTATTTTCATTAAAGTAGGAATTACTCTAATAAAGAATCATAGTGGAGAAGGACTCTATGGGGTTTCTCGCTGTTGAGGGCACTTAAAGGGCCCTCTGAATTAATGTTGTTGTCCCCTAAGTGGGTTTCTAAAGTATGATAGAGATTTTTGGGGGCTTAATGGAATTATGTCCTAGAGGGGGTGCTTGTTGGAATTGTAGACACGTGATTTTTGATCCTCCCTAAATTTTAACTTGTCTATCAATATTAAATATTTATATTTATGTTTATATTTAATCATATATTATTTTGATTTTTATTTCTATTTTAATTTTAATTTTAAATAATACAAAATTAAAAATATCTATGTTTTCTTTTATAAATTTTAATAAATAAATAATTGCTTTAATATTATTTTACTATATTTGTTTTTGTCTATTTATGAATTGTTATTATATTTTATTAAATATAAAATTAATTAATTATTATTATTTTACTTATTTATTTATTATTATTATTACTAATATTTTCAATATATATATATATATATATATATATATAATAATTTATTTTTTTTAAAAAAGAGGGATTTTTAGATTGTAAATTGTTTTTTTGCCCCATCCTTTATCTGATAATGAACAACTTCCCCCCTTAAAAATAACCGTTTCCCCCAAAATCCTCTACTTAAAAGGACTCTTACCCCCCCCCCCCCCCCCACGAGATACGTACATTCTACACTATACATTCTTACAGTGACATTCTATCTATCTGATCAGACTATATAAAAGAAAAAAACACAGAGAGAAACCAGACTTTTGACATCAACAATATCAGAGAAAAACAACACAAAAAATCAGTCAAAAACAGAGAAAAAGTATAAGTGAATTCGAATTCCGTTGGAGTTTCCAGTGAGAACGTGTCTGTTTCAATATTCATTCAATCTATCTACACAAATTTTTATTTCAAATTAAATTAATTTTATGATTTCATGTATTGTTCATGTAAGAGTTGATTATTTATTGGAATTCAGTATCATGAATCATATTGTATACATTGTTAATAAAATATGTTTGTTGTATAATTTACACAACACACGTTACACACACATGACATACTCCTCCATTGATTTTCTTCCACAATTCTCATACCCCTCAAAGCAAAAAGAATATGATTTTAACAATATCATTCCTTGTTAAAATTTTTATTACTATTTTCTTCTACTCTGTTCTCCATCAATACCAACGCATACACAGTAGTAAAAAAAAAAAAGAAAGAAATAGTAAAATGGTTTGGATTAGTTTTCCGATGAGGAGTTCACCGAAAATCGTTCGCTCGTCGGAACGCCTCACTCCACGCTCTCCTCTCCTTTCGGCTACCACTGGTATCGCAGGCGCACCTCCTTTTCTCCCTTTTTCCCTCCCTACGACTATTGCTCCACTCGCCAGAGATCCTATCAGATCTGCCGCCGGCGCCTCTTCGTTGATCCACCATCTCCCCTTCCTGTCGCTGGCAGTCCACCAGCCGGATCTGCTTACGCTGGCGACACCCCCTTCTTCCCTTTCCCCATTGCTGCTCGCCGGTGAAGCCTCCTGCCACCGCACACCCTTCTCCCTTTCTCCGATGTTGGCCATCAAAATAAAACTCCATGTGTCACCTTTTTTTTCAGTCAGTGGAAAATATCAAGTTAGATCTATTTTATCTTTGTTAACAAATCACAACATCTCTTTATAAAAATAAATTTTTTGTTTAAAGTGAATATGGATAGTTTGTTGTTGGAATTTTATTTACGTTAGTGTGCTGCAAGCAAGATTTTGCTATCAACAAAATTGTAAGTGATAGATATGGATGGTTTTATGTATACCTTTGTTTATTTTATTTTTATTTTGTTTATTTTAATTATTTGATTTGTTTAATTCACTGTCAATAATAAAATTTGATAATAATTTTATTAAATTAATTAATTTCCTTATTTAAATATAATTTATAAATATTATTAAAATTAAGTAGTATTTCGAATATATAAATTATTACAAATATACAAAAATTAAATCAATGTTTTTTTTTTATATTTGACAAAATTTTTAGGCACATTTTTCAAAACAATATTTGTCTCAATTAAGAATGCGGCACACACATCTTTTTAAGACATTTCAAATTTATAGATGCAACAATGCACTTTGACAAATATTTTTCTAAAATTAATTTTTCATTATTTTTTCTTAATATAAGATAATAGATGAATTTTCGGTATATTAAAAATGAGCGAACCTAGGCCTAAACGTAATTTATCAAATATTTTAAGTTAAGTATAAGTCAATAAAGCGACCGTGATAGAACCACGGGACTCGAGGGGTGCCTCACACCTTCCTCTTGGTCAACAGAATTCCTTATCCGATCTTCTATTTTCGCAGACCAAAATAAAGAGTCATTTTCTTTTGATTAGGGATTCAATAAGGTGACTTGGAACACCATAAATCAATTCCAAGTGACGACTCTGTTAATAAATTAATCCCTATTCAATATTGTCACTTTAATTGGAAAAACCCTTCGACCTCGAAGCCTCGAACAAAATAGGGGTGTGACATCTCTGGCAACTCTGCTGGGGACAATGAGAATTCGAGCTTTTTATATTGACTTATACTTGCTTTAATTATTGTTGATACTGTGTTTATTGGCCTTATGTGCTACTTGTCGCTTATTTACCGCTTTGATATTATTTGAACTGTATTATATATTGTCTTCTTTCGCGTACCCCCTCTGAGTCCTTGAAATAGGATAGAGGGAATGCAGCATATGCATCCCACCTTATTTTTGAGATAGCCGAAGTGTTAAGGCACCTAGTGAAGGATATAGTCACACATGTTTGGCAGGCTTCGGATCAACAACGAAGGCAGTGTTTTCCTACTACCGACCAAGTTGTCCCTCTCCGGATCAAGTGTCCGCTCGGGAAAGCCAGTCTAGACACCTATTCCTATTAGGTTTAAACTTATAAAAACTAAAAACTCAGAATCTGGTTATCCCTATTAGGTGCCGCTTTATTTGTATCATATGCATTTGACTTTGCGAGACTCGGTACAGGGGCCGGGTCTGTCTAGGACAGGTGACCTAATTTATAAAGACCAACATGTACATCCTACGTGCTCTTTGACATTTGCTTGGAAGGCTGTTTATTTGTTGACCGACTTTAGGCAATTTTAAAATGCGAGAGATTATTTTATCCTCAAATTTAGTTAATCATTTTTGAAAGAAAAATTTTATTTTTGAAAAAAAAAAATAATAATTTTTTTTTTAAATATACAACAACATAGTTTTTACAATCTTTATGAACTACGAGGGTCTGATTCTCACTTTTTAGTGGAATACGTAGAAGTCCTTCTCAGGATACGACCCTATCTTTTGAAAAATTATTCATAGATTTATTGGGGAATATTTTGAAAATATGATTACTTTCATAATTATTGTTCTAATTCTCAGGTCCAATTTATATATATATATATATATATATATATATATATATATATATCTTAATAGTCCTGAATCTTTAGGGATCATGAGGCTAAGTTTTTACAAGACAAATAAAAATATATAAATTTTAACCGCCCTGAATCTTTAGGGATCATGAGGTTAAGTTTTTACAAAATAATATATATATAAATCTTAGCAGCTATGAACCTTTAGGGGTTTTGAGGCTTAGTTTTGTACAACATACATTTCGAGAACTACGTACACCTGATTCTCATCTTGGCATGATACGTAGGCAGCCCTCCAAAGGGATCTATCATAACTTTTGAAAAAATATATGCCTGAAAAAGCCGGGATGAAACACAAAGTCTTCTATGATAGGTTGGGAAATACATATAGAAACATGACATATAACGTGACATTATAATATGTTAAATATATAACACTCACCCGTTTGCTACTTGGTAACAGAAAGATAAAGTAATTGGTGATTGGTTTGTGGTTTAAACTGGCATCACATCCATATAACACTAGATACAAGGGTAAAAGAAGAATGACCCGCAGAGAGGGTATAGGTTCTGACAGTGAAGAAGAGCAGAATCAGTTGATTTCGCGGGAAGTAGCATCAATGGAAGAAATAAAATCATTGAAATAACAGATGGCGGAGATGTACCAATCTTGGTTGAATGGACAAGCCCCGCCCTCTTCAATCCCTGAACTTTCGACTTCAAATGATCCAAATTCCAACCCAGCTCAAACTAGTAATCCATTTTACCCACCAGGATTTGGCCCATTTGCTAATATGACTGGAGTTACTGGTACTTCTACCATGCACCCACCGAATCCATCTATCGCAAATAATCTTCTTTTTACTTCTGTAGCACTAGCTACTGCGAGTACTCAATTGATAATACCGAAGAATACGGATAACCAAGTCATGATATATTGTATCCTCCTAAAATGACTTTCAAATCTCAAAATCCACATTATCATGTTCATCAATGCGATACTCCTATCGTGATTGAGAAGATTGCCAAGAATGAGGAACAGGAGGAGATGGCTAGAAAAGTTAGAAGTCTAGAGCAGAGTATGAGAAATATGCAAGGATTAGGTGGACCAAAAAGTGTTTCATACAAGGATTTATGTATATTTCCTGATGTCCATTTGTCGATAGGGTTCAAAATTCGAAAATTTGACAAATATAAAGGACACGACGATTCTGTAGCTCATTTGAAAAAGTTTTGCAATCAATTAAGGGGAGCAGGAGGAAAATAAGAATTATTGATGGCTTACTTTGGAGAAAGCCTTACAGGGATAGCTTCTGAATGATTCATCGATCAAGACATTTTCCCTTGGCACATATGGGATGACATGGCTTGAGATTTCGTTCAATAATTTCAATATAACATTGAGATAGTGCCAGATCGTACTATGCTTGCCAACATGAGAAAAAAGATGACCGAAAGTTTTCTGGAGTATGCCATCAGATGGAGAGAACAAGCTTCAAGAGTCAGACCATCGATAAAAGAATCTGAAATGATTGATATTTTTTTGCAAGCATAAGAACCTGATTATTTCTATCATTTGCTCTCTACTATCAGAAGCACATTTGCCGAAGTTATCAAAGGTTGAGAGATGGTAGAAAACAAAATCAAGTCAAGAGAGATCATCAGCCAAGTCACTTTGAAAGCAACAACACAGGAAATTCAAATTGGTACAGAAAGTTTTGGGGGAAAGAAAAGAAAAGAGGATGTAGCAACTGTTGTGACAGGTCCACGACAAAATTAGAGAGGTGTGCATCAATCATACATATAGAATCCATTTTATTTCATTCCATCCCCCTAATATCCTATTTACAATGCACAACCATATGCTCAGGCTCCTTCTTACCTGCAGTGGCGTGCACCAGTAATCCAAAATCATCCAATGGCCCCGCAAGTTTAAAGAGGCCCTCCGAGGTTTAATTTTTGGCCTAGAGCAGAATTCAAAAGGGATAACATGGTAAAATATAATTTCACTCCTATTGGAATATCTTACACTAGTTTATTTCATAGGCTGAGAAAAATGAATGTTCTGAATCCAATTGAGAGAAAGATTCCGAATCCTCCTCCGAAGAACTTGGACTATTCTAGAAGATGTGAATATTGTTCTGATACCCCAGGGTACGACATAGAGAAATGTTGGTATCTGAAAAGAGCCATTCAAGGGCTGATTAATACCAAATAGATTATGGTAGAAAGTCCAGGCACTCCAAATATCAATCAAAATCCGTTGCCAGATTATAATGAAACAAACATGCTCAAAATGATACTCAGTGGTGAAGATGCTATGATTTTCTTTAAGCCAATCATTAAGATTAAAACTGATTCAAAAAAATTAGTAAATGCTGTGGATTTGATGAAAGAAAAGCCTACAGAAGAGGAGGTGGTGATAGCAAAACCCGTATCATTGAATGATCCCTTGGTGATGGGGAAAGGGATTTCAGAAAATATTGGGTCAAGTTAAATAAAGCCAAAACTCATTATTCCCGGAAGATCTAATAAGCCTCTTTTAATCATAAAAGGAGCTCTCGTAGCTCGTATTGTTATTAAACCAGTGTCACAGCTGCCTATAGTTGATACCAAGGAAGTCCCTTGGAATTATAATCGCATTGTGGTGATGCACAAGGGGAAAAAAGTGACTGAAGATGTAGATGAAGTAGGGGGATTAACTCAATCTGGAAGATGTTATGCTCCAGTAGAGTTAAGAAAGAATAAACGAGGTGGTAAAGAATGAATGAAAGTCAAGAAGCCTGTCACTGATGAAGAAGCTAAAGAATTCTTAAAGAAAATAAAATTGCTAGAATATTCTATTATAGAACAGTTGAAGAAGACACCAGCACAGATTTCTTTGTTGTCTTTATTGATACATTCAGAGGAACACCGCAAGGCTTTAATGAAGATTCTTAATGAAGCATGTGTTCCTAGTGAGATTAGAGTAAATCTGCTGGAAAAAGTTATTGGAAGGATCCTTGAAGCAAATAAAATTACTTTTTCAGACGATGAATTACCTATAGAAGGTATGGAGTATAACAAAGGTCTGTACATTTCTGTGAAATGTGAACATTCCATCGTCACTCGAGTGTTAATTGATGGAGGATCAGGCACTAATATTTGTTCTATGTCAACTTTGCAAAAGTTGAATGTTAATGTGGAAATAATCCGACCTAACAATATGTGCGTCAAAGGTTTTGATGGATCAAAAACTGATTCCATTGATGCAATAGAACTCATATTGACAATCGGGCCTGTGGATTTTGCTATGGATTTTCAAGTTCTGAACATTGATGCTTCGTATAATATGTTATTGGGAAGGCCATGGATTCATAGGGCTAAAGAAGTCGCACCAACGTTGCATTAAATGGTCAAATTTGAATGTGACAGGAAAGAGATAGTTGTTCATGGTAAAGGAGACTTATCAATGTATAAATACTACTCTGTTTCTTCCATCGAAGCAGATACTGCCAATGTGTTAATTCATCAAGCTTCTGAGGTAGTGGCTGTTGAGCATATCCTCAAGAGAATCTCATTGCAAGACCGCAATTGTCCTCTGTATCTGTTATGGTAGTGAATGAAATATTGAAGCATGGTTTTGAACCGGGAAAAGGTCTAAGGATGTTTTTGCAAGGCATAGTTCATCCGGTAAACCTCTATGAGAACTTTGGTACTTTTGGTTTGGGATATGAGCCTACTGATGAAGATGTAAAGAAGGCTAAAAAGCGTAAAAAAGAGTCGTGGTCACTCACCAAGCCGATACCTCCACTTCATAAGTCTTTCATCAAATTCAGTGTTGTTGGATCTTCCAAGTTACCTGCTGCAGAATCAATGAATGATGATGATACAGAGTTGATTGACCTTTTTCAGAATATGTTCATTGAAGCTGATATGATTGAAATTGGGGAAGGTACTAGCAATGTAGATGTGCAGTTTGTCAGCCTTGATGTCCATCTTAACAATTGGGAGGCCACTCCTCTCCCATATTATAAAGGAGTCTTAGTAGTTTGTTTGTTTTTCTTACAGTCTTAGTAGATTGTTTGTTTTACTCCTGCAATTTAAATCATTCTAGGATTGTAATTCAGAACTTTAAATTTGGTATTTTAGGTTAAAACTCTTTCTATCTATGTTTCTAATAAAGCATAGTTTCCCTTCATTTTTATTTTGAGTCTGATTTTTATTTATTTATTTTCTATCATACAGTTCTTTCTATGCCGATTCTAATGAAATGAAATACATAAAGAATTGTCAACCATATTTAAAAACCCAATCTAATTTCGAAATAATGAATAAGGAATTTGAATACGATGAAGAGGAAATATTTGAGGATATAAGCAAAGATTTCAAACAGTTTGAGAATAAATCAAATCCCAATTTGGAGAAAACTGAAGCGATCAATTTAGGAGATCATGAAAATATTAGGGAGACTAAGATAAGTGTACATGCTCAACCATAACAAAATAAAGCTATAATTGAAGCTTTGCGTGAGTATAAAGACATCTTTACGTGGTCTTATGATGATATGCCAGGTTTGAGCACCGATTTGGTAGTTCACAAGTTGCCAATTGATCCTGATTTTCCTCCTGTCAAGCAAAAGCTAAGAAAGTTCAAAAATGACATGCGTGTAAATATCAAAGAGGAAATCATGACGCAACTCGAGGCTAAAGTCATTCGAGTGGCCGAATATCCTACTTGATTAGCAAATATTGTCCCTGTTCCAAAGAAGGACAGCAAAGTTCGGATGTGTGTTGATTATCGTGATCTAAATAAAGCAAGTCCAAAAGATAATTTTTCACTTCCCAATATTCATATTTTGTTAGACAATTGTGCCAAACATAATCTTGCTTCTTTTGTGGATTGTTATGCGGGATATCACCAAATCATTATGGATCCAGAAAATGCAGAAAAGACATCATTTATTACTCCATGGGGAACATATTATTATCGAGTCATGCCTTTCAGACTAAAGAATGCTAGGGCAACTTACATGAGGGCAATGACCACAATATTTCATGACATAATGCATAAAGAAATTGAAGTTTATGTGGACGACGTGATCATTAAGTTGAAGAGCAATATGATCATTTCAAAGATTTGAGAAAATTCTTTGAAAGGCTTCGGAAGTATGATCTCAAAATTAACCCAGCAAAATGTGTATTTGGAGCTCCATCGGGAAAACTCTTGGGGTTTACAGTCAGTTGGCGCGGCATTGAGTTAGATCCTTTAAAAATAAAAGCTATTCAAGATTTACCTCCACCAAAGAACAAAATAGAGGTGATGAGTTTACTTGGAAGGTTGAATTATATCAGTAGATTTATTGCTCAGCTTACGACAATCTGAGAGCCAATATTCAAGTTGTTGAAGAAGAATACTAAAGTTGAATGGATTGGAGAATGTCAAGAGGCATTTGACAGAATTAAGAAGTACTTGTCGAATCCACCTATTTTGGTTCCTCCAGAGCCAGGCAGACCCTAGATATTGTACATGTCTATGTTAGACAGTTCTTTCGGCTGTGTATTGGGTCAACATGATGTTACAGGAAGAAAATAATAAGCCATCTACTACCTCAGCAAAAGTTTACCACTTACGAGGCTAAGTACACTCTTCTTGAGAAGACGTGCTGCGCCTTAACTTGGGTAGTCCAAAAGCTGAAACATTACTTGTCATCTTATACTACTTACCTCATCTCTCGTATGAAATCTTTAAAGTATATTTTTTAGAAGCCTATACCCACAGGTAGACTCGCGAAATGAAAGATGTTGCTCACGGAGTTTGATATTGTTTATGTGACATGAACTGCAATGAAAGCTCAAGACTTGGCGGATCATTTGGCTGAAAATTCTATTGATGAGGAGTACGAGTCATTGAAGATTTATTTTCTAGATGAAGAGGTATTGTATGTTAATAAAGTTATTTCTGATGATTGTCATTCAGGATAGAGGTTGTTCTTTGATGGATCTACTAATGTAAAAGGAGTGGGGATAGGAGCAGTTCTTATTTCTGAATCAGGATAATATTATCCTATCACAGCCCAACTTCAATTTTATTGTACCAATAATATGACAGAATATGAAGCTTGCATTCTGGGATTGAGATTAGCCATTGACATGGGGGTTCAAGAACTATTGGTATTAGGAGATTCAGATTTATTAGTCCACCAAATCCAAGGAGATTGGGAGACTCGTGATTTGAAAATCCTACCATATAGAGGTTGTTTGCAAGATCTTTGTCAATAATTTGTATCAGTGAAGTTCAAACATATTCCTAGAGATCATAATGAGATTGTTGATGCTTTAGCAACCTTATCTTCGATACTTCAACATCTCGACAAAACTTATAGTGACCCTTTGCATATACAGATTCATGATCAACATGTATATTGTAATGTGGTTGAGGAAGAACTTAATGGAGAGCCGTGGTTTCATGATATCAATAAATATATTGAGACTGGAAAATATCCTATACATGCCGATGATAATAAAAAGAGAACCATTCGACGTTTGTCTAGTGGATTTTTTCTAAGTGGAGGAATCTTGTGTAAGAGGACTCCTGATTTGAGACTTTTGAGGTGTATAGATGCTAAAAAAGCTTCAAAAATCATGACTGAAGTACATTCTGGTATTTGTGGACCACACATGAGTGGGTATGTTTTGGCAAAGAAAATACTCTGAGAAGGTTATTCTTGGCTCACCATAGAGCGAGATTCCATCAATTTCGTTCATAAATGTCATGAATGCCAGGTACATGGAGACTGGATACATTCCCCTCCATCTGAGTTGCATACAATGACTGCTCCATGGCCTTTTGTGGCTTGGAGAATGGATGTAATTGGACCAATTGAACCAAAAGCTTCGAATGGACATAGGTTCATCTTGGTAGCTATTGATTATTTCACGAAGTGGGTGGAAGAAGCGACTTTCAAGTCAGTGACCAAGAAAGTAGTGGTTGATTTTATTCATTCCAATATTATTTGTCGGTTCGGCATTCCAAAGATAATTGTCACGGATAATGCTACGAATCTCAATAGTCATCTGATGCAAGAAGTGTGCCAGCAATTTAAGATTATGCATAGGAATTCAACTCCTTATCTTCCAAAAGCGAATGGAGCTGTAGAAGCTGCCAACAAGAACTTAAATAAAATACTCCGTAAGATGGTGCAGGGTTCTCGACAATGGCATGAAAAGTTACCTTTTGCTTTTTTGGGTTATCGTACTATAGTTTGAACTTCAATTGGTGCAACTCGTTACCTGTTAGTGTATGGAACTGAAGCATTTATACCTGCAGAGATTGAAATTCCACCTTTTCGAGTAGTTATAGAAGCTGAAATTGATGAGGACCAATGGGTCAAGACTCGTTTGGAGCAATTAAGCTTGATAGATGAAAAAAGATTGACGTCAGTATGTCATAGAAAACTATACCAGAAGAGAATGGCACGAGCATATAACAAAAAGGTACGTCACAGATATTTTAAAGTTGGTCAGTTAGTACTAAGACGCATCATTCCTCATTAGATTGAAGCTAAAGACAAATTTTCTCCTAATTGGCATGGACCATTCATGGTGAAGAAAGTGTTACCTAATGACGCATTATATCTGACTGATGTAGAAGGCAAAATGGAGGGAATACCGGTCAATGTTGATGTAGTTAAAAGATATTATGTATGATATTCATGTACAATTATGTTATGTATGTTTTGTACTTACATTTTTAAATATTGAAATGATGAAGGCATTTTGTTCTACTATAAGAATAATATATCAACATTTGCTTACCCCTTTGAGCTTTTATTTTTCTTTGTACCCCTCTTTTGGAATCAAATTAAAGTCAGAAAGATTGAAAAAAAAAAGAGTTGAAAAAAATTGAAAAAGAAGAAGAAGAAATCAATCAAAAATTCAAAATCAAGCAAAAGAATGATATTTTCTGAACTACGTTTGACCTGATTCTTGCTATGAAAAGATACATAGGCAGCCCTACTCCAGGGTTCGGTCTAACCAGAAGAAAATTCAAATTACCCAGAATGAAATTAAACTAGGGCAAAAAAAAAATTCTTAAAAAAATTGATTCCAAAAGTTGTATGTTTCACCCAATTGTATATAAATTTTTTGAGCCTCATGCTTTCTTTCTAACCCTATCCAAAACCAAGTTACAACCAAAGAAAGAACTTTGGATCAATCTTTGAGAATGTCAAGGCAAAACATGTTATGAGTGCATGATATTTTATATGTTGGGTATTTATTTCAAAAAAATGAAAAATAAAAATGAGAGAGTCTTATTAGTGAAAACCCTTTCGGGCACAATAAGACAACTGTGAGCTGAGACATAAATAAAAAGGAGATAGGCTCATTGGAAAAAACCCATTGAGGTTCCACTAGCCGAAGAAAGGTTGTTGTCAAGAAGGAACAAGTTCAAGATTGGCTTAATTTCAAGCTCAATATGTGGACAAAAGTTGTAATGATTGGTGTGGGTAGATCTGGTTGTTTGATTCAAAATGCATGTCATAATCAGCAGAATCGATTTCCATATTCAGATAAGTTTTCTCTTTATTTTGAAAAAGAGATGCATATTGTTTTTTTTATTTTTTTATTTTAATTTTTGATTTTTGTGTCCTTGTCATCAAATGAAAAATTTTTGTTGTCTTTTGAGTCAAATTCACGTCAGGTCGAGTGAGAAAAGACTCCAAACTCGCTACCAACTCCTTTAAGGGTACAAAGCAAGACAAAGAGTCGATGCACAGAGATAACGTTTCAAAGTAAAAGTAAGGTACTCAAGATGATTGTGATTTGACCATTTTAAACTCGTGAAAATCTAAGGGATGTATTGGAAGCTCAACTAAGAAGCATCATACAACAGAAATATGATTTGAGTTGAGGATCTCAGTAGTTAGAATTCTGAGTCAGAAGTATGACAATTCAATGAATATTATCATGGATTGGAAAAGAGCTGAACATAGCAAGTGCGAGAGCGGCCACTTTAAAAGCCAAATGCTACAAACCAACTACCACATATTTTAAAACTCACAATTTTTCTTTATTTGGAACAGAGATGAAATAATTATTTTCAGATAAAGGATGCAATTTCACACTTCTGTCAATGCAAGAAGCATGGTTACAACATCTGATGATAGATTTTGTTCATGGACCCGCCTGCAGAACAGGGTGAAGAAGTTGCAAGTCAGGAACTCGCCTGAAGAACAGGGTGAAGAAATTGGAAGTCCAGGAGCCCGCCTGAAGAACAGGGTGAAGAAGTTGCAAGTCAGGAACCCGCCTAAAGAACAGGGTGAAGAAGTTGCAAATCAGGAGCCCGCCTGAAGAACGGAGTGAAAAAGTTGCGAGTCAGGAGCCTGCCTGAAGAACAGGGTGAAGAAGTTGTAAGTCTAGGAGCCCACCTGAAGAACAGGGTAAAGAAATTGGAAGTCCTGGAGCCCACCTGAAGAACAGGGTGAAGCAATTAGAAGTTCAGGAGCCCGCCTGAAGAACAGGGTGAAGAAGTTGCAAATTCAGGAGTCCGCCTGAAGAACAGGGTGAAGAAATAGCAAATCCAGGAGTCCGCCTGAAGAACAGGGTGAAGAAAAGAGAAAGTCCAGGAGCCCTTCTGAAGAACAGGGTGAAGAAATCGAAAGTCAGGAGCTCGCCTGAAGAACAGGATGAATTTTCAAGTTCAAGGCATGAAGTTTTAAATCAAGATTCTAGAAATTATAATTTTCATTTGTAATTTTTCATTTTTTTTATATTAGTCAGTTGAATGTAAAGGCAGAAGTTGTTAACTAGAAATTCGATGGAATCTCACTCGACTTTAACTCTTTCTCTCTCTCTATACTACCTTTGAACTACTTGTGGCCTGATTTCCTTATAACCCAGGATAGGTAGGATGTCCAAAAACAGGACTCGGTCATATTTTTATTTTTATTTTATTTTTATTTTTACCTTTTAAATAATTGAAGGGTCAAAAATCATATCTGGTCTACTTCTTTGTATGAAAACTCTTCGAGGTTTTTCACAAAGAGGGGCAAAAATGTAGCCACGTGATTTTTGATCCTCCCTAAATTTTAACTTGTCTATCAATATTAAATATTTATATTTATGTTTATATTTAATCATATATTATTTTGATTCTTCTTTCTATTTTAATTTTAATTTTAAATAATATAAAATTAAAAATATCTATATTTTATTTTATAAATTTTAATAAATATATAATTATTTTAATATTATTTTATTACATTTGTTTTTGTCTATTTATGAATTGTTATTATATTTTATTAAATATAAAATTAATTAATTATTATTATTTTATTTATTTATTTATTTATTTATTTATTATTATTATTACTAATATTTTCAAAATATATCTATATATATAAAATAATTTTTTTTAAAAAAAAGGAATTTTTAAATTGTAAATTTTTTTTTGCCCCTATCCTTTATCTGATAATGAACAACTTCCCCCCTAAAAATAACTGTTCCCCCCAAAATTCTCTACTTAAAAGGACTCTCACCCCCTCCCCCCACGAGATACGTACATTCTATACTGTACATTCTTATAGAGACATTCTATCTACGTGATCAGACTATATCAAAAAAAAAAACACAGAGAGAAATCAGACTTTTGACATCAACAATATCAGAGAAAAACAAAACAAAAAAAATCAGTCAAAAAAAAAGAGAAAAGAGTATAAGTGAATTCGAACTCCGTTGAAGTTTTCAGTGAGAACGTGTCTGTTTCAATATTCATTCAATCAATTTACATAGGTTTTTATTCCATATTAAATTAATTTTATGATTTCATGTATTGTTCATATAAGAGTTGATTATTTATTGAAATTCAGTATCATGAATCATATTGTATACATTGTTAATCAAATATGTTTGTTGTATAAAATAATGAATCAAAAAGTAAATCAGAATTTAAATTTTATAAAGTGAATATTTAAGGATTATAAATATGTTTATACTGATATACATGTACATACTGATATATGCACACACACCTATTGGAAATCTCATGCATAATACACACTACTTACATATAATTTACACAACACACGTTACACACACATGACATACTCCTCCATTGATTTTCTTCCACAATTCTCATACCCCTCAAAGCAAAAAGAATATAATTTTAACAATATCATTCCTTGTCAAATTTTTTATTACTATTTTCTTCTACTCTGTTCTCCATCAATACCAATGCATACACAGTAGTAAAGAAAAATTTAGTAAAAAAAAAAAGAAAGAAAGAGTAAAATGGTTTGGATTAGTTTTTCGATGAGGAGTTCACCGGAAACCGTTCCCTCGCCGGAACGCCTCACCCCACACTTTCCTCTCCTTCCGGTTACCACTAGTATCGCAGGCGCTCCTTCTTTTCTCCCTTTTTCCCTCCCCACGGATTGCTGCTCCACTCCTCGGAGATTCTATCAGATCTGCCGCCGACGCCTCTCTGTTGTTCCACCATCTCCCCTTCCCGTCGCCGGCAGTCCACCGGCCGAATCTTCTTACGCTTGCAACACCCCTTTCTTCCCTTTCCCCATTACTGCTCGCCAGTGAAGCCTCCTGCCACCGCGCACCCTTCTCCCTTTCTCCGATGTTGGCCATCAAAATAAAACTCCATGTGTCACCCTTTTTTTTCAGTCAGTGAAAAATATCAAGTTAGATCTGTTTTATCTTTGTTAACAAATCATAGCATCCCTTTATAAAAATAATATTTTTGTTTCAAATGAATATGGATAGTTTGTTGTTGGAATTTTATTTATGGTAGTGTGATGCAAGTAAAATTTTGCTATTAACAAAATTGTAAGTGATAGATATGAATGGTTTTATGTATATCTTTGTTTATTTTATTTTTATTTTGTTTATTTTAATTATTTTTTTTGTTTAGCGCACTGTCAATAATAAAATTTGATAATTATTTTATTAAATTAATTAATTACCTTAATTAAATATAATTTAGAAATATTATTAAAATTAAGTAGTTTTTCGAATATATAAATTATTACAAATTTACAAAAATTAAATCTGTGTTTTTCTTTTTACATTTGACAAAATTTTTAGGCATATTTTTTAAAACAATATTCGTGTCAATTAAGAATGCAGCACACACATCTTTTTGAGACATTTAAAATTTAAAGATGCAATAATGCACTTTGACAAATATTTTTTTAAAATTAATTTTCATCATTTTTTCTTAATATAACATAATAGATGAATTTTCGGTATATTAAAAATGAGCGAACCTAGGCCTAAACGTAATTTATCAAATAGTTTAAGTTAAGTATAAGTCGACAAAGCGACCTTGCTAGAACCACGGGACTCGAGGGGTGCCTCACACCTTTCTCTCGGTCAACAGAATTTCTTACCCGATCTTCTGTTTTCGCAGACCAAAATAAAAAGTCATTTCCTTTTGATTAGGGATTCAATAAGGTGACTTGGAACACCATAACTCAATTCCAAGTGGCGACTCTGTTAATAAACTAATCCCTATTCAATATTGTCACTTTAATTGGAAAAACTCTTCGACCTCGAAGCCTCGATCGAAAAAGCGGTGTGACAGGAACCGATCTTCTGTTTTCGCAGACCAAAATAAAAAGTCATTTCCTTTTGATTTGGGATTCAATAAGGTGACTTGGAACACCATAACTCAATTCCAAGTGGCGACTCTGTTAATAAACTAATCCCTATTCAATATTGTCACTTTAATTGAAAAAACTCTTCGACCTCGAAGCCTCGAACGAAAAAGCGGTGTGACATGAATCGATGTGTTAGAATTAATGGGGTGGACCCTACTGTTAAAAGATCTTTTCCCTATTCTATTGCCATGGTGCTGGGGTATATATAGAGGAGTTGGAAAAGGATCAAGAAATTTACCTGATTAGCATCGAATGTTTTAACCTGGGTGTGGGTTCTGTCTTTGATTCCTCTATTATCTTTGACTCATTTTAGAGTTTCGGCAGGATTTTCCTTTGTGGGAAGGTCACTACTTTCCACTTGTCACAAGATATTTTTTTTGATAATGTGGAGGGTTCTTGTGGTGATAAAGAGGTTTTGGTAGCATGGGGGCATTTTTCAGTCATATGACTAAAGGTTTCTATAGAACCTCTACCAATCTAGAGATTGGGTCCTTCGATCGAGTACGACTGCTGATAGTGAATATGTAAATAATAAAAACAACAACAACAACAATCAACAGATAATTATAATGCACACACAATGTTGATGTGGAAATCATCTTACTTAAGGAAGAAAAAACTACGACCTACCTCATAGGATTTTTTACCAACGCCAATCCACTAGAACAAACGTAACGGTTTGATTACAGACTCACTCTCATAATCCTATGGTTAACCCCTTAACCCCATTCTTTTGAACTAAGGACAACACCGAGCCACCGGTATAGTACTCCTACTACAGCCTATAGTCAACTACACTTAGTTGACTCAACTTGGCTAACTCTAGCCCTTTTTATCAACTGCTAGTTGATCTACTTTTTCTAACACTAGCCCAACAACTCAACTAATTCTAGTTAATGTAATCCTTACAAGAAAAGGGTTCAATACAAATGATACCCTACATAAATTTTATGAATAAAGAGTATGTTTATAATTTAGCACAAAATACAAGAATCAACAATAAAAAACTAAGAACAATTATTCATTGGCTGAGAACAGGTCTCTTGTTGTAGGAGCTTTGAGCTGAAGAACAATGACACAAACGTCCATAGCTTGTACAAAGTATGCATTCTCCTTCTAAGATAATCTTTTGCTTGTGGCTTCCAATGATGACTTTTATTTTCACAGGGTGTTCCAGTGGGACTTTGATGTAGATTATTGCATAGCGTCGCTTAGTATAATCAATGTGCAAATATTTATTTTGAGTAATAAACCCAATGTTGTACCAAGTTTCTCCAAAATATGCTTATCGTAAAATTTTGTTTGTAACTAAGGAAGGCGGATTCAAATCACAGTGTGTATGAACGTTGTTTTCTAAGGGACAAAATAGGGTTCCCATTGCCTGACGGAGAGAAAGTTCCTAGCTATAAACCAAGACACATGTTGTAGTGCTTTTGCATTTTTTCACTAGGTTTAATTTGACTATGTAAAAATCACAGTTAAGGTCAACTAGAGTAAGTGGCTCTGACGGTTTTCATAGTTCCATGAGTTTTATTTGTAGTAACTATGTGACAATTTCCTTCCAAAGAGTTTGATGATGATGGAATGGTGTTATGGTCTATAAATTCTTTGGCTTTTTTTCCCTATTATGACGATAGAAAAGGTCGAGACTTGATTGTTTATCAGTATCACTTCTTTAAATGGTGTGACGCTCAAAGGGAAATTTTCTTCCATCATAGTGGAATTATCGGGGATTCTAGTGGTTCGATAAATTTGGGGGTGTGATATATCTTTCAGGCTACTTCGTTTGGGTCATGCTCTTGGAGGGGTCATTCTTTTAGAGAAAGATTTTTTAAAATCAATTCAATTGGCATTTGAATATGCTTGTTCTTAGATATTTCTGCTTCACTCACTTCTAAATCATGCGTTTTGTTCTCCTTTTTGGTAAGGACAATTAATTCATGCCTAAACTCATTTTTTAATTTTCACCCTCCAAAAATATAAAGCTTTCTCACATATTTCATTAAGCTTCCTTTTATAATAAATATTTAAAATTATTCCAGTAAATTAGAAGAAGTCATTGTAAAAGCAGAAAGATAATGCACGAAATAGAAATCAATTAAATCAAATTGTCTATATCTCTATCTCTATCTCTATCTATAATCTATATCTACAATTTATATCTATCTATAATCTATATCTATAATCTATAAAATATTAAAAGTTGGAAGACCCTTAAAAAAGTGATTCGGATATTTTGTTCTTCATTATAAAACTCTGCAGTAGATAAAATACTTTTTTCACCTTTTTCGTCCAAATAATTTTCTTTTAAAAGAAAAAACTATTTCAGCTTCACACTTTTTGTACTTCATTAAAACACTCTGCATTAGACAAAATAGTCTTTTCACCTTTTTTCTTTCAATTAATTTTCTTTACAAAAAAATTATTTCAGCTTAAAATATTTTTGGGATCCATGACTTTTCATGTGTACGTGACTTTGCCCAAAATTTTGGGTGGTTTCCAAAAATATTAATTTGTGTCCTTTTTAATTTATAAATCCCCTACTTCTATTAAAACACTTATTATTTTTTATTTTCTTCATTGTCTTTGTAATTGTATTAATTTGTATTTATTGTGGTGTTTGCAGAGCTATAATTTGAAAATACATATGATATTGTTTAGATTTTTTCTTCGTATTTTTTGATTGTATTAGTTTTTACGTAATATTTTGAGAATTCATATGGTATCATTGGAGTCTTTTCATAGTTGGCCAATGCCTATCGCTTGGTTGCAATTGAGGTTTCTGAAAATGCCACATGTCATTATTGCATTATTCTTTGCATGTACTTTATCAATATTAAAAAAAATCATGATTTTATTTATATATGGGTGTTATAGCCCGCCCAACTCTTATATTGTTGATTGTTATTGCTTCTTTCTCTCTAAACAGGGATACGATGGCTCGGATTACTGTCCGAAACAATTATCAAAATGTCAACACTTGCTACAAAAAATATTAAAACTAGAATTAGAAATATCATGATATCAGTGCACAAAAAATTTCATTTATTAAGTAGCTTAAATTTATCTATTCTCCGAGATGCGTATTTAATGTTGTCCTTTCGAACTTTTAATTGGATTAAATAAAATAGAGAAAAGACATTATTGCCCTCTTGAACTATAACGAAAGTTATTGAGACACACCCTAATTTAGACGAGATCCTATTCCCCCCTCCCTCGACTATTTTAAAGTGTAATAAATACACCATTTAGCACTAATGTGACACAGAGTGTGTTCACTCTCTTGGAAGCAAGTGAGGGACGAAAAATAAAATAAAAATCTGATCAATAATGGACATATCCCTTTTTAATTGGACATAATCAGTTAGTACACATAACTATAAAGATTATAATTATTTTAATTATTTTTGGAAATTATTTTCCTCCTCATTTTAAAACTTTTATATTTTTTTCTTTTTTATTTCATTAATTTCTTATCTTTTCAATTTTAACAAATTTGAAAAATTATGATTTCTTCAAGAAAACAACAAATTTTTTTAAAAATTTCTTTATTTTAACATTTTTTTAATTTGATTTGCTCCAGTTTCTTTTTTTGCTCCATGTTAAGTTAGCTTATTTTAAATGCAAAAGCATTTAAATGAGATTTTTGAAATCATATTTAAAGAAAGGGTAAAGAAAACAAAAAATAAATAAGTAATAAAAATAATAAGCAGGTAAAAAACTAAAAACATTATGTGCATTTTCAGAAAAATTTAAGTACAGAAAAAAAAAAAAAGGAAAGTGAAAATAAAAAAATTGTGTGTATTTGGGAATATTAATACAAGAAAAAAATAAGATGATAAGAAAAAATTAAAAAATTACATATATTTCTGAAAATATTAAATATAAGGCAAAGAAAATTTAAAAAAAAGTATATGTATTTGAGAAAGTTTTAAATACAAGGCAAAGAAAAAAAATTATGTGTATTGACTTATTTTAAATATAAGACAGAAAATAAGAATAAATAACTTTAAGAACTTTCAAAAAAAAAAAAATTATACACGTGGCAGCGCATATATAACACCACAATGAATTGAATTAAGTTGTGGTGCCTTGTCAGTATTGAATGACGTGTTTATTACACTTTAAAATTATTCAGATAAAAATAGAATCTCCTTTAAGTCAAGTATATTTCAACAACTTTCGTTATAGTTCAAAAATATAATATCTTTTTTCAATATAATATTTTACTAGTATATTATCTAATGTAATATCTATCAAACAGTGGTTGACATTGGTGAAAAAGGGTAATTGTAGCTCTAGTAATACCATTTTACTTTTCTTTAATAGGTTCAGGATTCTTTAGTTTTTTTATTTAGGATTTTACAGTTTGCTTTCTTTGTTTATGTGTTTGTTTGGTTTTAAATTTAGAATCCTTTTATTGCTCAATTAGGGGACACATCCGCGCTTTGCGCGGCTGATAAAGAACTATTATTATTAAAGAAATATCATCATAAATTTATAATTAAATATTTATTTTTTATAATTTTCAATCATAATATTATGAATTGTTTTTTTATATCATAATATTTTCAAGGTGTTGTTTGCTTCTTTTTTTAATTCTTTTATCTCTCTTAACTGTTGAATTTTATATCTTATTTTGCTATTTATTCTTAAAATAATTATTATATTCCATAAAAAAAGTGAGATAAACTTATAATCTAAAGTGTTATTAAAATAATTTATAATCTTATCATATAAAATTAATATTAAAATAATTTATAATCTTATCATATAACATTAATTTCATGAATAACAACTACAAAAATTTCAATGGAAGGTTTATTTTTTTATTTTTATAAAATTTGTATAACATCCTTCTTTTTTTCTCCTTTTATAATTTTTTCTAATATTCAAGTGTTAAGACTGTTATGATTTTTTAAAGTTTCCAAATTGAGATATATTAAATTTAATTGCATTATTTAAATTAATTATTTTTTTTAGTTTTCTCATAATTTTTACACTTTTAAGAACTTATGATCGTCTAAATATATTTAATTTTATTTATGAGAAGAGATAGATAAGAAATAATATGTATAGTTAAAGACAACTAAATATGTTCACAAACAAAATTGTATTAGGACGCAGTGAAGGCAATGAGAATAATTCTAGTGCCTTTGAGCCTAGATGCTCTTCTCCTTAGGAGTTCCACTTTCTTTCTATACTTGTATCATTTTTCTATCTTTTTTTATTTATGAAATAAACTTAATGAAAATATTGGTGTAGATACTTATTTCAAGATCTCAAAGTGTACCTTTTCTTATGTCATAAAATTAGTTGGTGTATAATCTAGTATTTGTATAACTGGTCCGCGCTTCACATCAAACAAATGGTCAAACTAACATGACCGGGTGAGCTCATCCTACATTTGTACATGTGTCTTATGATATGCTATTATCCCTAACAGATCTTTCAACTATATAGCCGTCAACGGATATATGGCCCATAAACTTGATGGTCAAGCTTGAAAACACATATTGAGAAAGAGAGATAAATAGGTGAAGGCCCAAACAAAGAAGGGTGAGTCATAAAATTAAATAAAATAAGAACCTCAAGAAGATGTGAAGTATCTCACATTCACACAGGATCCAAAGAAAGATGGCACCCTAAGAGGATGTGATATGCCCACCGCAATGGCGACACAAGCACCAGTAGCTTATTCCATAGCTGATGTTGAATGTGATGTGCCCACCGTGATGAGTTAATGTCGTAATGTATATATCAAATAGAACATACGCTAACACAAACATCAGTGGCTTATTCCATAGCTGATGTTGGATCTAATATACCGACCATGATGACCTGAAGGGTAGCCTATAGGTCACATAACACCTACCTTGACATGAGCATTAGCGGCTTATACACGGTTTGAACATTAGGGAGAAAAGTTTACTGTTGTTTCCCTTCATAACAAAAGTGTGCAGGAACTTTTCTGTCTCAGAGTTGCATCTATCAAGAGCCCTTGCTAAAAGTGTCCGACTATCTATGAATGACCATGATCAGAGTGCCAATGGAGGAGAAGGTGCAAGAAAATATTTTGAGGGAAAACACAAAATCAACGACCACAAAACATTGAAGCACTTAGGACAATGATACATATAAAGATTCTAGCACACAGTACAATACATTTTTTTATCCACGCCAAGCACGACTTGCATGAATCAATCAATTAATAGAGGAAAGAAAAAGAGGGAGGGACAGAGCACTGATAATTGCTATACTTAAAATACATGCTCGTTTATAAATACATAAAATAGTATCTTCACTTTCTAAATGTTGGAGCATCTGCCCAATAATGAGTTTCCAATTGCTGTTTTGTCAATAATGATACTTCATAGGAACCCCTAAATAATATTTTTTCTTGAAGTTACATAGTCAATGAACTTACGATACTACTGTTCTTTTGCACAAAGTTTCTGAAATGGACTTGCTGGTGCTGAGTCTCTAAGTAATTTTTATCGTAATCATCAAAGCCATCAATCATTTCGTATTACCCTAATTCTAACCATTTAAAAAGGTAGATAACAAAAAGTAAAAGCTTGAAAGAATAATCGATGAGAATGAAAAGAATTATCTGATTGCCCTTAAGATGATTTGTTCTTCAGAGTAGCCAATTCCTTTTCTTGCTGTTTTTTCAAATACTATTGCGCTGTAGCAGTTACAATTTTAACGAAAAAGTTCAGTAGCACGATTGTAACCACACCGTTTCAAACTGAAATCAATGAGAAATTCCATTTGTTCACCTGACAAAGATTATGAGTTTAAATTAAGATAAACCACTATAAACTAATGAATCAGTAAAATGAAATTTATTCAATTTAGCCTAGGAAATATCACTAACAGAAATCTTTAAGCATATAAAAATAGAATTAGATGAATTATTACCTTTATATTTGATGTTTAAGGAGTTTTGGTAGACATATACTTGTCTTTCATGGAATGAATCTTGGCAATGATTTTGGGTAACCTAGTTTTAATACCAGGTATGAAACTAAGCATCCAAATCAACTTGGTGTCCACCAAATTAAGAAGTGGATTATTGCAAACAGAAATTATAAACACAGTCTGCAGAAGATAGTCAAAGAACACATCTCTATGAGAATCATGTCAAATAAATAGGCAAGTTTGAAAAATATGAGTTTTAATTATAGGTTTCTCTAATCAAAGTTGTGAAAAAGAACTTCCAAATTGAAATTCCAAATTGTCCACAAATTATGCCAGCAAGATCAAATAGAGAATTGGAACCTATAAAAGACACCTCTATTAGAACAGTTATACTATCTGAGAAGATATATAAGCCTGTTAACTGAAAGCTACTACCATACACAGATAAATCCAACACTACATAAAGAGTAAAAAAGATTAGCTAAAGAACAATAATTGGAAATATATTATTCTGTATGTCTCGGTTCTAATATTTTTTAGATTACTACATTTGTTGAGATCTTCCCAAGTTTTGAATAATCACAATGCTTTCTCGATATCTACACAAAATTTCTTCAAAAAAATACTACACGACACAATTGTCAAAGTTTCTGGACCAACACAATCATTCTCATTATTGTCAGGTCAAAATTATTTTTTGAGATGCATAATTTGATTAGAAAAATGGGTGAGAATGTCTCAAGTGAAGAGTACACAAATAATAGAATATAGCTTTCTAAGGATTTTTATGAGCTTTTTGCTGGAAAGTTGGTAAGGAATGTTTTTATGATATTAAAAATTTTATAATCTCTTAGTATTGCAACTTTGTTCCATTGAAGCTTTCCTGTTCATTTTATTCCTTTAACATAAATATATATGTGTTTCTTTCTCTACAGAAAAGTTGGAAAGCCTATGTATCCCAAAAGTTTACAATTTTAGAGATGATCCTGTTAATCATAATAATAGGATATTAAGAGGATGAAGCGCTTACAGGTACTCAGAATTGAAGGTTGAACTTTTCACTCAGATTTTGGTATCACTCATCTCCCTTACAACTTGCAGTTTCTTGATTGGTCATTGTATCCTTTACATTTATTGTCCGAGAGTTTTGAACCATCATAGCTCGTTGTGCTTCGTTTAATAAATAATCACCAACTTGCTGAAATTTGGAAAACATCAAAGGTATACTTGTGATCTCCCTCTATTTCTCTGCAACAGAATAAAATGTCAGCATTTTTTTCCTTGGTCAGTCCACGTCAATTAATCGCTCAACGAATTTTCTATATGCATATGCACATCAATTTGTCTGGTTATCATTTACTTGAAAACTGATAAGTTAAAACTTATGGATTCAATGTGTAAAACTCATCCAAAATGTAATATATGTTCTCTCTTATCCCCAACAGCTCATACATCATCTATTTTTTCCTTAAAGTATGCCAAATATGGTGAGATTCATGATTTAAACTACATTAAAAACTGATGCATGTTCCTTTTTGGGTTAAATAAATGGTGAACCAAAGATGAAAATAAATTTATTTGTGGGTGTAAACAAAATAAATAAATCTAGTATGCAACACACAAAAGGACTTATTCATGTTAATACTTGTTTTTGTGATTCATTTTTGCTACATATTAGAATTTATGTATTATGTACATTTAGAAGTGAAGAAAGATTTTAAGTACATTTCATCTATGTGGTAATTTCTTTGAATAATTATAAAAAGCAAATGTTGGAACATAGTTATAATCTACCTGTTGTTATTATGAGTCAATAAAATACTTGATCAATGTTCTATTGATATTTCAGAGAAACATTGTGGTTTGTATTCCTTTTTTTGTATGAAAATAGAATTTGACCAGCTTGAAGCATTTGGATGTCAACGACAACGTAGAGTTAATAAAAACTCCTAATTTTGATCATATGCCAAACCCAAAGACACTTATTTTAAGCTCGTGTGAGAATTTGCAAGAGGTCCATTCCCCTCTTAGACACTGCAGAAATCTTATTTTGTTAGATTTAATGGGTTTTTCCAAACTAGAGAGGAGCATTTACTCACATTATACATGATATTAGAGAATCAAAATAATTTAGCATCAAAAGGACTCTTGAACCTTCATTGAATTTACAAATACAAAATTAACCTTCAAAGATTCTTAGTAGCACTACTTGTCAGACAAAATAGGGAGATGGTTCTTATTTTCACCAACAACACTTAAGTCACTAACAACAACATCTCGGTGTAGTCCCACAAAGTGTAGTATATGAAGGGTAGAGTGTACACAAACCTAACCTTTCTAGCTTGGATGTAGAGAGGTTGTTTCCGACAGACCCTCTATTCAAGTAGACAGTCCAAAGCAATCCAAATAAAGAAAGTAATAGCAGTACAGAAATAACAAACTAACAACAATAGTAGGCAACTAGTAACAGAACGAATCGAACAACAAAATCCACAGATTCAACATAACTGTTCTTTATATACTTTTAATAAATTAAATTACCGCTCAATCAAAACAATAGCAATATAATAATCTGATCATTTTTTCATCAAAGAAAAAGGACAAATATGACACATAATGGTTGTACAACACTACAGCTTTCTCAGCTTCTTCGATAGTGCTCATCGTCACAAACCCAAATTCACGACTCCTATCAGTCTCCCTATTGTCAATAACCTACAAAAAACAAAATTTAATTTCACAAATAATAAATCTCTAATTTTTCAATCTTTTTTTAAAAAGTCTCAAACTTGAGCCATTATTACCTCACAATCTCAACAACACCAGCCTGTTGGAACACCATTCACTATCTACATCATAAGGTAAATTCTCAATGAACAATTTCGCATCCTCAGGAGGTTCTTGATACTCCTCTACTTCCACTATCGTAACATGCGTAATCGTTTTTTTTGTTGAAGGGCAAAGAGTGGCTTACTATTAAAAGCGTTTAAGAATTCTTTTGAGATAGACATATTGAACTCTCAAAAGTTACGATAAAATTTGATATCAGAACATTGAAAGTAGGAAAATTTCAACAAAAACTTCAAAAAGTATAACCCTCCTCAGCAGCAGCTTTAAAAGCTTCACCAGCCACAAGTTCTGGTACCTCATTATCATTTTCCTGTGCTGCAATAGCACCTGTAGCTGCATCTGTACCTGCAGCAGCACCAGATGCCTGCTTCTGGAACTGCTCAGCCAATTTCTTCAAGTTCTCCAAATTATTAGGATCCAACTGGTGAATAATCTGATGAAGAATATCCTGTAATTTCTTTGTTTGGGGGTACCACTAACAACCCATGTGTTTGCAGCAATTGATGCTTGAACTTTGGGGTTAATGAATTGGATAACAACATCCTCCTTGAAAATGTTGACTTCTTCAATAGCAAGAATGACATTGACACCTATTCTTTTCTAGGTGCTTTGTAGTCTTTTGTCATCGCTTGTAGTTGTCTTTTGTAGTTGTAGAGAAGGGGAAAATGAAAAGACAGAATGAAAGGTTTAAACATGTGTAACCATCAATTTTTATTGGGGTTGTTTCTATAATAAATGTATGTATTATCTTTATTTTTCATCAACAAAATGAGTAAATATATATATATATATATATATATATATATATATAAATGTATGTATATATAGATTAGTCTTACTTTGTCTTTGTTTAAGGAATTTTTATTTAAGGTGAGATTAATCATATTATTCTGAAATTTTGACAATTTCATAATTTATTGTAGATAACAATTAGTTAAAATATCTTTTAACAATTAATAATGAATTCTATCAATAAAAAATTTCTCATATTTATCTTTCCCTTTTAATAATTTCTTTTATTTTTTTAATCAATTTTTTAACAGGTATCTTACTATCAAATGAAATAGACAAAAAATATTAAAAATTTTCGAAAAACTTTTATCATAGTGGAAAAAGAACAACTCTTTTTACCAATCAAATGGTGTTGAAGACCTTAGCTATGTAAGTTTTACATTCATAACCATTAATTATGAAAATAGCCTAACTATTGCATCATTTCATAAATAACATCTTTTATTTCACTTTTGTCATTTACATAAAAATCCGTACCATAATTAATCTTCTTTCTCTCTAATAATTTTCATTAATTAAAAAATTTATTTCCATCAAAGCACTTTTATTACATTAACTTTTCTTTCTCTCTCTCTATCTCACACCTATTTTTCTATACTTTTTCTTCAATATTTTTTATGCTGTCAGTTCTTAAAAATCATTTTAAATACATTTCAAGTATATTATACTATAATTTTGCTTATATATTTACTAGTTTAGATGTACTCGCCCTGCAATTATACCTGACTTTAATAAGTTTAATTTTATAAAATAAGTTGGATATGAAAAACATGATTGTTATCACATAATTATTAACAATTTGATTTTTGATGCTAATGGTTAAAAATAAGCGAGAAAATGTTGGTTTAATTATCTAACAAACCTTCTACCCTAATATGAGTCTTCCATAATCTCCCATCAAAGTTCATGTTTTTGATAAGCTAAAATTGTGTGATATCGTTTCATACAATATAATCAATCTAATCCCCATGCATTCTATAGGACGTAGAATATATATAAAATCTTTAAAACTCTCAACTAAAAAGAAATAAAGAAAGATAAAGACGGTGATGATAATGAATGCAAGAAGACGACTCGAATTAAAATCAAGACAATAATAAATTATAGAAGTGGTAGAAGAAGACGAAGAAAAGTAGAAGAAGCGTTAATTAAAGCTTGATTCAAAATATTAAATACAACTGTAGAAATTATTTTTTTATAAGGTAAAATTTTGATTGATTTTTATTCCTTCTTGGGGAGCAGTCCTTTCTTAGACTCTACGTGCGCACGGGGGACTGCCCCTTTCAGGCGACAAGTTCCATTGCGGTGGCTATATGGGATTGGTATATTAAGCAAGTACAGAGTTACGTTATTTTGCATTTCAAAAAATGATAAAAAAAACTAAAATTGTTCCAGAAATAAATAAAAACTTCATTAGGAATGAATCCTAATAAAGGCTATGACATTATAAAAAATTGTGATTCATAAATTCAAAAGAATTTAACCTTCTATATATCTTAATGTGTGACCTCCATATACCCTCATATCTAATGTACCTGTATAAAAAAAAGAAACACAAATTTGTAAAAACAAATATACCACAAACATACAACAATATTAGTACTAACTGTGCATAAAAGTTACGACATTATGAAAAACTTAATTCATAAATTATAAAGAGTTTAACGATTTATTTTAATTTGTGACCTCTATACCCCATCTAATGCACCCGCATGTATAAAAAAGAATCACAAATCCTACCTCAAATATCATGAAACTATTGGATATGTAACAAACAAAGAAACAGATAATAATGCTTCATAATTCTCTTTTCAAAAACTAACCAGGTGAAGCTATTGATACTGTAAAACACAAGATAATAAAATTAATTAAATATACATGAATAATATAGAAGCTAAGAAAGATGTAACAAAAATATGAAGAGGAGGAAGAAGCACTATCAATGAGTTTTTTTTTAAATAATAACATGTGCACGTTGTATCTAGGGGCTTTGGGCTGTGCGTGACAAAAGAGTTTTAAAATGAGGTGTATGTGACACAAGTCTTAATAATTGAGTGGAGGTGACAATACTTTATTATGGGTTAAGAAGGTTGGGTATGTTTGAGAATAGCCCAGAAGTTTTTAAATTTATACTTTGATACAAATATTTACCTAATATAATAGAAAATGGAGGAAAAAAAGTATCTTTCTCTGTCTTCTCATCCATTGTTGTTTCTCTCTCTTAGGGATTTTTTTTGTTCATTGTTGCTGCAGCTTTATTCATTATCTTCTGCTTCATTATTCTCATCTTCTACTTCATTATCTTCTTTATATTCTTCTTGTTGACCATTGTTGTTCTTGTTGTTGTTGTTACCGCTACTGTTGCTATTTGACCAATTTCTTAGGTCAAATTTTGTTTTGTACATCACTTTCCACTTTGGCTTTACTTCATAGGAAACTTTGTTAAGTCAAATTATAATTTTTAGTTGAATTTGTCATCTGGGTAACTGCTATTGTGATATTTTTTCAACAATAGATAGCGCGCAAACATGAATGCAACATAAGAGCCATTTGTTTAAACAGATCTGTTTCAACAGATGACTTATATGTTGGATTCATGTTTATGGTTCTATAGTGCGTATAAATCGAACAGATGGGTCATCTATTGCAACATATGACCCATCTATTGCAATCGATTAGTTTTCTGGTGCAATATGATAAATATCTGTTACAACAGATTAGTAACCTGTTGCAATAGAATTTGAACTCGATTCCAACAGATGTGTTGTTTGTTGCAATAGGGTAAATATGTGTTGCAACAGATTATTAACCTATTGCAACACAACCTAAACTCGATTTCTATAGAAGGTAAATATCTGCTGCAACATATTAGTAACCTATTGCGATAGAACCTGACCTTGATTCCAATAGATCATCGTATGTTGCAACAAGTAAGTCATATATCGCAATAGGTTAATTATCTGTTGCAACATGTCACTCATCTCTTAGAATCAGCTTCAATGGTGCCTCAGTATTGTAACATCTATCCCAACAGGCGTTTCATCTATTGTAATAGTCTGTTGCAACATATAATTCACATGTTACAACAGATGACTCATCTATTGAAATTAGCTTCAGGAACGTAACATGAATCCCAACAGATAAGTAATTTGTTGAGGCTGATCACACATCTGTTGGTATTCATTTATGGCACAACAAAATTACTATTAACTTTTTTTAATAAATGACTTTATTTAGGTACCACTAATGGAGGGATCAATAACAATAGGTGTGGATTGTCATGGTCAATGGATCGAGAAGAACAATCGATATGTATGGCATTGGAAGGAGGATAAAATGCTAGAGATGATAGCTATGATAGTCTAAAGTGATGTTTCATATGGTGATTTTATGAACTTAATCATTAGCTATTATGGACTGAATTGTCAATCGAAAGAACTCATCATAAACTATATGCACAACTTCTTTGAAAATCAGAGGGTACTGCCTTTCAAGATAACCGATCAGGTCCGATTGCATGCTTATCTTAGTAATTTATTCAGGTCGGTGTTAAGGGTGTACGTGGTTGAAAAGACGAGAGAAAATGAGAACCAGAACGTAGAAGAAGAAGAACAACAAGACATCTTTGATGGTAGGTTGGATGATCTAGACATGAATATTTCAGATGATGATCAAACACCTATGCCTGTTGATGCGACCAATATGGTGGGCAGTTCTTCTTGATCGACACAACCTGGCAATCTTTAAGACAATGGAAACAGCTTTTTTAAAGAAATGTCATTCAAGGACAAGAATGAACTATCTACCACTTTGTTTATTTCTTGCTTGAAAAAAGATTTTAGAATAAAGAAGATGATTAATTATAGCAGTGTCTTTAGCTACAAATGTGCTAATCCAAACTGCAAGTGGTGGTTAAGAGCGGTGAAGTACGTAAGTTCTAATAGATTCTTCGTTCATAAAAATGAAAAGCATCACACATGTGCTTCAGAGCACATCTCGGGCCAAAATCCTTACACTATGATAGAGGTCCTCGGTGAATATTTCAACAGTTGTTTCCTCGATGGAAAAGGCCCTTCTACAAAGGTTATGACTAATCAACTCCTTACGGAATTGGGTGTCCTGGTCAGTTATTAGAAGATATATACGGCCATAGGGGTTACTAAGGACTTGGTTAGGGGAACACATAAGCATGGGTATGCATTCCAGGATGCCTACCATTATATGATTGAGTCCACAAATCCTGGAAGAAGAAAGTATTGCATATTGATAAAAATGGAAGGTTCAATTACTTTTTTGTATTCTATGGTGCTTGGATTCAAGGTTTTTGACATTTGAGAAAAGATATAGCTATCGATGGTACCTTCTTGAGGAGAAGGTATAATTGAGTTCTGCTAGTAGCGGTGGCACAGGATGCAGAGAATCACATATCGCTTTTTGTGTAGTGGATAAGGAATGTGATGCCTCTTATGGATTTTTTTTGAATAACTGCAAAGCAACATTAAAGATACCAAAGAGTTGTGTTTTGTTTTAGATAGGCATCCAAGTATTCCAAAGATGGGTTCAATTTTCTTCACTATAGCTTACTTTGGTTGTTGCATCAGGCATCTTGGAGAGAACATTCTGACCAACTATCACAATGAAAGGGTCGTGACCCTTTCTTATAGATCAGCTAAAGTATATAGTAGAGAGGAGTTTTTAGACCATTTCAATCAAATAATGGATGTGAATCCTAAGGTAGCAGAACTTCTCATACATATCAGTTTTGAGAGATGGAACCGAGCATTCTTTCCTACAGATAGGTACATTCTTATGAATTTAATGTCTTTTTTAAGTTACAAGTTTTGTATGATGTCATACTAAGTGATTCTTTTGTATAAGTACAATATTATGACATCAAACATAGCTAAATCGGTAAATTCATTGTTTGGCGATGAAAGAGAATTTTCCATCAAGGCTCTGTTTGAAAAAATAAACAAGAAGTATGGCTAATTTTTTTAACGAAAGACTTATGCAGTTCAAGGGCCCAAGAAGAACCCCATTTGTTCTAAAAATCAATAAAATAATTTCAACGAATATTAGTTTGGGGAATAGGTTATTATCTTATAAAATAGCAGATTAAAAATTCAATATAACCGATCATGGTAATATTGTCATGGTCGATCTTCAAACAAGATCTTATATGTGCAGAGTTTTCGCCTTGGAAAAAATACCCTGTCCACATGCTATGGCAGTGTTTCAACCTCAATATGGTCTAAAATATGGACCTAAAGTTTATGATCACTCCTCTCAATATTATTTGGTGGAAAATATGAAATGGCATATAGTGGGCATATTACTCCGGCGCCCCCTCAAGAATCTTTGGTTGTTTCTGCAAAGCTTTTGAGGAGATTAATACCTCTTTCATATATCGACCCAAGCACTATCAAACTAGGAAGAAAGCCATATAAGAGAAGGTATAGAGTCGAAGAATCATTTTCATCACGAAGAAACAAGTGTTCCATATGTAAGCGCACCGTAACGCCCAGAATCTAGTACCCGAAATGCCACATGGTGCTCATGACCCCAAAGGACCACAATCTAACCCATGACTGATATCTGTAATTGAGCACTGCATAACATATTGTATAAATGTGGAATAAAAGGCTGAAAGGCCATAAGGATAAAAGATCTGATAAAACATACCATCTAAAAAATACGGTATATCAATACCAAAATGATTGAAATAGCTGTCTGAACATGCTATAATCTAGAAGCCTTTAAAACTGATTGACTGAATAACATGAACGTAAGAATACATGCATGAATACGTGAACTATAACTGAGATCATGACATTACTAAATATGAATATTGATAATATATATTTTTGTATAACTGATATACTATTATCTGAATGACTGTGTCTGACAGTCCTATTTCTGATGGAACTAGCTGAGTTTCGTACTGAACTTGGTGACTATTTTTGACAGTTCTAAATTTTGTAGAACTATCTGAGTTCTATTACTGAGATTTAGACTGATACTGTAACTGTAGAAAGTACTTATCTAACTGATATACCCAAAATAATATAATATAATTGAGTTGGGGTCAAATCTGTAACCCCAATTGGATGGGTGTCAATACCGCACCACTGGTAAGGACAAGTTGTGAGTAATACCTTATCTAACAGGTACTCTAACGAGAATGGTGGGACCCTCATATAACAGGTTAACCCACCTCATCTACCTTCATCTAGTAGGTTTAATGTCTCAACCTACGCTAGCTACGTAGTTCTGGAGCTCAAGTATTGCTTCTAAGAATCACACCCTCTAATAACAGGTGAGTTCCCATCCTTGGGCTCACTCGGTGCTGAATCCTACTCCCATCTGAATAGACACTGAACATGATTAACTGAACTAAACTGGAATGTATTCATTGAATTCCGTTGACTGACAGAATATTACTGAGATTTGATAACTGACTGAGATTATTGAGACTACTAAGTTTTCTTGAGTCATGTGACTAACTAAATTCTACTGAGTTCTGAAACTAACAGAGAATACTATTGATCATGACACAATTGAGATTATCATAAAATTGATACTGGCTCTAGGAACACAACTAAATTGTCGGGTACAAGTACCCCCAGGAATCAATAGCATGAAAGTGACAAGACATGACACTTCTTGAAACATGACCATAGTCAACAATTCATAGTACAATCATTAGGGATTTTCCTAAAGTATTCGCATGCTATAATCTTACACATGAATACGAATGCATGTAAACATATCGTAATTTCATAAGCCTAATCTTATGAACATTACGTCAATCCATTACAAAGCATAACAATAATGTAGGATTTATATCGAACATAAGGGAGAAACATGGATTCAGCAATTTTAGTCACAAATGAGTCATAAGGCATTATTCCTATTCTCTTAGGCATTTTATCAAACACCTCGCATGCATATCTTTAGGCTTAGGAAATAATATTGAAATAATACTTCATGGAAACATTTTACACTTCTAATGCAAGAATTTCAACCACATACTAACATTTTTTCATGATAGTCATTAAAGACTTCAACTTGGAAATCAAACAACAACACAAACATGGATATAATTCAAATCATACCATGGAATCCAAAGTTTATATTTCAAATAGGGTTTCTTGAGCTTCATGGGTGAAAGGAACCCATGAATCAGCACTTGACATACCTGGATGGATGATTTCTTAAAGATTGGTGGAGAAAAGCTTGAATTCTTGCCTTGGGATTAGACACCTAGGATTTTTTGTTCTTGGGATTGATCTTTGAGAGAAACTCTAATTTGGTGTTGGATAAATAATGAACTTATGAGCTCTAGTATGGTATAATTAGGGGTTAAAATGGGTAGAAAAATACCCAAATCCCTTTTAAATATGTCTTAAAATTGCTGATAGAAGTGGAGACGGTTTGGGCGACGGTCCGTTGCTAGCTCGATGGTCCGTCAGTCCTAACCATTTTACTTGGCCAGAGCCTGAACTTTCTGCCTCATCTACGATGGTTTGGATGACGGTCCATCGCTAGCTCGGTGGTCCATCGGTCCTGACCGTCGTACTTGACCAGAACCTGAACTTCTTGCCTCGTCTGCGATGTTTTGGAGGGTAGTCCGTCGCTAGCTCAACGGTCCATCAGTACTGACCATCGCACTTTGACGTTCCATCGATAGCTTGATGGTCTATCAGCCTATCCATCGCTTTTGGGCTGTTCTGACAGTTCTCTGTAAAACATCCATAACTTTTTACTTCGTTACCAGATTTGTAATAAATTGGTATCGTTGGAAATTCTATCTGATTTAAACATTAATCATTTAGGAAGTCATCACTAACTCTTCTGGAGACTATATTTGACTAAAAGAAAGTTTGGGGTATTACAATATCTCCCCCTTGTGAACATTCGTCCTCGAATAGGACTGACTAGATTGGGAAAATTGATAGATTGATCTTACTTAAGGGACGTGAACATTTAACGTGCCTATATGACTGGAACTTTTGATATACTAAAATTTCATACTAAATATGCATGTCTGATGCATGGATATGTGATGAATAGTCTTTATGAATACATGACTAAAATTACTGAAAAGCTGAGTTTCTCATGATGAGAATGTATATCTGATGCATGAATACGTGATTGATATGATACATGAACATATGACTGGATTTGCAAGGGTATTTGATACCAAGTTTATAACTAAAATCTGAACATGAAACTGAATAAGGTTAAGGAAAACTATTACCTTGGGCTGAGTCTGAGTTTGCAGAGAAGAGGTGAGGATACTTGGTCCACATGTATACTTTTAGTTCCTAAGTAGCTCCCTCAATGGACTAATTCTTCCAAAGAACTTTGACTAGAGGGACTTCTTTGTTGCTCAGTCTGCAAGTCTGGTAATCAAGAATTTCGACTGGGATCTCTTCGAAAGAAAGGTTGTTCTGAATGTATAAGCCTTCTGCCGGGACTACAACTCCTAGGTCACCTATGCACTTCTTTAGCAAGGAGACATGGAAAACTGGATTAACTGAGACTAGAGCTGAAGGCAATTCGAGTTCATATGCTACCTTGCCAAAACGACTGTGAATTTTGAAGGGACCGACATATCGGGGACTGAGCCCTTTCTTGCCAAACCACTTCACTCCCTTTATAGGAGAGATTTTTAAGTATACATAATCACCAATCTCAAACTTGAGATCCTTTCTGCGCATATCTGCATACGATTTCTATCGGTTCTGAGCTATCTTGAGCCATTCTCTGATCAACTGAACTTTCTCTAAGGTGTTAAAGACCAAGTTAGGCCCAACAACTGTGGCCTCACCCACTTCAAACCAACCGATTGGAGATCTATACCTCCTACCATAGAGAGCTTCAAATGGAGCCATCTGAATACTGGATTGATAGCTGTTGTTGTATGAAAACTCAATCAAAGGCAAGTGGTCATCCCAACTCCCCTTGAAAATAATTACACACTCCCTTAGCATATCTTCCAAGGTCTAAATAATCCTTTCTTCTTGACTATTTATTTGAGGATGAAAGGTTGTACTAAGGTAAACTTGGGTACCAAGACCCTTTTCGAATGCTTTCCAGAACTGAGAGGTGAACTGGGTACCTCTATTTGAAACGATAGACAATGAAATATAGAGTTTGGCATAATCCTCGACTGAATAGAAGGCATGGACTGGATGGAAATAAGCTAATTTGGTCATCCTATCTACAATTATCCAAACTGAATCATGCCGACAACGAGTATGAGGCAAACCCATCACAAAGTTTATGTTCACTTATTCCAACTTCTAAGTAGGAATACTGAATTCCTATATGAACCCACTAGGCTTCTGATGCTCTATCTTAACCTACTGACATATAGAGCACTTATCCAGAAACTCTACAACATCTCTCTTTATCCCACTCCACCAATAGATCTCCTATAAATCGTGGTACATCTTAGTGGCCCCTGGATGAACTGAGTAGCATGCACCATGCGCTTTTGCAAGAATTCATTGCCTCAAGTCATCTATACCTAAAACACACAGACGACCCTGATAATGGATAACACCATCTCCCACTTGGGAGTAAACCTCTACCTTCTGATCTCTGACCAAATTTTTCAACTTAACAAGACTGGGATCTCTATCGTGCTTTTCTTTCACCTCGGGTACTAGAGATGATTTTGAACTATTCTGAACCCATATACTACCTTCTGCTGAATCAACTAAGCGGACACCTATTTGGGCAAGCTGATGGACTTCCTAATCTAACTTTTTCTTACTATCCTCAACATAAGCAACACTACCCATAGACAGTCTACTGATAGCATCAGCCACTGTATCAGCCTTGCCCGAATGATAAAGGACACTCATGTTATAATTTTTCAGAAGATCTAACCATCTTCTCTAATGAAGATTAAGATCTTTCTAAGAGAAAACGTACTGAATGATTTTATGATCTGTGAACATATCTACATGAACACCGTATAAGTAATGCCTCCAAATCTTTAAGGCAAAAGCTATGGCAGCTAACTCAAGATCATGAGTCAGATAATTATTCTTATGGGGTTTAGGCTGTCTGGAGGCGTAGGCTATGACCTTACTATGATGCATGAGGACATAACCCAAATCTACTTTAGATTCATCACAGTACACCACGAACCCATCTGAACCATCTAGAAAAGCTAAAGCTGGGGCTGAGGTGAGTCAAGTCTTCAACTCCTGAAAAATTTTCTCGTGAGGATATGACCACTGAAACTTGACTTTCTTATGAGTTAATCTGGACATAGGGGATGCAATAAAAAAAATCCCTCAATAAACTGTTTGTAATAGCTAGCCAACCCAAGAAACTTCTAATATCTGATGGAGAGACAGAGCGAGGCCAATTTCTTACTACTTCGGTCTTTTGAGGATCAAATCTAATGCCATCACCGGAAACGATATGACCAAGGAATGCTACTAAACTTACACAAAATTTGCACTTACTAAATTTGGCGAACAACTGATAATTTTTTAGAGTCTTCAATACTATTCTGAGATGGTCTGCATAATCACGCTCACTACAGGAATAGACAAGAATATCATCTATAAAGACTATGAAAAACATGTCCAAGTACCACTTGAACACACGGTTCAGCAAGTTCATGAAAGTTGCTGGGGCATTGTTAAGACCAAAGGACATAATTAAGAATTTGAAGTGACTATACCAAGTTCGGAAAGTTGTTTCTAGAATATCATATTCTCTGACCCTGAGTTGATGATAGCCTTATCTGAGGTCTATCTTAGAAAAATAGCTGGCACCCTAAAGTTGATCAAACAAGTCATCAATTCTGGGAAGTGGATACTTGTTCTTGACGGTGACTTTATTAAGCTGACGGTAGTCTATACACATTCTGAGAGAACCATGACGGTAGTCTATACACATTCTGAGAGAACCATCTTTCTTGTGCATAAATAAGACTGGTACACCCCACAAAGACACACTAGGTATGACGAATCCCTTATCTAGGAGATCCTTTAACTGTTTTTTCAACTCTTTGAGTTTTGCTGGTGCCATTCTGTATGACGGAATAGATATAGGCTTAATATCTGAAGGAGATCAATGTCGAAGTCTATTTCCCTTTTGGGAGGAATTCCTGGAAGATCTTCAGGAAAGACATCTGAATATTAATTCAATACTGGGACTAATTCGATACTGGGAGTTTCAGAACTAGAGTCCTTAACTCAAAAAAGATGATAGACGCATCCCTTAGCTATCATTTTCCATTCTCGAAGGTAGGAAACAAGCTGACCTCTGAAAACTGAAGTATTACCCTTCCACTCTAGGAAGGGTTCATTCGGAAACTAAAATTGAACAACTCTATTTCTGCAATCGACTGTGGCATATCAAGAATGAATCCAATCTATGTCGAGAATTACATTGAAATCAGTTATCTCTAATTTGACTAAGTCTACTAAAATGACTTTCTGAGATACCATAATCGGACAGTTCCTGTATGCCCATCGGACCATGATAGTTTTACCCACTGGGGTAGATACTGAGGAGGGATATGCTAGAATTTTAGAACTGACTCCGAAATTAACTGCTATATAGGGAGTAACAAAAGACAAAGAAGCTCCTAGATCTAGCAAGGCGTAAACATGTACATGAAAGATCTGTAACATACCTGCAACCATATTAGGAGAATTTTTCTTATCCTATTGGGACTGAAGAGCATAGAGTCTATTTGGGCGTTGCCCACTGGTAGCACTGAAAGAGGCACCCTGCTGATTCGGGCGATCGAACTGAGCTGGAGGGCAATTACGCTGACCCTTAGAACCTGGCTAGGGATAATCTTTGACCCTGAGAACTGCCAGCACTGCAAGTACCCTAATAGTGCTTGCCACATATCTGACAAAGAGAATAGGTTCGGGCACTGCTAATAATGCCCAGAGACTTAGAGCCTGGTGCCCAATCCCTATTGCTATCTTTGAATTTTGGCACTGGGGCATTGGTTGATGAAGGAGATGGAACGGATGACTTTATGCAGAACTGAGAACGACTTTCACCCTCTGACTTAGGATGAGCAAAGTTGAAACTACCTATCCTTGTTGTCTTATTCTACTTCTCTCTTATCTTAATATTATGCTTTTTTATCTTTTGAGCATGGATCTTTAGCCTGGCTATGTCCATCTCATTAATCAACATTCCGCACCCATTGACCACACTATCATTCACCCTAGAAACAAACTTACTCATTTTGGCCTTACTATCTGCCACCACATGAGGAGCATATCTAGCTAATTGAGTAAACTTAAGAGAATACTCTTTCACTATCATACTTAACTACCTAAGGTTGATAAATTCTAACACCTTAGCTTTCCTCAGCTCTAAGGGAAAGAATCTATCTAGAAAAATAGTGGCAAACTTCTCCTACTCTATAGGCCCTACGTCACCAGCCCTCTCTACTTTCTACTATTTAAACCATGTGTGAGCCACATCCTATAACTGATATACAGCTAGCTCAGCACTCTTAATGTCTAACACCCCCATGATATCTGTAACCTTTTGAACCTAATCAAGGGATTCCTGAGGGTCCTCATCTAACTTAGACCTAAAAAGGGATGGCGGATTTATTTGGGTGAAGTCCTGAATCCTAGTTGCAGCAATATTGGCCACTAGGTTGGTTGGAACAATAGCTGGCCATTCATTCTGAGAAACAACTGAGTTAGCAAAAGTAGTGAATGCAGCTCTGAACTCGACATGAGAGACATTCTTGTCAAAGGGATCTACTTGGACGGGCTGAGGGGCTAATTGATTTATATTTCTTCTCTTTGGAGGCATGCTCTATATAAGAAAGGGATAAACAAATTAGACTGAGAGTTAAACTTGAGCTCATGCTCACTGGCATGACATGAATACTGAAAGAATAGAAATTGTTCCTAAAACATCTTATAGCCTCTTATACATAAATGTGGCGTGAACACACCTATGCACAAGACTCTACTAGATATGGATTTTAGACTTCCTAGGTCACTATTAAACCTTAGAATTTGCTACCAAGTTTGTAATGCCCTGAATCTGGTACCCAAAATACCACACGGTGCTCATGACCTCGAAGGACCACAAGCTAACCCATGATTGATATCTATAACTGAGCACTGCACAACATACTATATAAATGTGGAATAAAAGGCTGAAAGGCCATAAGGTTCAAAAATCAAATAAAACATAACATCTGAAAAATATGGTATATCAATACCAAAACGACTGAAATAATTATCTGAACTTGCTATAATCTGTAAGTCTCTAAAACTGACTGAATAAGGAGTTGATGGGATATGTCCCTAACTAACTCCAACTACTGAAATAAACTAAGTACTAAAAGAATGAAATAATCAAATAATAACATCCTCAAATGATGAGGACTCACTGCTAGTCTGTCTGCTGAACGTCTAATCTACTAAGGGCGCTCTGGATCTCGTCCTTCTGGACCTATGGTATAAAGCACTATAGTGCAAATGTGTTAGTACTATTGAATGTATTGGTATGCAAGTGAGGTAGGCTGAACTGCAAGGGGTTTATATGCATGAACAATACTAAGTGACTGAATAACACAAACTTGAGAATACATGCATGAATATGTGAACTGTAACTGAGATCATGACATCACTAAATATGAATACTGATAACATACATTTTCATATAACTGATATACTATTATCTGAATAACTGTGTTGGAGAGTCCTATTTTTTATGGAACTAGCTGAGTTCTGTACTGAGCTGGGTGACTGTTTTTGACAATCCTGAATTTTGTAAAACTATCTGAGTTCCATTACTGAGACTGAGACTGAGACTTTAACTGTGGAAAGTAGTCATCTAACCGACATTCCCCAAATAATATAAAATAATTGAGTTAGGGTCTAATCTGTAACCCCAATTGGAAGGGTGTCAATACCGCACAATTGGTAAGGACAAGCTGTGAGTAATCCCTCATCTAACAGGTACTCTAAGAAAAATGGTGGAACCCTCATATAAAAGGTTAATCCACCTCATATACCCTCATCTAGTAGGTACGTAGTTCTGGAGCGCAAGAATTGCTTCTAAGAATCACACCCTCTAATAACAGGTGAGTTCCCATCCTCGGGCTCACTCAGTGCAGAATCCTACTCCTATCTGAATAGACATTGAACATGATTAAATGAACTGAACTGGACTACATTCATTGAGTTTTATTGACTGACAGAATATTACTAAGATATGATAACTAACTGAGATTACTGAGATTACTGAGTTTTCCTAAGTCATGTGACTAACTGGATTCTACTGAGTTCTAAAACTGATTGAGAATATTAATGATCATGGGATAATTGAGATTATCATGACACTGACACTGTCTTTAGGCACACAACTAAATTATTAGGTATAAGTACCCCCAGGACTCGATAGCATGAAACTGATAAGACATGACACTTCTTAACATATGACCATAGTCAACAATTCATAGTACAATCATTAGGGATTTTCATGAAGTATTTGCATGCTATAAGCTTACGCATGAATAGAAATGCACGTAAACATATCATAATTTCATAAGCCTAATCTCATGAGCCTTACATCAATCCATTACAAAGCATAACAATAATGTGGGAGTCACATCTAACATAAGGGAGAAACATGGGTTCATTAATTTTGGTCGCAAATGAGTCATAAGGCATAATTCCTATTCTCTTTGGCATTTTATCAAACACCTTGCATGTATATCTTTAGGCTTAGGAATGAATATTTAAATAATACTTCATGGTAACATTTTACACTTCCAATGTAAGAATTTAAACTACATACTAACATATTTTCATGATAGTCATTAAAGACCTCAACTTGAAATTCAAACAACAACATAAACATAGATATAATTCAATTCATACCATGAAATCCAAAGTTTATATTTCAAATAGGGTTTGTTGAGCTTCATGGGTGAAAGAAACTCATGAATCAACACTTGACATACCTGGATGGATGATTTCTTGAAGATTGTTGGAGGAAATGTTGAATTATTACCTTGGGATTAGACACCTAGGATTTCTTGTTCTTGGGGATTGATCTTTGAGAGAAACCCTAATTTGGTGTTGTCGATGAATAATGAATTTATAAGCTCTGGTCTTGTATAATTAGGGGTCAAAATGGGTGGGAAAAGACCCAAATACCCTTTTAAAATGGATTAAAATTGCTGATCGAAAGTGGCGATGGTTTGGGTGACGGTTCGTCGCTAGCTCGGTGGTCTGTCGGTCTTGAACGTCGCACTTGGCTAGAACCTGAACTTTTTATCACGTCTACGATGGTTTGGGTGATGGTCTATCGCTAGCTCGATGGTCCGTCGATCCTGATCATCGTACTTGACCAGAACCTAAACTTTCTACCTCGTCTGTGATGATTTGGGTGATGGTTCCTCGCTAGCTCGATAGTCCATCGGTCCTGACCATCGCACTTGGCTAGAAGATGGGTTCACTGCCTTAGTCGTGATGGCTTGGGCGACTATATTTAGAACATGCATGAATTGATAAAAAACATAAGACACAAAAGTAAAGAAAAGAATCAAAATGTAATACAACATATACTACCTACTGTTAGATTTACCCAGGAAAAAAACTTATGTCAACGAGAAAGAAATATGCTCTTTGAAGAGAAGTGGTTGAAGATGTTATACGAAAAGAAAAAATTCAAGAAATAAATAAAGTGGAATAGAATGAAGATTAAGGAGGGACCTATTTATAGAGGATTGACTCTGGATATGTCAAGACAAAAGGCACAACTGTTCAGCCCCATTGTATTAATTACGTTCAAACTGCTGACATTTTGTTTTCTGTGAAAAGTCATAACTTTTTTTTTTACATTAATACTTCTCACCTTTTCAAAATGGTTAGAGATATGATAACAACCATTATTATTGAGCTATTGCAATAGATCGTCCATCTGTCGTAATAGATCATCTATCTGTCATAATAGATTATCCATTTGTTACAACAAATGATCTGTATATGTAATTAATAGTCTGTCACAACAGATTTACCATCTACTGCAATATCTATTGCAACATATGGATTATCTGTTATAATAGAATGACCATCTATTGAAGGAGATATTTTGATTTCTTCTAACAGTTGATTCATCAGTTGCAACAGATAGAGAATTTGATTCATCAGCTGATTTACGTACAGATGAATAAACAACACTACCTGACTTATCTTAATGGGGTAGGAAGAATAAGGTGCATGCAGATGAATGGATCCACTTTCATGTGTGGGAGTTATGTATTATTGATCAGGCTACCGTGATACACACATAAAGTGAAATGATATTGTGAATGTTGTTTTTTATCAATTAGACACTGATCCTTTAAACAAGATCCTGCATTATACAGTTTAGTTTGATAGGTGCGAACTGATAAGGCAGAAGGATTCCAAGAAGGTGGTGTCGATACCCTGTTATAATTTAATGATAGTTTATGCTTATGTTTTTGTGTTAAGTTTGGGGAATGGTTCAACTTTTTGGTGGCAGTGTAAATATCCAATAGTGACTGGACCTATTTTAATGGCACAATGGATTTCTTGAAAGGACTCCGAAGCCTCGCATTGTAGCAAACAATGATAGAACCAATAGAAATTCCCCTAGTCCAAATTTATATGGATGGGTTGCTAGAGGAGACTATTACACAGCAGAAGGTGCTTGGGAGAATACATGTACGAGAAGGGAGAGGTGGAGAAGGCCATATATCATCTCAGACCTTTTTTAAAAGGAAAACATGGAAGCAAGTAAAGAACTTCTAGCGAATCTGGCCAATGAAATTGACATGAGAAATGAAAAACTGAATGAGTTTCAAATGTGGAAGTGTATCCAAATATAAAAATCCGACAGTCATTGAAGAAAAAGAAGAATGGTCAATAGGATGGAACTGAACACTTTTCTAGAGACTGTAACTAGTGAGCGTGGCCTCAATGAAGACACTCACAAAGTTTAGGACCAGAACTCTAAGGAAGAAGCTTCTCGAGCACAGGAAATTGGTAAGATTGTCAGTCAAAATTGAAACATGAACCAACAACTCCTGAATAAATATAGTAACTATGTAAAATTAATATTAAAAATAAATATAATAATAATAAATAGATGTTGATCAACGGCTGAGATTTAAAGATTAATAAGAATTTGGTTAAAAAAAATTGAATGAAATTTGAGATTGAGTTCAATTGGACACAATTTGGGTTAGGATTGTAATAAATTGGATAAAATTAGGCTAAAATTGTTACAAATTGGCAAAATCAAACTAGAAAATAAATAAATTAAAAAATTATATCGACTAAGGTTACGGATTAATACAATAATAATAATAGTAAAATAAATAATATAATTATTCTTGGATTAGTTATGAATAAATTGTGTAACTAAAAATACGACACATAATATATTACATTAAAATCAACGAAAACAATAATATATATATATATATATATATTTTATTATATATATAAATTTTATATTATATTTTTTTTATTTTATGTATTCAATATAAATAATGTTTTTCCATTATTTCATTTCTTTTCATCCATGTTGAGTTATTTATATTTGAAAATGAAAAATAGGTTTGAAAAATAATTAATTTTTTCTTTAAAAAATCACAAATTTTAAATGCCCGGTCATGAAAAAAGAAAGACTCACTACTTTAATCTTCAAAATCAAAATAAAAATTTGAAGTTACTTAGCGGAATTTATAGAAATCGAATCAAATCGAATTTATTTTGGTTTGATTACAACTGTCACTTTTGTCAATCCGAAAATCAAAAAAATAAACCGATATTAAAATAAATTAATCTCATCATATATATAATTCTGAAACTACCTAATACTTTCAACTCAATGTAAAAAAAAATAATAATTTTTTATTTTATTTTGTGATTATTATACCTTATATCTCACACCAAACGACTCCTAAATGTACATTATATTGATATATTATATTATTGTGCGTAGTATGATCTTGTCTTACAATTATATTTAAATTAACCAATAGAAAACACGTTCTATTTGAGCCCTAAGTCGTTCTTCACCTTATCTTAGGCCAACAAAATTTCACCTCTTTAATTTTTTTGGTGATAACATAACGAGTCAAGCTAAGGTTTATTTGGCTCAAATACATCTGTGATACCATCTATGTCAACAAACTAATTTTAATTTCTTGAGCATCTTTTACTTGATTATACGTATCCACCAATTTAATGTCTAATTTCCTTTTATTTTGTGTTTTTTATTCTTCAAGTTTATTCTTTTCCTACTTAAATTTTTCAAGTCACAAAAATCCTACGTAAATCCCCAAGAAATAGTTTCAGCTAAATTTATAGCAACATAATCCCTCAATAATTTCTCAAGTAATAATTTCATAGGTAAATCCCCAAGAAATAATTTCAGCTAAATTTGTAGCAACACAATCCCCCAATAATTTCCCAAGTAATAATTTAGCAGGTAAATCCCCAAGAATAAATCCCCAGCAAAATTCGCAGAACAAAGTCCCCAAATAATTTTCCAGGTAATAAAATCGATTACATAAATTTCTACCAAAATATCTCTATGTAAATCCATAAGATAAATTACCTGGGAATTTTCTTATGAATTTAAAATATATATATATATATACATATATATACATATATACATATATATATATATATATATATACATATACATATATATATATACATATATATGTACATATATATATATATATACATATATGTATATATATATGCCCATATACCTGGGAATTTTTCTATGAATTTAAAATATATATATATATATATACATATATATATACATATATATATATATATATATATATACATATATATACACATATATATATATATGCCCATATACCTGTGGATTTACCTAGAGATAAAATACCCAGCGATACATTTCCCCAGGTAATGTCGCAAGTACGAAATTTGCGCAATATGGCGCTAAATTTACCTGCGGAATTTTTTGCAAATATATAGTTTGCAGGTAATATATTTTAATGTTAAGGAATTTAATATTTTCGTGGGTAAATCTACATGTATTTTCTGTGATATTATTTCCTAGGTAAAATTCTCATGTAATTTACAGTTTTCTAGTAGTGGTCGATCAATCACTCTGAGCTAAATCGATTCTTATTACCTCATGTGTTTAACTAATACCTTAATTGATAAATCTAGGACCAGTGATGAGTTCTCATAGGGTCAACTAAAACTTCAATTGAGCTTTTTGGCAATTGCATGATGAGACGTATTGTGTTTCTCCCGAACAGAGTCATCGATCGATCACTCTGATCTGAACCGATTCTTATTACCCCATGTGTTCAACTAATACCTTAATTGATTAATCTAGGACCATGGGTGAGTTCTCATAGGGTTAACTACAACTTCAATTGAGTCTTTTGGCAATTACATAATGAGACGGTATTACGTTCCTCCCAACCACAGTTGCCGATCGATCACTCTAAGCTGAACCAATTCTTATTACCTCATGGGTTCAACTAATACCTTAGTTGATTAATCCAAAACTAGGGGCGAGTTCTCATAGGGTCAACTACAACAGATGGCAGCGCCTATTTGGTAATTTACAACAGATGGGTAATCTGTTGTAACAAATGTCTTAAGCAATTTGATAATTTATAATAGAATGGTAATTTGTCGCAATAGATGACTTAATCTGTTGCAACAAATGGCTTAATATGATTGATAGTTTACAACAGATTATTTAATGATTTCAAATCTTGAGTTCTCACTCTTTTCTCTCTATCAACAATACAATACAGACAATAACTACTTAACAAATTGCTCAACCCTTCATAACATATCAATTTTCTTCTCATTTTCGACCACATAAGTGTTATTTTTGACTTCATTCTTGCTTGTATCAGTCATTTTCTTTGTCTTCGTTGGTAACCGAGTTTGAGAAGAGTTCTATATTTGTTATTTTAAAAAAAAATAAGAGTTTTTAAGTTAATGATGAAAAAAAAAAATTTTAGTTGTATTATCTTTGATAATGGGTTTACAATTTTGAGTTTTGATGGTAAAATCGTTGGAAAAACTTGAGAAAACCCTAGTTTTTATTGCAGTGTTTCATTGACTATCGTGGTATTGTTGGATGGTATTTGTGGTGTTGGTGGTCGTGGTCATAGTGTTGGTGGTCGTTGTAGTGGGACTGGTGGTGTGTTGGTGGCATTGGTTGATGGTATTTATGGTGGCATTGGTCGGTAGTGTTTGTGGTGGCTATCGATGGTGTCAGTATTCATGGTAGTTGTGGCATTGGTTAGTGGTATTTGTGGTGGTGGTGGTTGGTGTGTCGGTATTGGCGATGTTTGTACTGTATTTTTTAAAATTTATGCATACATCAATTGTAATATAATTTTTGGTTTTCTATTATTTGTAGGTAAAATATGTCTCCCAAAAGAAAAAAAAGTGAAAGTGGATCAACATCTGACCACCCAACAAAAAAGACTGCAGCACAGAGGGATTCAGAGGATCTTTTTGAATAATCTCAGTCAGGAAAAAGTGAAGCTGAGGAGAGATATGAAAACAACATTAAGGGAGGTGGATAAGGGTCTATAGATGGTGATGAAGAAATTGAAAGTGAGAAAGAGGAGAAATTAGAGAGTGAAAAAGAGGATAATCATCAACATAATGAAAATGGATCACCAATAGGGCGAGAATTAATATCGACATCCCAGCATCATCCTGTCAAAACTTTTAGTATTGATAGGTTTTAAGTTGCAATGCCGATAGATGACCCTGCAAATAAACTAAAACTAGCTGGTGAACTTATACTTAAATGTCAGTTGGGGAAACCTTTTAATTATTTTAGGAAAATTATGAAGATAGAAAACATAAACGGGCTTTTTAAGAGAAGCTACTTTAGATACTTTCTTGAGCTGCCAGAGGACCCTCTGCCCGTTTCTAAATAAGAATGGTATATGATCTTCTTAAGCGCAGGATCAAGGACATGGGGGATGATACAGATTAAGAGGAGGAGAGCAAAAAGATAGATAAAATCTGGATCAACTATGGTGGCATGCCGGTTTGTTTTGTCTTACAAGAGTTTGCCATAGTGATGGGCTTGAGATGCGATCATCCAGAAGAACCATCTATTGCCAAGGGAACACCTCGCAAAAGATCCAAGGCAACCAGCAAAATCAACAAACGCAAGGAAAAAATAGATGGGTTGTTGGACATTGCTCGACGTGGCTACAAAGCATAGGATTTGTTGACAGATCTCAGGGATAAAAGCATACCAAAGTAGTACAGGGAGAAATTATGCTTATTTTGGTTTTCCCATTCGATTATATTGGCAAGAGATGTTAACAAGGTCATAGAAGATGATTTGTTGGTGCGTGCTAAGGATTTTGATAAATTCAACAATTATCCCTGGGGATACGACAGCTTCTACTTCACTGTCCAATATTTACTAACAAACCTATCCTCAGTGACAACCATATTATACAGGTTTCCTTGGGCTTTCATGGTAAAATTAATCACTATTTTTACTCATCTATTAATTTATATTAAATATAGTTATTAGAGTATGACTTTTTTTTGCTTGCTTCCTGTGTACATTTTTTAGTCTTGGGCATTTGAAGACATTCCCCCCCCCCCTCTGAAAGTAGGTAATGGATTACCCGGATGAGGTTTCTCATCCAAGGATGTTTAGGTGGTGGGCTGCAAAAAACAACCCAAAAATTAAGGAGGCTGGTCTCTTTAACCCTCCAGATGATGCAACACGTCTTCTTTAAGTAAAATAATTTTACTCAATGAAATATATTGAACAGATGTTACATCTGATGCAACAGATGGTACATATGTTGTGACCGATTACCCGTCCTGTGCCAACCGATGCAACAGAAGGATAATCTGTTACGACAGATGATTGATATCTTGCATAAGATTACCGATCTGTTACTTTGGTTCTATGAACCCAAATCCTAACAGATTAACCATCTACTGTAAATTATGCAATAGATGGGTAATCTGATGTAACATATAGTTAATCTGTTGTGACATACAGATTATCTGTTGCATAACATGTAACCTAAAAGATTATCCATCTTATGTAATTGGTGCAATAGATTGGTAATCTATTATGACAGATGATTAATATTTTGCATCAGATTATTTATGTGTTGCTCTGGTTCTTTGAAACCGACTCAAATAAATTTTAACCAACTACTTCAAACTATGCAACAGATGGGTAATCTGATACAATATATTATTAATCTGTTGCAGAAGTTGATTGTGTTAACATGTAACCCAACTGTGAAAATTATTATATTATATAATTTAAATGTATCTATCTCTTTTTTATAGGTTGTGCATCCATGGATCGTGCCTACTGAGCAGGAGTTGGTGATGACTTCTTTTATTACTCTACGTTATGTTGATACTATAGCAGACCCAATGGTGGAGTTAATAAAGAAGGAATTGGCTGTAGCAACAACCATAAGAAGAGCAATTAGGCAAGGTCAGCCTAATGTTGAGGTTATTCATGACTAACCTACTAAGGCAGATCCGGGTGCTTTTTCTGGTGGAGTTGTTCGTGTTGGTGGCAAACATGCTAATATTGCTACCACTCATGATGATGAGCATGTTGATGCTCAATAAAAACTAAATATTTTTGAAAACACACCTTTCACAGGTCCCTCTCACCTCTCTTCACCCTTGTGTTCTTATTGCAAATGTAAAGAGTGCAAGGACAGTCAGGATAAACTCTTTGAAAAAGTAAAGGCTATCTCTAAAACTATCGAGAAATTCAAATCAAAGAGGTGTGTCATACCATCTAAGAAGGTGAAGGAGCCATATACTCCTACAGCGACAGTTAAGAGGAAGAAAAGAGCAATTAACGACGTACTCTCCAGTCGAAAATAAAAAAATTGCAACTCCTCCCTCTCCAAAAGCTATTAAAGTTCAGGGGCCATTCAAAAAGGTGGACATATATATAGAACTTGGCATCAAAGAGAATAGGGATATGCAACGGGCTAAGAATGCCAAGCGAGGGGCACCAGATTACCCCATGCCTCTCTTTTCTCTCCAAGACTTCCAGACTATGGCAGATATACGTATACGGTATGAGGACAAGGTAAGTTTATTTTTCCTAACCTAGCCTTCTAATCTACTCTATGAAGAAGAAGCTACACACCAGATGTGAAATCTGTTGCAACAGCTGGGTATTCTGGTGTAACTGGTTGTGGTTCTGTTGCAACTTATTATCCATTTATTGCATAAGTTGCGTTGGATTATTAATTCAGAGAACCCTATGCAACAGATGGACCATATGTTGTATCTTTACAATTACTAACCTATTTAAAAATTGACTTCTTATATCACAGTATGTTGACAAAATTCTCTGCCTCATGAGAAAAAGGCAATTAGCATATCCGAAAGCTTATGACGTTGCCGATAGGATAATTGACCTAGACTTCTGCAAGAAGCTCAAAGATAAGTACGATCAACTCAATAATCAATCGTCAACATATGGCACGGGATTTGATTTGTTAGTTTTTACGTTGGACTGGAATGAAGAAGAAATGATAAAATATGTTAGAAGGGAGAGGCCAAATCCACACGGCAAGAGCTAGACTGAGGCAAAGAGGATTCTTACAGTCATGAGCGTGGACAGCATACATTATCGGGCTGTTGAGATACTACTCGAGGAGGGAGAGATCAAAGTTTATGACTGCAATAAACCTACCATTGATGAGGTTGGTTTTTTTCCACGTTCAGCCACTGGTGGAGTTGTTCCCCATCTTGTTGAGGGAGAGTAAACTTATAAATCATTTGTCAGATATAGTGTTGATGAAGAAATTATCGGATTTTGAAGGTCGAAACAAGGGCATGAACCTTCCAAAAAATGATACCGGTTTCATGTGTGGCTCGCACGCTCTTGCACACATCAAATGTTTGTTGACTGGCACAGGAATGGTCGAGCCAACGGCCTTTCTGTGCGACAATGCTGTGGCAAACCTGCAAAAGGTATGGGCTTATAGGGTACTAATTGGACGCTTGGAGCCTGTGTATATAGAAGATCCTGTGAAATAATAATTTTTTATTTCAAGTCACACTTCACTTTACTTTAAATTACATACACATGTAGTGACAATAATTTTTTCTGATGAAAGCTGAGTTATTTATAATGCAATAGATTGTTAATCTGTTGTAAAATATATTCTATCTATTCTGGAAGATAGTTTATCTGTTCAAATAGGTTGGTCATCTATTGAATTATGCCGATGTTATTTCTATCTAATCTAATCTAAGTATAATTTTTTACAACCGTTAGAAGACCTGTTTGATAATTTCCAACCGATGACATAAATTTTACAACATATGCCTAAATCTGTTTGATATTTTTCAACAATTAAGCTTGAATATTCATGTGCTTGACAACACCAAAGCAGTAGCAAACACACCACCATGAAAATTTTAGCAATTAGGCTTGAATATTCATGTGCCTAACAATACCAAACCAGTAGCAATAATGGCAACAATGTAGTATCTTCTTGCTTGATTTTGTTTCTCTTCAGAAGCCTTGACTTTCTTCAACATACCTCAGATTACACAATTTGCTTATTAAGGGTGTCGTTATTCATACCAATCAAAGTAATCGCATCCACTCAATTTCTATAAAAACAAGAACACAATTTACAAAACAATTACAAGTCAATAATTAATCAACTAATTAAATTAAAAAAATATTACCGTTGAAATCTTACAAGTAAAAAACCTACAACCCAATTTTGTTGAGTCCAAGAAGTCTTCAATAGAGCTTCATGACCGCACTTACAATATCAAAAATTTTATCACAAAAAACAGTGGAAGGTACGCTCAACATTGTCAAGCTTAGTTGGAAAAAATGAAAAAAAAAATGAAGAAAGAAAAGAAATACCAAATGCAAATAATTTAAAGAATTTGGATAGATAAAAAAAGATGGCGAAGAAGAATATTTGGGAATTTAGGGTTAAATTTTAGGAAGAAGATGAATATATAAGACAATGGGGGGGGGGGGGGGGGAAAAACAGGGGGGGGGAAAACAAAAAAGAAGGCAGAAAAAAAGGGGGGTCAACGAGCCTTGGCTGCGTGAATTACATGCAAGCAGCCAACAGGGCAAAAAGTGTCAAACTAACACATTGAATGCCTATTTTATTTTACGTGTTTAAAATGAACACTGTCTACTTGATGCCTAGTTTATTTTAGGTGTTTGAATTGAACACTGTCGATGGATTCCGCCTTTTTTTATTTCAATTCACTTTCATTTTTTTACATATAGTGGCAATTTTTTATGTCTAATGAAAGTTGAATTTTTATAATACAACAGATTCTCCATCCATTGTAACATATATTCTACCTATTCTGACATATAGTTTATTTGTTGTAATATGTTGGTCATCTGTTGCATTATGTTGATGTTTCTATCTAAGTCTATCTATTGCAACAGTGGGAAGACCTGTTTGATAAATTTCAACAGATTACCTACCTGTTGCAACATATGTCTAAATCTGTTTGATATTTTTCCAACAGATGTGTCCTCTATTGCAATAGATACATTATTTATTGCAATATTTGAATCTAGTATTCCATGTCAATTAATAAGTTCAAATCTAAGAAAAAAATAAAATTCATAGAAAAAATAAAATAAATCAAAGCCTTTAGAAATTAGCTGAAATAAATCAATGACTAAAATGTAAAAAAATTATTATGGGTACAGATCTTAACAAATACATCAACAATTTAAGTATTGATGCCAAGGATTCCTAAGGAGGGGTGAGGTTATTACTTTGACAGACTCAAGCTATAAAGATCTACTCAATATAGTTTCTGCACTTTCTGTTCTCCGTACTTCCATAAAAAGAGTAGCATATTGTCAATGTTGTTCAGCAGTAGATTCTACATCCATTAGGAAAACTAGAATTGGTCAATGCTAATCACGGAGATACGACAAAACGAAAAAGGATAACTCATCTGTTCTAGCAAATCAAATAGGTCTTCCTCCTATTTTAAATTATCCCAAACAGATTATATTTCTGCCGCAATAATGAATCAATTATTGGGATAAATTTCTACATGAGAAAGACCTGTATGATAATTTCCAATGGATACCGTCTGTTGCAACATATGACTCATCTGTTGCAGCAGATAGGTCATCCATTGGTAAAAATAAAAGCGGTACAAAGAGCTATTTGATTTGCTAAAATAGACAACATATGTCGCAACAGATACTTTATCTGGTACAACAAGTTAGTCAACTATTGCAACAAATGTATATCTCTATATGATAATTTTCAGTAGATATGTCATCTGTTGAAACAGATATGTGTCTGTTTGTTAGTTGGAACATACATATATATTCACCTTCTTCAGCTCGTGTTGCTCTCCTTTGGATATTGTATATTGCTCAATGCAACACACGGACAGAGGAGTTGCGATTTTGCTTTTTTGGATGCTTGATAATGCCTTGAAAATCATTTTTCTTCTCCTCTTAGCCTTAATCTCTAATGGAGTGGATGGATATAAAATCCTCTTTGATGGAATAACACCCCTCTTAGATGTCAATTACTTGATAGAAGTAGTTAATGCATTAATAATATTATTCACTACATCATGTTTTACCTTGCAGTCTTGACATTTGCATGCAGAACATTCACTGGGAGAGGCAAAATCTGTATAACCAGTATGATCATACTCATAATAGTTTATTTTAAATACTGTAAGAGGAGCATCATTAGCACCAACAGCAGCACCACTACTGCTACCAACAGCTCTATACTACTCAGACCATCAACAACAACAAGCCCACCCTCCAAATTATATTTCTTGTAATGGTTGTTGCTTTAAACAATTCCATTTTTATTCTGTCAATGACCTTAGGGTACGATAAAGTTTACACAGACCGTAAAGTAAGAAAAAATGGCATCTTCAACTCTCGATTAGTCGGAACTAGCGGTGGATGCACAATCTAACATAAATCATTACATCTATCAGTTTTGTCCGACAACCATCTCAAAATTTTTGGACAGGAAACTTCTTCCTAGTAGTTCACTTGTTGTCTCAAATAAGGAATGGCTTCAAACTCCCAAACCTATAAAATAACACCAACAAATCAAAACCATTATTGTGTAAAAAAATGAATGATATCATAATAAAAAAAAGATACATTTACCATGAAAACCCATGGAAAGTCATATAAGTTGACTGTCTTTGGCACTAACAGAGTCAATAAATATTTGACAGTTATTTTGAAGTTTTCATAACCCCAAGAATAGTTGTTAAATGCCTCAAGATCCTCGGAGAGCTTTCTTAAACCAACGCTTATGTTTTTGTAAACGTCTCTCTCCCAAAGAATATTATGTACAAACAAACCAAGCACAATTACTGCTTGTGCTTCTTTGAAAGTCCTTTACCTTTCAACGCTTCTATTAAATTTTTATTTTTAAAGCTTGGACCAACAATGGACACTAGGTCATCACGATCATACGACTTGCCTTTGCCTTTTTTAGGTACGCGGGGTGTTTTTTGGGGTTAGAATAGGTATAACTTGAGAAGGAGAAGGAGAATAATATTTTAGTTCAGTAACTATGGCAAACTCCTTCCAACCAAAACAAATAGGCATGCCACAATAATTTATCCACACCCCATCCATCTTATCTTTTTTTTTTCACACATAAACCTACGCTTAAGAAGTTCATATACCATTTTCATTTGGAAACAAGCATTGTTGTCCTCCGATAAATCAAGATATTTTTCAAAGCAGTTTCCTTGTAATAAGCATCCAATTTTTGTTCTCGAAGTATTTTTCTGAAGGCGTCAAAAGATTTTTCCATGGCTAACTTAACCACAAAATCACCCGTTAAATTTGCGGCACCATCGTACTGCATTCTCATAGGATAATGATCAATACTGAAGATTTTGACCAACTCTTCGGTGGAAGGGCTATTGGCATTTGGATCATCTCTTTTAAAATATTCTTCCTCCTATTTTATCATATTCTGCTCCTGATTGAGATAACGTTTGTAAAGCAAGCACATAGAATGGTGGATGTAGCCTAGCTGCTTTACTTGTTCCTTTACTAGGACTTGATTCAGTTTCTGTTCTTTTGGGAGCCATATTATCTAAAATTAACAGGAACATAAAAATATATTATAGTTGATTAATGCATCATTAAAAAAAGGATATCAGTAGTAAAATAATAGTTCCAACAGATCACTGATCTGTTGCACCAGGTAGTATATCTGTTGCATTATGTAACTAATCTGTTACAGCATATAACCACCTGTTACAGCGGATGAGTAATCTTTTGCAATAATACAAAATATATCACTCATTTTTTAAGATAAATAGATGGTCTGTGCAACATATCACACATCTTTTGCAATATATGAGTGAACTGTTGGAACAGTTAAATAACTTGTTGCAACAGATGAGTAATAATTGCAATAATATAAAACATACCACTCATCTATTGAGAAAAATGAATGTTTTGTGCAGTAGATCACACATTTATTGTAAAATCATCTGTTGCAACATATAAGTGATATGTTGGAATAATTAAATAACCTGTAGCAACGATTGAGTAATCTGTTGCAATAATACAAAACATATTGCTCATCTGTTAAGAAAGATGAATGGTCTGTGCAGTAAATCACATATATATTGCAATATATGAGTGATTTGTCGAAATAGTTAACTAACCTGCAGCAACGGCACTGAGCAATCTGTCGTGAAAATACAAAATATATCACTCATCTATTGAGAAAGATGAATGATCTGTGCAATAGGTCACACATCTATTGCAACATATGAGTGATCTATCACGACAGATGAATGATTAGTTAGAAAAATCAAGTCTTGGACATGTCCTGTTGGAAGAGTTGATAGGATTTTATCCAACAGGAGGTTCATCTGTTGCATCAGATCTTTAATCCGATGGTTCCTCCATTACATCAGATGGTTAATATGTTGCATAAAATTTTTAATTCGATGGTTCCTCTATTGTATTTGATAGTAAGTTTGTTGCATTAGATGGTTAATTTGTTGCAATATATGGTTAATCTGCTGCAATATATGGTTAATTTATTGCATCAGATAATTAAACTATTGCATCATATGCTAAATCTGTTGCATTAGATTTTTTATCTGATGGTTTCTCTGTTACATTAGAAGATTAATATGTTGTATCAGATATTTAATCTGTTACATTAGAATTTTAATTTGATGGTTCCTCTATTGCATCAGATGGTTGATCTATTGCATCATATGATAAATCTGTTGCATCAGATGGTTAATATATTGCACCAGATGGATAATCTGTTGGACGAAAAAAAATAGTAGCACGATTTTATTCAATAAAAAAATAGCAATATCACCATTTTTACCAAGAACAAGAACAGAACAAATCAACCCAGCAATGGGCGCAACACGAAAAACACCAAAATCGTTGTTTTGTTTGTATAAACACAAACAACAAAAATCAAACTTCAAAAAAATGCAACAAATAGGAATTAGGGTTTTATTCAGACTGCATTTCAAATTAAAGTAACAAATATTGAAATTGTTAACCAATACTATAAGAGAAGTTGGCTCAAGTTTCTCGTTTTCTTCAAAACTAAAAAAATCATAATTTTTTACGTGTGAAAGAAGAAAAGGAAAGATGAAGAATTCGATGTTGTTGTGGCTAGAAAGCAAGGTTGTCATATCGATTGAAGGTTGAAGTAAAAAATGAACTCGAAGCCTAACTATTTATCGTTGAAGGTTGAAGTCATAGGGGATTGAAAGGAGAAATTTGCAGAACTGTTGGTTGAGAGAAGTTGTCAAGAGAGGGTCGATGATTTGGATTGAAGAGGGGTGTGAGTTGGATTGATTTGTATTTTTGTAAAGATTAGAAAATTTTAAAAATATTAATTAAGTCCAAAACTAATTAATCAAGTTTCTTAATTATATTTGACCCTTTAAGTTGGTCAATGTCATCAATCCTTCATTTAAAACTTAAAAAACACATTTCCTTCAATTTTTTCCTGTATCTAAATATGTTATTAGGTCTTAAATTATTATTATAGTGCCTACTCTTTTCTTTCTAGTATTTTGATTATAATTATTTTTTAATATTCTATTTTATGCATCAAAACAATTAAGAATTGAGAATCTATATGTATCACAGCATTTTCGCTATGGAAGAAATTTTGCACATAATCGGTAGTTTGACTGTTGTGTCCTTAATATTGGCACATTGAAATATTATTTTAAATAGTCCTAAATGTTACTATTATACAACGAATTTAGTAGTTGAATTTTATTTTTTTAAAAAAACTACCATATTTCTTTTTTCTTTTCTTATTATTTTAGAAAAATAAATTTGAGTTACCCTAGAAATTTCTTTTCCTTATAGGAACCTTATAATAATTTGACTTTTTAATTAAGAAAATAACTAATTAGTTATTTAAAAATAATATAAAAAGATAATTTTATCTATTTTAGAATATTGTAATGAAGGACAAAAAGTTTGAATTACTTTTCTAATTATTAATATTAATTATAGAATATAGATAATATACTATCATACATGTGTATGATAGTACACCAAATATGTGAATTGTATATGTAATATATGTAATTAACAAAATAATTTTACATTCTTTTAACATATCTATGATATATTAAAAGTGTAAAGATCCTTAAAAATGTGAATCGAACCTTTTTCCCTTCAGCAAAAATCTTTACAATAGATAAAATTGTGTTTTTACATATTTTCATTATTTCTTATAATTATTATTTATTTAAAATTCTATGAAATTAAGAATTTATGAAATATAATATTTAACATTTCTAAATCAATTAAAACTTTATCTTAAATAAAAGAAAGACTCTACAATTAATTCTATTTAAGTAAAGTTTTGGTGTTCGATTAGTACAAATCTTAATTTCCCTGTGAATTTGTTTTGCTCTCTTTTCCTTAATTTTATGTTAAAAAAGAAAAAAAACATTGTTGTTTTGATTGTTCCTCGATGCTTTCTAAATTTCAGTATACTAAATTGCTATTACAACTTCAATTCAATTTTCATGACGCTTTTGCTATATTTTTGTTAGCTTTAGAAATTTTGGTTGCAAGGATATTCTTATAGTTATTTTTTCGATGAGCTTTAAAGTTGTATTCTATAATAGTTTTATCAATTTCAAGTCTATATTACAGAAGAATGTTCGGACGAACTTTGAGAATTTATTTTGTAAGGTTAAGTTCAATCATATTGTTTTAATATCTATTTTGTTGTAGTTTCTATTCTTTTATGATTTGTTATTTTTTCTACTTACTACAAGCGGTAAATAAATGTTTGGTTGAGATTTAAGGAATTTGTGTGTAAAGGTTAAATTTAACCACACTGTTCAAATATCTATATTATTGTATTTTTTTCTTGTACTTACAAGTTATAGATGAATGCTCGATCGGATTTTCTTATTCTTACAAGTTATAGATGAATGCTCGATTGGATTTTGAGAAATTTTTATATCAAGGTTAGAGATCCTTTTCTGATGCCCTAAACGACAAAAAAGTCTTATATTTCTTTGACTGCCATAATGAAATCCTGCAGCAATTTCTGTTGCTATCTTTCTGTTGATTATCAAACGCAGAGCAGAGATTTGCAAGAAAAATCCTTTTGGTATCCTTTTGGGAAACAACAGATTCAACAAATTTGAGTTGGTATCCTTTTGGGAAAGGACAGATTCAACAAATTTGAGTGGGGAGTTCGTCAGATGAAAGCATCAATGTAACAGTTTAATAAGATAAAGACTGGAATTGGTTTCTTGATTGAATATTCAAACACTATTACAAACTAAGATGTTGTAGCAATAGTGAAAAGAAATACTTATGAAATAGAGAAGAGAGATGAGGAAACTTGGGACGAAGGATAAGAGAGAGTTAACACAAACACTGAGAACTATCTGGCTAATGATTCTAGCATATTCACTACTATATGTAACAATTTGATTCCCTTCTAGGCTATTCACGTGTTGGGTCCTTCTAGACAAAATCCGCCAATCTCGTGTTGGGCTTTTTCGTCTGTTTACTCCTTCTTAGCATGGTTCCAGGCCAAGAATATCTTCCGCTGATCTTAGGCCCGCGACTCATTATCAGAGTTCATAGCAGTTGAAGAAGAGACAGCTCAGTGCAACCCACAGGCCACCGTGGACATTCACTGTTATGATCAGCCCGTTGCGATGAAGCAGAAAGAGATTCAAGATTTTGGCCAAGTACTCGGGATTACTCATAATATTACCGTTGGTCAAGATATTCATGGAAATTAAATTCTTAAAGAAAAAGGCAAAACCTATAACAGTACTAATAAGTTCTTTTGATGGAACAAGGCAATAAGTAGTAATAATATCCAATGCTTAAAAAATCTATAAAAAAAACTTAAATTAAAGAGCAAAAATCTTAGTCTTTAACAAGCTGAGGATCGACCGCCGTATTCTGTGACTCCTAATCAAACAAGCTAAACATGGCCTCATCATCACTCTCTTCTTTAATTTCCTCCTGAAAAAAAAAATAAAGACAATAATAAGATATTATTCTCACAATTGATTCTCCAGGAACCAAATAAAGGATATAACTAATTTGTTCTTGAAAGTTCAAAAAATTGAAAAAGAACCTTCGTCCCAATTGATGAGAATTTATTTGTTCAATTGACGTATTAGCATGCAATATTTTTCCTAAAGCTTAAGAACTAGATTGTCGCCTCTGGTAGCCTGTTTGGCTAAATTTTTGAAAGGCAAGAAGTGATTATTGTTTTTTCAGAAAGTAATGTGTGTGGCTAAACTTTTGAGAGAAAATAAATATTTTTGAAGAGTAACAAAAACAATTTCTTTTCAAAATTAGTTAAAAAGAAAAAAGTAATGTTTTTCCGAAACTATTTTTTGCCAACACACTTTACAAAAATTATTAAAATATTTTTTTGAAGTAAACTGATCTTAAAGCAAATGTTATTCGGCTAAACTATAGATGATTATGAGCAATACTATTCATGTATAAGAAGAATTCCTTAAATCGAATTTTATTTGATGAGTTGGCATTCAATGCTTGACATATATATCTATGTATAAAAAAGGATCCCTTAAAACTAATTTAATTTTTATGAGTCACAGTTCAATACTTGACATATGGATAATGGATCTATGTTTCATATCGACTGATCATTAGGTTCCATATAGTGCATTTTCCTCAATAATAAACTACTGGTAGAATTAGCAATGTATCACGAGAAAATAATATAAGATCAAAGTATACCTTCTTGTTGTCGGAAGGTGCAGTAGAGGCATCGTTCTCAATAGTAGGAGCAGCAGCAACGGCAGCATTATTGGTTGAAGGTGTTATTTTTCACAATACGAGTACGTAGAATCCGTATAATAGAATAACAACTTCAACTCGAGTTCAAGTATGAACAAGAACAAAATGAAGTTGAACAAATACCCTCAACACAAGATCAAAATGATCTTTACAAGAGGTGTATTTTATATTTCAGAAATATAGATGAAACAGAAATTGTTAAGGCCAAATTGTCCGCATTCACGGACTTTCCTTAAGGAATAATTCCCCTCACTGTACCCGAGGTTATGGAATCTTCCTCCCAGGATAAAATGGCCTTCAATTCGACTATAGCGGTACCTCAAATAGGCGGATTCTTTGAACACACTCACGGTTTGAATGATCACACTTAGAGTATTTTTAAGAAGAAGAAGAAGTTTGTAATTCTGAAAATTTTTTCTATCTTAACCTGTGGAAGAAAGCAGTTTATTTATAGCCACAACATGCCCCTTTGAAAGGTGGCATTGGTTCAATTTAGAGATGTGTGTCTTTTCCTGAAAATACATGTCTGTTTACTTAAACCATTGTAGTAATTTTCTGAAACAGTACACCATTTCGTGAAACATTGCATCAGTTCGAAACAGTGTTGCAGCAGTTCGTAAAGCAGTGCACTGTTCACGCGAAACAGTGCTACTGTTCACGCGAAACAGTCACTGTTCACGCGTTAGTTCATGAAGCAATGCACTGTTCACGTGAAACAGTGCTACTGTTCACGTAACAGTGCTACTATTCACGCAAAACAGTCACTGTTCACGCGTTCTGCATGTTTTAACATTTTCATTCACACCTTTTCATTACTATGAACCCAACAATCCCACACATGAATGGGGAATGACTATTATTTTCGTAAAACTTTTACGGACAAGTATGTGATCATCAAGCAAGGACTGATTACATCTGGATAAGTGGGTTTTCCTTTGAACTTTCCGTAGTGAACATTCATCGGATGCACTCGGTCAATCGGTAGATTTGATATCTTTGAACTATCGAGCTTTAATGTACACCTAAACAACACATGTCACACAACCAGCCTTTTACCATTTATGGTTCTTACGGTTTTGTTCTTTTCAGCCATGAACACGTCCCGGTTTTCATGAGAGTTTAGAGAATAGGCCTTTACTAACATTCTCTTTGAAGCGGCTTCTACTTCGCCTACACATAGGTGATTTCTAAACGTTCAATCCTATAGATTAAACTATTTGGTCAAATCTGCCAAATTTAGATAATCATTAAAAGACTTTTCGTCTTAAGTCTTATCCTTGTTTACTATACATTGTCTACATCATGAGAATGGGTTGGTTAATTGACAATGTTGAACCTGTCAGACACAACTTTGTTTGATATCCTTGAACCTAGCTCTTGGGATCTCCAGTCTGCTAGGTAGAGTTACCGCCATGTTGACTTGTCCTAGGCTTTAAACCCATTCCCTTGGATGTTCTTTCCACTCCTTCTCTAGATAGGCCTTTTGTAAGTGGATCCGACACATTATCTTTCGACTTTACATAGTCTACAGTGATAATTCCACTAGAAAGAAGTTCTCTAACGGTATTATTTCTTTGTTTTATATGACGAGATTTACCGTTATACATCATGCTCCCTGCCCTACCTATTGCTGCTTAGCTATCACAATGTATACATACTGGTGCCACTGGCTTGGACCAATATAGAATATCTTTCAAGAAATTTCGAAGTCATTCTGCTTCTTCACCGGCTTTATCTAATGCAATAAATTTAGATTTCATTGTAGAGCGAGCGATACAAGTCTGTTTGGATGATTTCCAAGAAACTGCTCCTCCATCGATAGTAAATACATATCCACTTGTGTATTTTACTTCGTTCGATCCGGTGATCCAATTTGCATCACTATATCCTTCAAGTACCGCAAGATATTTATTATAATGCAAAGCATAATTTTGAGTGTATTTAAGATACCTCAAAACTCTTTTCATTGCCATCCAGCGAGTTTTGTTGGGATTACTCGTGTACCGACTCAATTTACTGATAGCGCATGCTATGTATGGTCGTGTACAGTTCATTATATATATTAAACATCCCAATACTCTTGCATACTCCAATTACGAGTCACTTTCACCTTCATTCTTACGAAGTGCAAAGCTCGCATCCAATGGAGTTTTGGCAATACCGAATTCCATATACTTGAACTTGTCAGTACCTTTTTGATATAATGAGACTGCGACACTGCCAACCCTTGTGGAGTTTGATGGATTCTTATACCTAAGATCACATCTGCAACTCCAAGGTCCTTCATATCAAACTTGCTCTCGAGCGTTCGTTTTGTTGCATTTATGTCAGAAATGTCTCTACTGATAATCAACATACCATCCATATATAAACATACAATGACTTGGTGATTTGAAGTGTCTTTAATATAAACACATTTATCACATTCATTTATTTTGAATCTGTTTGCCAACATGGTTTGGTCAAACTTCGCATGCCATTGTTTTGGTTCTTGCTTTAGTCCATATAATGACTTGATAAGTTTATACACCTTGTTTTCCTTTTCTGGAACCACAAATCCCTCAGGTTATTCTATGTATATTTCTTTCTCCAAATCTCCATTTAGAAATACGGTTTTCACATCCATTTGATGGATTTGAAAATCATATACCGCCGCCAAGGCAATTAACATTCGAATCGAGGTTATCCTTGTTACTGGCGAGTATGTATCAAAGTAATCAAGGCCTTCCTTCTGTTTGAAGCTTTTACTACAAGTCTTACCTTGTTTTTGTCAATAGTACCATCCGCCTTCATTTTCCTTTTGAAGTTCCATTTAGAACCTAAAGGTTTATTTTTGGGAGGAAGGTCAACCAATTCCTATGTATGGTTGTTTAAGATTGAATCAATCTCACTATTGACTGCCTCTTTCCAAAAGGATGAGTCTGACGAAGACATCGCTTCTTTAAATGTTTGAGGCTCATTTTCTAAGAGAAATGTTACAAAATCCAACCCAAACGAAGTTGACGTTCTTTGACGTATACTACGCCTTGGATTTTCTTCATTATGTACATTCTCACTTGGTTCATCTCGAGGTCGTTTAGATCCTCCACTAGACTGTTCATGTCTAATTTTATACGGGTAAATGTTTTCAAAGAATTCAGCATTGTCTGATTCAATTACCGTATTTTCACTAATATCCGGATGTTCGGCGAATGAACCAAAAATCAACATGCTTTACTACTTTTAGAATATCCTATGAACACGCAGTCCACCGTTTTAGGTCCTATCTTAACCCTTTTAGGTATAGGAACTTGTACCTTTGTTAGACACCCCCACACTTTGAAATATTTCAAGTTAGGTTTCCTTCCTTTCTATTTTTCATAAGGAATTGATTGTGTCTTACTATGGGGAAGTCTGTTGAGTATACGATTGGCCGTAAGGATAGCCTCCTCCTATAAGTTTTGCGGTAAACCAGAACTTATAAGTAAGGTATTCATCATTTCCTTCAAAGTTCGATTTTTTCTTTCTGCAATTCCATTAGATTGGGGTGAATACGGGGCCGTAGTTTGATGGATTATTCCATTCTCTACACATATTTGCGCAAAGGGAGATTCATATTCTCCGCCCCTATCACTTCTTATCATTTTGATCTTTTTGTCTAACTGATCTTCAACTTCAGTTTTATATTGCCTAAACGCATCTATTATTTCATCCTTACTATTTAGCAAGTATACATAACAATATTTAGTGCAATCGTCAATAAAAGTTATGAAATACTTTTTCCCACCACAAGATGGTGTTGACTTCATAACACAAATGTCAGTGTGTATTAAGTCTAAGGGATTGAAATTCCTTTCAACGGACTTATAAGGATGCTTTGCATACTTCGATTCCACACACATTTGACACTTTGATTTATTGCACTCAAAGTTTGGCAAAACTTCTAAGTTAATCAGTTTTCGTAACATTTTGTAGTTAACATGACCTAAACGTTCATGCCATAAATCATAAGACTCAAGCAAATAAGACAAATTCAAAGTTTTATTTATTTCAACAGTCATTACATTCATCTTATAAAGGCCCTCCGTGAGATAGCCTTTTCCTACATACATTTCTCCTTTGATAACTACAGTTTTTCCTGAAATGGTTACACATTTGAATCCGTTCTTATCTAGGAGTGAAACAGAAATTAAGTTTCTACGTAACTCTGAAACATAGAGCACATTGTTCAGTGTCAAGATCTTGCCAAAAGTCATCTTTAGGCAAATTTTTCCTATTCCCTCCACCTTAGCAGTAGCGGAGTTGGCCATGTAAAACATTTCTTCTGCTTAAGCCAGAGCAAATGATGAGAACAACTTTTTGTTTGTTCAAACATGGCGTGTGACACCAGAATCCATACACCATTCGCATGGATTTCCCACCAAGTTGCATTTCGTGAACATAGCACACAAATCATCATATTTTTTGTTGGACTTAATCATGTCCGCTTAGTCTTTTTTCTTGCCTTTCTTCGAAGCTCGAAAATCTGTGGACTTGTGGCCAATTTTGTCATAATTGAAGCATTTTTCCTTGAACTTTTCTTGGGTTGATTGCTTCCATGTTCAACTTTCTTTCTTTTCTTCGAGTTGTTTTGGCCAGCTTCTACAATATGGGATCCATTCATTGTAGAATTTCCCTTTGACCTTCTTTCGGCAGCTTTATTTTCCTCTTCAATACGAAGTCGGATGATAAGATCTTCAATGGTCATCTCCTTGCGTTTATGCTTTAAGTAGTTTTTGAAGTGTTTCCACAAAGGTGGTAGCTTCTCAACTATCGATGCTACTTGGAAAGCATCATTCATAATTAAACCTACAAAACAGTTTATGTGAGTATTACGAATATTTTTAATTTGTTCAACTAAGGTATTTTTCAAAAATATACCTTCTGCTAAGAGATCATGTATGATGACTTGCAATTCCTGTACTTGAGAGACAACAGATTTACTATCAATCATTTTGAAGTCCAGGAATCGTGCAACAAGGAATTTCTTAATTCCCGCATCCTCCATTTTATATTTTCGTTCAAGTGCCCCCCACAGTTTCTTTGATGTCTTGGTTCCACTATAGACATTATACAGGTCGTCTTGGAGACCACTCAGAATATAGTTCCTGCAAAAGAAATCGAAATGTTTCCAAGATTCTACAATAACGAAGCGGTCTTTGTCCGAGGTTCCCTCGAGCACCTCGGGAGCGTCTTCGCTAGTGAACTGTTTTAGACATAAAGTGGTGAGGTAAAAGAACATCTTTTGTTGCCACCGCTTGAAGTCAATGCCAAAAAATTATCCGGGCTTCTCCGCCGGTGCCATCATTGGCGGAGCATTTGTGCGACTTGATGTGGCAATATTATTTGCCTCCATAGACGTTGTCGTATCCATCATTTGACTTTCAGTTGTCATTTTTCCTGTCACCACAAGACAGAAAACTTAGTATTTTTCAGAATACTATTTATAAAGTTAAGTAACTTGAAACTCTTCTTCATGTTTCTAGTTAACGATAAAGTTTTTATTACTTCGAATCGTCAACCGAGTGAACCTTAACTTGTAATGAAGATTTTATGTCTTCTAATCACTAGTTAAATTCAAGCAAAGTAGAAAGCCTAAGCTTTAATCTCCAAAAACAAGCAATACAGATTCTGTAAAGTTATTCCTTAATATTGTTATTTTCCACAATACGGGTACGTAGAATCTGTAAAATAGAATAACAACTTCAACTTGAGTTCAAGTATGAACAAGAGCACAATGAAGTTGAACAAATACCCTCAACACAAGATCAAAATGATCTTTACAAGAGGTGTATTTTATATTTCAGAAATATAGATGAAACAGAAATTGTTAAGGCCAAATTGTCCGCATTCACGGACTTTCCTTAAGGAATAATTCCCCTCACTGTACCCGAGGTTATGGAATCTTCCTCCCAGGATAAAATGGCCTTCAATTTGACTATAGCGGTACCTCAAATAGGCAGATTTTTCGAACACACTCACGGTTTGAATGATCACACTTAGAGTATTTTTAAGAAGAAGAAGAAGCTTGTAATTCTGAAAATTTTTTCCATCTTAACCTGTGGAAGAAAAAAGGTTATTTATAGACACAACATGCCCCTTTGAAAGTTGGCATTGGTTCAATTTAGAGGTGTGTGTCTTTTCCTGAAAATACATGTCTGTTTACTTAAACCATTGTAGTAATTTTCTAAAACAGTACACCATTTCGTGAAATATTGCATTAGTTCTAAACAGTGTTGCAGCAGTTCGTGAAGCAGTGCACTGTTCACGTGAAACAGTGCTACTATTCACGCGTCAGTTCGTGAAGTAGTGCACTGTTCACGCGAAATAGTGCTACTGTTCACGTAACAGTGCTACTGTTCACGCGAAACAGTCACTGTTCACGCGTTCCTGCATGTTTTAACATTTCCATTCACACCCTTTCATTACTATGATACCAACAGAAGGTGTGGTTCTGCCAGCACCAACGTTCATGATAAGATCATCGACATTCACCTTTTCACAAAGTTTTGCGAAAAGGCTTGGCCAATACGATTCCACCTTTAAATTTGATGCTCTTAGAAGAGTACCAATTTTCTCTGCCTATACATAAATAACAAAACGTCCAATTAGAGCCAGCAACATTCAAATTTGATGAGTTTGGTTTAAACTATAGGTCAGAAATTAGTACTTACATATATATGCTATTGTTCAAATTATGGGTTTAGTTGAACCATTGTTTATAGAGAAAACAAAACTTTAAAAAGAGTAAAAATAAGATCCTCTTGAATAGTATAACAATAAAAAAAACACGAGATAAGTGGGATCTAGAGAGGGTAAAGTATATGTAGATTTTGTAGTAATAGCAATAAGGAGAAACAATAATATAGTACAATAATCGAAGCTAAAGAAACAACAAGTAATCAAGTATAATAATAAAATACAAAACATCTAGGGTTTCGATTTAAGATTGTAATAAGTAGTATGATAGAAAGAAAGGAGAACATAGAGTACATACATTGATGGGAATGCCATCATCGTGAAGAATCAAACAAGCATAGGTGCAAACAAGTTCACCAATGGAAGACATCTTCTTTAATTTTTGCCGTCAGAATTTTTGATGGCAGGCCAATATTTTATTTGGAATTCATAAGCGTCATGGCTATTTATGGAGGATAATATTATGCTACTCCAATCCTATTTGAATTAGATTTAAAGGCCTAAAATACTAGATTTACTTGGAAGAAAAAGAAGGTATACTACTCCATGTAGGTCTAGTAATTAATTTCTTCTTTATTTATTTTTGGAAGAAAAGCTTAAAATCAAGTACTGTATACCCAAGGTATTTACACGACTAATCCTTCATTCCATTGTCAGCGCACTAAGCTGTAGGAAAGGGAACTGGCCATAGAATTTTCTTCATTCACTAGAGGTGGGGATCAAACCCCCCAACCTCTTGCTTAAGGGGTGAGGTGCTGAACCACCACACCAACCCTTGTGGTTGTATATTATTGGTTTTCATTAGGAATTCTACCTCTATCAGTGGTGTACTGCTCGTCCAATTACTAATACTAGTTTAGCCCTACGGGTAACTTTTGATTATTTAAAATTAAATAATCTTGTTTGTTGCAAAGATTTTTAATGAAGTGCTAGAAAATTCAAGTCACTTCTCAAAGATCTGTCACAATTTAATATAATAATGTAAACATAACATATATTTTATTGTAAGCATAGATATATTTAATCACCAGAAGTTTCAAATGATTAATAGATCATCATTTTTGCGTTTGTCATGCAGTACATATTTTCCTTACAGTTAGAGGCTATAAGAGACGCATGGTTTGAACCATATTTGTAGTAAGACTGTTTTTTAAATTTTTTTGTATTTTTATATTTAAAATCTTTCCTTATGTTTAAATTTAAATCTTTGAAAAACCTTTAATTACTTACTTAAACTTTTACAGATGTGTTATTTATCATATTTTTTTCTTATTCTAACACTTTCATATTTATTTCTAAATCTTTTCAAATCATATTAAAATTAACTTTAATTAATTTAGAACTCTTAAACTAATGAAAAAGATTTTAACTGTCATTAATTCTAATGACTTCTAATAATAAAGATTTACTATAATTATTTAATTAATTTTTAATACTTAATATTAGGAAAATAGTAAAAAACAATTTTGTTTAAAGCAGAGATATTTAATGAAGCACAAAAGGTTCAAACAATATTTCTAAGACCTTCACACTTTTAATATATTAGTATTAGTATTAGTATTAGTATAGTATTAATATAGTATTAGTATTAGTATAGATATAGATTATAGATAGAGATTTTGATATAGATTTCATATTTTCAGTTTTTACATATTTGAAAAAATAGTAGTAATTACATAATTAATAATAACCTGAAATAGTATTTCATCAAAGCTCAATTTGTTTTATTTTTACTATCTTTCCTTAATTATTTATGACAACACATAAAAAAATAGTTTTGGTAGGAAACGAATCCGACAATTGATCATTGAAATATTGTGTCTATCTATTTTAGGTCCAAAAGTCCATATATTATTAGGGTTTGTACATAATTATAATTTATCCAATTTAGAAATAATTAATATATATATATATATATATATATATATATATATATATTGTTATAAATGTATTTACATTATAGTGAATGTCTATCATCTTATAATATCTATCAAGATCTAGTTGGTATCTATCAGAATTTGAAATATCTGTCTTTTAGTCAAAAACTAAGAGTATTTTTCCTATAAATAGAGGAGTTTTGTTCATTGTATTCTCAATGATCTGATGATCTCTCATCCTCAAGAGAAATAAAGAAGTCTCTCCTCTTCTCTCTCTATTTATTCTTGTTCTTGCTTTATATTTTGTTGTTCTTGCTTTTATATTTAATAACACGTTATCAGCACGAGTCTCTAAAAGTATACATGTTAATTCTTTTTAACCCTTAATGGGAGAAGATTGGAGAAGATTGAAAGCGGAAAAAAAATCAAAGGACTTACCGAAGGTATGATCGATAATATGACAAAGTAACTCTATTTTATTGCTTCTCGGATTAAAATCTTAAGTCTCATATGAATGAAGAATCTCTGGTTGCCATATTCTTAACACAGTAAGTTGTATTATATGACAAATGTACAAATCTATTATGCTTAGAAGATATCAACCATGGATTACTGTATATGCACATGTGACTAAAGTTTTATTCTCAGCTTACACAGTGGTTCTTGTTTTTATGATAACTAAATCTATTATATTGGAAACACATCAATAGAGGATTTTATGATATTAAAATTTTGTTATATTAGTTCACTCTGAAATTATTATACTTTGACTTATCATGCCATTGTTCGAGAGTAAGACAAGGTTAGTATATCTGTCTTTTGCTACTAGTAATATAATTATTGTTAGATTTGAGGAAAAATAATTCATTTGAAACCATTTATGTTTTAAACTTATTCCTCAAGAACAATATTACCCAAAGGGATGATAATATGTTTGGTTCAAGTCTCATCGATTTATGCCTAAGACGCCTTTATATGGATAAGACGTTGGGTTTGAATCTCAATGCACTATATTGATAATATTATAATGGTTAAGGTAAAATAATGGATATTTGGTGAAACATGTCCCATTAAATATGCTTCATTCCTTGAATTGAATGTGGTAACAATAAATCATATGTATGCCTGAATTTACTTTTGTAGTAGCTATCATAATTTGATACGCTTAAGGCATGATTATATTCCATTCCTAGGGAATGAGAAGCTTATTAATGCAAACATGCACTTGATTGTGATGGTATCACAACTCACCTTCGAAAGAGGCTGAATAACTGAGAAAAGTTATTTTAAAATCTACTTTTGAAGTAGTAAATCTAAAATTTATTCATGTAATAGTAAATTTGAATTTACTAAAGAGAAAAGGTACATGTCATGGTAAACTTGGAGTTTACTAGCATAAAATTTTATAAATTGATATGAACGATTGCGATATCCCAAAGATGTGTCAGAAAATTCTTCATTACTTTTAATATTGCTTGTTCTCATAATAAGTTGGTTGGACCAACTAATATTGGGATTGGATCCCTTAAAATCTAAAAAATATAAAAGGTGAATATGGGTCCGTTCACCAGTCATGTGATCTATTAAGATATATCAATATAAGATGATCACATGTGCGTTTATTGTCAACCTGCAGTTTAACATTCATAAAGTTGCTTGCTCAATAAAATTGAGTTAAGAGCATAACTTTCAGATTGTGCAATCAAGATAATTCATCTTGATGATCATGGTTTAACATCGAATGTCTTCAATAAATAGTTAAATAATTGAGAACAAAAATTTCATGTTTTGGTTTGAAATATTATATGCAAAAGTACTTGTATGCATCAAACCAATAAATTATGATTAATTTTTTCTCAAAGTTGGTTCTAAGTCAGGAATCACACATTGTCCATCTAATAATTAATGTGCGGTATACAATTAATGAATATGTCATGATGCATAAAGATGGATTCCTCAAAGAAGAAGGAGGATGTATGTTAGTTTTCCTAACATAAGGGGGAGATTATAAGCAACTATGAACACCTGAAAATAATGAAGTGATGAGATCTCAAAATGTTATGTCATACTGTGAACCGATACAAAATTATATATCATCAATGATATCTTTGAAATAATATTGGCGCAATATTATAAAAGATTACAAGGATCCGAATTCTACGTTTATTTAAGCATACTACCGTAGAAACATTTATCATATGACCTGAAAGGATGCATTTTGACAAGCGTAAAACTTATTTGATTTGCAGTCCAAACACTTGAAGATGTCACACTTGACATTTTTGATATTGTTACTTGGAAAAAATCCGTATGAAAATCCCTAAAGGATTCAAAATGCCTGAAGCATATAAAGTTTTTGGAAAACTTTTTACTATCCTCATAAGAGATAATTTGATGATTTGAGTATCATTGGAACTCTTGGAGAGTTTTCAAAAGCAATAGAATATTTGCTTAAATGAGAAACATGCAAAATTGAATAAGGATCCATTTCAACTTCAAGAAAAAAAATGAGGAACTCCTTGGCCATGAAGTACCATATCTAAGTGCAATTAATGCACTAATGTATCTTGCAAATACTACAAGGCCTGATATAACTTTTTTTTAGTTAATTTATTAGCGAGTTTGTAGTACCGATCTTATTGGTCATGTTAATGTTGGGTACGTGGTGGTACAACAATATCTTGGAGATATACAAAGCAGTCTATCGTATCCACTTCATCGAATCATGCTGAGATAATAGATATTCATGAAGCGAACCAAGAATGTGTGTGGTTGAAGTCCATGATACATCTCATTCGAGAAAAATGTGGTTTGAAATGTGACAATATACCCACAATTTTGTACAGAGATAATACAACATGCATGGCACATCTTAATGGAGGATTCATAAAGGAGATAAAACGAAGCACACTCCATCAAAACTTTTCTACATTCATGAGCTACAAAAGAATGGTGATATTAACGTGCAACAGATTCGTTCAAGTGACAATGTGGCTGATTTATTCACCAAGTCTCCTACAAGTACAACTTTCAAGAAGATGGTGCACAAAATCGAAATGCAAAATCTCAAGGATGTTCTCATTAGGGGGAGCAAATACGCGTTGTACTCTTTTTTCCTTTCAAGGTTTTGTCCCATTGAGTTTTCCTTGTAAGGTTTTTAATGAGGCAGCCTATATGCATATTGTTAGAGATATGTACTCTTTTTTCTTCATTAGATTTTTTTTTCACTAGGTTTTTTCTAGTAAGATTTTAATGAGGCACATTATCTATCTAGACATTCAAGGGGGAGTGTTATAAATATATTTTACATTATAGTGAATGTCTATCAAGATCTAATAAGATCTATCTAGATCTAGTTGGTATCTACCAAGATTTGAAGTATCTGTCTTTTAGTCAGAAACTAAGAGTATTTTCCCTATAAATAGAGGGTTTTTGTTCATTGTATTCTCAACGATCTGATGACCTCTCATCCTCAAGAGAAATAAAGAAGTCTCTCCTCTTCTCTCTCTATTTATTCTTGTTCTTGCTTTATATTTTGTTGTTCTTACTTTTATATTTCATAACATATATAATCTAATAGTAATTCGGGAAAAGGGTGAAAACACTATATTATTTATTGCAAACACATATTTAAGTACTTTTAATTTCTTCCCATATATTGTAAGACTCTTTAACTTTTATATTTTAAGACTCTTGACTTTTAATTTCTTCCCATATATTTTAGGACTCTTCATTACTTTCCATATAATTTGTTTTATTAGGATTCTTCCTATAAAGTTTAAGACTCTTGACTTTTAATTTCTTCTCATATATTTTAGGACTCTTCATTACTTTTCATATATTTATTTTATTAGGATTCTTTTCATATATTTAGGACTCCTTAATTTAATAAAATAAAAATTGGAGAAAAAAAAGTGAAAATATGATTTTGTCTATTGCGGAGACTTTTTAGTGAAGGGCAGAGGTTTCAAATAATATTTCTAAAACCTTTTACACTTTTAATACGTGCAACGCACGTGTGACTAAAACAAAACAATATGATAATCAAGATATCAAAATAATATAATTAAATCCAAACTTTACAAAGAAAATCCATAAAGTCAAAATAAAATCTAATACTAATATAGTATAAAATTATTATGCTTACCTTCTAAAAACTAAAGTCTTGAGAGTATAGCGAGATGAAACAATCTTAAAATTTTAAAGCTCAAGAGTATGTCTTAAATAAAACTAATTTTACTTAGATAGTTTTCTAAAATGATTCAAACTTTTGTGTTGATAAAGAAATAACCCCACTTCAATTATAATATATGTATCGTTATGATAATTAACATGATGACCCCTTTATTATCTATCATATCAACCGTATCGCCTAAACTCCATGGATTAATTGACGTCCAAAAAAGAAATTCTATTTAACATAATATATTTTAAATTCAAACATTTTATAAATAAATAAATAAATAAATAAATAAATAAAGCATTAGTAGCTATAACTTCTATATTATTCTCTTCTAATTAATTTTCCTTTTTAACTAATTAATAAAATTACAAACTTCTGAGTTCTTTCTCCACCTAAAATGCCTGCAATTTAGGAATTTATAACAAAAAAGAAAAGATTTCCAAATCAAATTAAAAATTAAGAGTATATAACAAATAAGAAAATATTTTCAAATCAAACATGAGTTCTACACAATTTTTTTTCTATTTTTACTCGTGATTTTCACTTATAAATTTATTTTGTTACATAGTTAAATAAGGATGATTTTATTATATAGAAATTTATTGAGTTTAAAGTCTTTGATATTAGAAATAGTAAATGAAATACCACAAAACATAAATAACAAATTACAATTACACAATTAGACTAAGGACATAATCAAAACAACACTTTAAAGACAATAAGCTAAAAGTAAAGGTAAATGATCTTATCAAAGCACTTAAGTTGGTGTCATATGTAATAAGAATGTTAATACAAATTAATACTTTGAAGAAATACATATTGTTAACGAATACATATATATATCAGCATCATGCACACATATATATGAAACTAAAAGATCAGAATCTTACCTCAAAAAGATCGAGTGTTGGGGTTTTGTATTTGCTTAGACATGGTTGTTGCCCGCACGTAGAATATAACTCTTTATATAGGTGATGAATTTTTTACCTATAGTTTAAGACTCTTAATTTCCTTCCATATATTTTAGAACTTCTTTTATTTTAGGATTCATATATTTAATGTATTTTAGGATTTTTAATTTTTTTTCATGTATTTATTTAATCAGGGTTCTTCTTATATATTTTAGAAGTCCTTAATTTAATAAAATAATAATTAGAATAAAAGGGGTGACAATTTTGTCTATTGCGGAATCTTTTAATGAAGAGCAAAAAGTTTGATTCACTTTTTCAAGGATCTTCACAATTTTAATATATTATAGATACAGATGTACTAAGTTACTACAAGTACAACCATCATAATTTGTTGATTTAGCTTAAAAATCCACTTAGAAAAAAAAAAGAATTCATTTAAATCTCTATTTTTATTTATAAAATCGTCTTTTCACCTTTTTTTCTCAAATTATTAATTAATTATTATCTTTATAGTATTTAAAACTAAGAAATCCTAAAATATATGATAAGAGGTATTAGAGTGATTATTAATGAATCCTAAAATATATAATAAGAGCTACAATTAGAAGCTCAACATATGTATAAGACATTTTTGTTTGAAGAGTCAACATGAATGTAGTTAATATTTTATATGAAAAAGATTTTACTTATTGAATCCTTTTCTAATTAAACTATACACTAAAATATATAATCAGAGCTACAATTAGAAGCTCAACATATGTATAAGACATTTTTGTTTGAAGAGTCAACATGAATGTAGTTAATATTTTATATGAAAAAGATTTTACTTATTGAATCCTTTTCTAATTAAACTATACACAAAATATTTAGCACTTTTAAATTCAATTGGTTTAAATTATAATATTTAACACTTCTAAATTAATTAAAATTTTATATAAAAAATAATTTTTATAATTCTATTTAAGTATATTGTGAATAAAATTAACAAGAAACATGCGTCTTCTTCTACTTCTATCTTTCTTATTTTCTTTTTGTTAGTGTTCTTAAAGATTATATGAATTATACATAATTAACAATTGATTACAATGAATTCCCCCATCTTGATAATTTATGTTGTTCTCTTTCAGCTGAACATTTTGATGAAAAATTAGAGAACCAAGCATCTTGTCGTTGAATAAAATAGCCCTAAAAATCTAAGGTTTATCTCTTTTCCATTTTTTTTCTCTTCTTTGTTTAGTTGTGACTTAGTTTTGATTATGTTATTTAATTATAGTTTGTAGTTGAATCTTTAATTAAACTTAATTATTGAATTCAAATATAAATTTATAGTTAACTGTTGAATTTGGATATTCAAATTAACGTCAAACATGCAACTCTATCTTATTTTTGATTGTTATGCGTTAGTTTGTTGTCATTAATTTCATTATTATCTAAATTTTGTTAACTGCGTTATGCCCGATGTGTTTCAAATTTTCATATATATACACACACATAATTACAATTACAAAAGAATGTAAATAGAGAATGTAAATAGAGAGAGTATGTTACATACAGAATTGAAGTTCAAAAGAGAAAGACAACGAGGGCATGCATCCAGCTAAGTCGAGGCCAGGTTTAATTGTAGGGTCATATTGGAGATTTCCTCTCTTTACTTTTTTCTTTCTAATGGAGTTTGGGGGTGAAATATATTGAAGTGAGAGTGATGTTATTCAAATAGATTTGAGTTTTTTTTTAGATATAAGGATTAAAATGTGTTATTTTACTGATTTTATATCTTTGAAATAAGTAATGTTTCAATAAGTGGAAGACTATTGTAAAATCTTTCAATTTATGTGACTACATGTATTTTAGTTACCTTAATTTTGTTTCGGAGTCTTCTTCATAATAGTTTTGTCATAATTGTTAATTTTAATCGTATAGATGAATGTTCAATCCTATTTTGTGGAATTTATGTGTAAAGATAAGGTTTAATCGTATTATTTAGATATTTTGCTTATCATATTATTTTGTTGTAGTTTCTCTTCTGTTAGTATATGCTATTTTTCTTGCTTTATACACATGGTAGATGAATTGATAAGAATCGAGTTACATTGATAAACAAAAAAAATAATGCGGAAGCAAAAACCCTAAGATTAAAGACAACAAATTAAAGATAGATGAAATTTGAGAATAAATCCGCAATTTCGAAATGAAGTGCTAAGAACCCTAAGGGGTCGTTTGGTAAAGTGTATTCGAAAGTTAATGCATGTATTAGTTTAATGAGTATTACTGATACCTTGTCTGGTATATTTTTTTTACCCTATGTATAACTAATGTTTGCATTAGTTATACACAATATTGTATATTGAAATGTGTATTAATACCTCAAAATCTATGGTATTAGCAATGCAATGGATTCAATGCATGCATTAACATGATTAAAGACACTATTATCCCTCAAAAATTTCTTTTGCATCCTTTCCAACATATATATGAAGGGTATTTTTGTAAAAAAAAATTTAAATAAATTATGTAATTCATGTTTTTTAAATACATCAAACCAAAATTGCATAAGAAAAACAGAAGCATAACTAATGCAAACATAGCAAATACAAGCGTTACTAATACAAGAATTATTAATACAGCATATTTTGCATTATTCTTATACACTCTACCAAACTACCCCTAATTGATCTTAGTGTTCAAAATTAGTAGATTAAGACTAATTATGATATTAATAGAGTCAATTCAAGAACTTAGATCCAAAGGTGATCTATAAACCCCTATTTCGAAGAAATTAAAGATAATAATTAGTATAAGACTAACCACCTTATTTAATTAACTTTAATAGAAACCAAAGATATCAAGTTAAGAATTAATCTGACCTCCTAAAGAATCGCTCTTATAAGGTTGCAAGATAAATCCCAAGTAGCATACACAAAGGTGTAAATAAGAGAAACTCCCAAGTAATAATAATATTGTCTGATTGAAAATAACAAAATCCATCCTTATCTATAGGGAAAAACCCTATCCCAAATAACATGGAATTCAAGTTCTACTTTTATGGAAATAAATAAATCTAGAAAACTTTAAACTAGAAAACTTTTAAACTAGGAAAATTTAAACTAGGAAAGCAAAGTTTCCAAATTCAATCAAAACTCAAATGGGCCCAATCTTCTTCCTTTTGGGTTTGGACTTGAATCATAAAAAATGTGTAGCACTTTGCTCATTCTTCTCTATAATTCTTGGACTCATTCTTAGCTCTTCTACCATAACAAATAACTTCTTGATTCACATTAAAGACCGTCAATCATAATGCAAGTGGACCAGCTTAGATGTTATCATGAATGTTCGATCTCAAATAACACTCTTAGTTTGGCAATCTATCGTGGCATAACAAGAAACCAACCAATCGATACCCATTATAGCATCAAAATCTACCATTTCTAACTCAACAAGGTCAGTCATTGTATCACGAGCACAAATAGTTATTATACAATTTTGATACACTCTCCTAGCTATAATAGATTTACCAACCGGCGTAGACACTTCAAATGGCTTAACTAGCAATTCTGGTGTTCTTTTTAACTTTTTATCAATGAAATAGAGTGATATATGATAATGTAGAACTTATATGATAATGTAGAACTCGGATCAAATAATTCATATACATCATATGAAAGGATGTACAATGTACGTGTAACCACATCCGGAGAAGCCTCTAATTTTTGTCGATCCTCTAAAGCATATGTACGATTCTGAACTCCACTAGAGCTAGCAGCTCCTTTAGCACCTCTACCACAACCCATAGGTTGTACACCCCTACTTGAATAAGGCACCGATGATGATGATACAACGACTGATCCAGTAGGTCGTTCCATACTACCTATGCCCTTGTGTGGGCATTCTCTCATCATATGCCTCGATGTACCAAACCAAAAAAAGCCTTTTTCCTGAACTGATATGCACCTAAATGAAGTTTTCCTCATTGTTTACATAGCTGCTGAGGAGGTCTTAATTGGATCATAAACCCTTGATCTTGTGATACCCCATTGTTCGTGAAATCTGACTCTCACTTCTTTGCCCAAACTGATTGCCTTTGGACCCTTGAAACTATGGTGGAGCACAAGCTGCAAAATAATAAGATAATAGCCTAGGCGGTCTATTAGAAAACTAAAGCCTAAACTCTCCTTGGGATGCCATAAACTCCCCCATGGATCTGCCCCTCTTGGAATATCCTTTTTCCAATTCTTATGTTCTTTTTCTTTGCCTCTGATCCCCTATTTTCTTGTGCAAAAGATTGTATCCTTGCTATGTCCATGTCTTTGTTCAAAGCAATAATAATACAATATCTAACCAGATATGGGTCTAATCTATCCATATATCGATGAACTCTATCATCCATAGTAGCCACTACATTAGGAGCATATCTAAACAAAGAGTTAAACCAGAGGTTGTACTCTCTCACGCTCATATTCCCTTAGCAAAGATTCAGGAAATGATCAGCATGGGCCTCTCGAATCTTAAATGGAAGGTAATGATTAAGAAATTCCTCTTTAAACTCGTTCCAAGTAGTTGAAGTTGCATCGATACCCCTAGATCATTTTCAGTCTTCATACCAAAATATAACCTCTTCTTTGAATCTATATGTTGCTAGCTCAATTGTCTCTTTACCCGATAAATACATGACATCTAGAGCCCTTTGGATTTGATCAATAAAGTCTTATGGATTTTCATTAAGATCTGATCTGGTGAATGTGGGAGGATCCAATTTAAGAAAATCCTGCATCTGTAGGCTAGCTGACCTATCTACACAACTAGAACCTGCGGTTGGAATAGCTTGTCCTTGATCTTTTCCAAAAGCTATACGAGCCAATAATTACACTGCATTCCTTAAATCTTGGTCAGTAGAATTAATAGGTGGTTCTGAGGATATGGTTCTTCTCCTTCTTAGTTCTTCTAGAGATGGAGGAGTAGAAGAAGTTTGAGATACAAACTCGGCTTGATCCTTACTTTGATTAACTTGCCTAGGTGGTAACTTGTTGGTCCCTTCTCTGGCAGCCAATCTATTCGCTTACCTGTATTCTTACTCCTTCTTGTAACCGGCATCTTTACTATAATAAGAGAAAAAAATATATTTAACGGTTAAATATGACTTTACCTACAACATGGGCTCTACTGCAGGATCTAAGATATGAAGAAAAAAAAGACAACCCCTAAATGTCTCATAGCCTTTTGTTTATAGATGTGGTGTACAACACACCCATAAGCAAGAATTTATGTAGACACAGCTTTGTAGACTCTCTAGGATGACCTTCTCTAATACCACTTTTGTCACACCTCAAATCCTATTGGGGCGGACAGGCACCCGTAGCCGTGAACACCCGCGAGAACCAATCCATAACCTTGTATTTCTTATGCATGTAACTATAATAACCAAAGGTTTTGCCATACATAGATATAGTGCATTGATGAGAAATAAATGACAATCCCAAAACTATAGATACTAGACTTGGTTGTTGGGGCCATAACATCTAAAAGATAAGACGTTATCATGCTTAACTTTACATTAGTCTACAAAGCCTCTAAAAGACACATAGATACTTAGTTAAGGTCGGGCCAAACCCTCGTCTTACTCTTAACTACTGTACAGTACCAAAATATATAAAACAAACTCGAAAAGCCCCGAATCAAATTGTAGCTCACCAATAATCACTGGATATCCCTGCTCCTCCTGGGGAAGTGTATGAGCTAAAATACCTGTGTCTGTAGCATGAAATACAGGTCCTCCGTGAGGGACGCCAGTACGAAAACATGTACTGAATATGTAAGGCTGAAGGTACTACACATGATACAAAAGCTCAATAGAAATCAGGTGTAGGTGCATAAATAGTGCTAGTAGACCACCTTTATATGTACTTGTAAAGTCATGTACAGTACATTCCTTTCTTCATTTTACCTTTCTTACTTCATAATTTTTGTAAGCCATATGATACAAATGACCAACTGATCAGTGGTCAATAGACAAATCGGGATCGGCTCATGCTAGGCTTATGCCCCCGAGCTGCCACCCATAAATAAACATTTTTATCGACCCATGCTAGGATTACGCCCCTGAGATTCCATCCATAAATAAATATTTGGATCGTATCATGCTAGGCTTATTCCCTTGAGCTGCCACCCATTTTACAGATTTGTGTTACCTAGTTTATTTTGCCTTTGAGATTGTGACTTTGGTGGACATAGAATTATAGTGCCTTGAAACAATAATCTACCAATAAGAGACATATGAATAAACACTTCATGCAATGTCAAAGAGGTATGGGGAAGATTGTACATGAATGAAATATTTAGGAGCTGGAAATAACATACGGGTTTTATTTGACTTAAAGGAGAACTCTTGAGACTTGCTAGTGAATGTAAAAATACAGACTTGATAATAAGCATGTGGTGAGGTGTTTTAACATATTAGAGAGTGGGAACAAGGTGGTTAGCTACATGGGATATCATATGCTACCATTATGTATCATCTACTATGGGAGGGCTTTAGAAGCTTACTTCGTACCACAAATGTTGGATTTCATGCCAAAGAATATGACATTGAGTAGCCTTACATACATGGTTGTACAAATCCGATACTAATCCAACTTGACTTCCCACCTTTTAGATTACTTATCTACAGTAAAATATTTGGTAAACTAATATTATCAAGCAACCAAAACATTTGGACTACTTAACTTCACCAAAACAGTAGTCGGGCAGTAAGCCCTTAATTTATTAATCAAGAGTGTTATTTTAACCCTTTTCTTATCCAATTACATCCATATACCATACATATTCTTATAAGATTCTCTGAAATAACTTTGGCATTATTGCACCGTCCAAACGATGAACAAAACAGAATGGGCAACAAATGTATACAACAATTAATTTGGTGGTGTACCATCACACATTTCTTCTATATTTCAATACGAACTAATCACACCTTTTCTCAACATCAACCTGGCATCCCTCAATATATACACACAAAACAGTCCACAAAACAGCCCCAAATTAACCTTTGTTGCAACAACTAATATTGAACTCATCATCCATTGAGTTCTCAATAACAACAAATCCATAATTCTTTCACAAATTCATATATGAGGAGGACAAAATAGAGCATTCACCTTACCTTAATCTTCTGCAACTTGTTCTTTTAATTTGAACTCTTTAAGAACTTCAACTTTCCTTCACACTTTAAACCAAAGAAGAAAAGAGATTTCTCTTAATAACAAAGAAAAGTGAGCAGGTATCTTGTTTTATATTCTATTATATATATATATAATTAGGCATGTATAGCATGTTTTCCTAATCTTCCATGAAAGAATTAATCTAAACCTTAAGTGTTTTCACTTACCTTGGGCTTGCAAAGGTTGGGGTTTCTTCAAGAACCCTAGAAAGAAAAATAGGGTTGCTCCTTGTTTTTTTAGAGAGAGTGGAGAGAATTTGTGAAATATAATCCTTTTTATGACTTAGAAATGAAGGAAAATGACCAGCAAATTGGCCTTATAAAGGCCCTATTTTGAGCACCTCCTTAGCTGCATTTTGAACCTTAAAATTGGTCAAATTGGTCCAAGTAGGTGATGCACCTACTTAAAGGTTCAAGCTGCTCACAATTTCAAAGTAGATAATGCACCTACTTACTTAATTCTTAGTTAGGCTCAATTAAATTGGGCCTTGACAGATTCGATTTTCGGGCATTTTCTCCATCTTTTTCCTTTTTACTTAATTTGGGCCCAAATGAGTACATTAATATAGGCCTAAATCTGATCCATATCCTTGAGCCCATTAACTTGGTCTAAATGGCCCAAGTAGGTGATCCACTTACTAGCTTAATTAAGTCAAGCAAGAACCTCAACAAAATACTCCATTTTCAGCTCTTAATCCCTTTAATGTCACTTAAAACTTGCATATACTTGGTCACTTCAAACTTTAGATTCAAATATTAGCTTATGATTCTGAGTTTAATAGTTGTGTCGATATTAACTTGGTCGTGTCACCTTAAAACGTATGTGCAACATCAAGAATTCCATCTACACTATTAATACTCACATAACAAATCTCATCTGTTACATATACCACAAGGATATACCAAGTTACATATAAATAGAAAAAGTACATGCAAAGTACGGGGTGTTACACTAATGGTGTTTAAAGGTTAACCTAATATCTCAAATATCATATTGTTTCGTTGTTGTTTATGTAACATTCATTTCTTTTCCTTAAGTTTATGTAAATTCTTTGTGGTTAAGTTTAATTATATTATTTTGATATCTCTATTATATTATTATTTTATATAGTTTACAAGTGGCAGATGATGTCGGTCGGCTTTGAGGATGGTACATTAGGCTCATGCTTGATGAAATATGGTGATAACAAATCTACATTTGAAAAAACTTATGCTATTAAGTTATCTAAAATTACAGATAGCTTAAGTTCGATGAAGGGTATGGACTTGAATTGCACCCGTTCTTCTTGATTGTATCTCGGATCCTGATTCTGCTGTCAAATTTGGAAAATCTACCAGGGATAAAACTTTGTAGGTCCTGGAAGTGATAGCAAGTTTTTGCCAACTAATTCTTGCGTTAATATGTCTTGCAATTTTTTTTATAAAGGCTGATATCTCGATTATCATGTGTAAAGGATAACCTAATATCTCAAATATCGTATAGTTTTATGGTAGTTTCTGGTTTGTTTCTATTTTTTCTTTTTTTGCTTAAGACAGGCGGCAGATAAATGTTCATTCAGCTTTGAGGAAATTATTTTGTAAAGGTTAAGTTTAATTGTGTTGTTTTAATATCTCTATTATTGTATTATTTTATTGTAGTTTACAGGTAGTAAATGAATGTCGATCAGCTTTGAGAATTTTTTTTGTGTAAAGGTTGATATCTCGATTATCGTATGTTATGTTTGTAGTTTATGATTGATTACTATTTGCAGTTGGCTTTTTTTATGAGGATCTTTCGGCACCATAAATCACAATGCAAGCTTCTTCTCGATATATTCTAGCTAGATCATTGTTTGTTTTTATTACTTATGGCTATTTATAGATCGCTTTATAATAACTTTCTCAATTTGCTATTGTGATGACTCAGACTCCCAACCTCAATATGTTAGAAACTGAGTGCTCGATCGACCTCATTTCTAATAGGTGTTAAAATTACAAAGTGCCGGTACTTTTTTGTTCGAACATTTCTAACACTTGATTCGCATGATTATAAACCTGTCATTCAGGCCGAGTTGGCCAATTCTGGTCCGGTTAACCCGACCTATTTAATTGACCTAGCCTGGTGGGCCACCGCGTAATTGGGCCACCGGTCTCAGGCTAGGCTATCTGGGATGGCCAGCCCAATGAACCAACCTAATTACGAAACAGACAAGGTCCACCGATGACCCGGCCTGGTGTTAAAGAAAAATTAATTTTGGGAGCCGTTGGAGATTTGTCCAAAATGGAACATTGAGGTCCAACGGCTATAATGTCGTTGTGGACCTCCAACAGACATTTGGCCTTTTTCTAACTTTTAAAAAAATATTAATTCAAAAGATTTTCTATAAATATCCTAAATTCAAAATCATTTTTCACACACTCTCAATCTCTCATTCTCTCTCAGATATTCTAATTATCTCCTAAAGTGCTCAATTTTATTTTTTAATTTTATAATTACAAATATCAAGTGAAGTTTTCTAAAGTCGCAACTTTCGGATACTTTTAAAATTTGAATTTGTCGTTCCATCTCTAACTTTTAATTTTTAATTAATATATTATTTGTTGAATATTTATTTTTATTATTTTTATGTATTTTCAATATTTATTAGTTTAATTTATTATATGGATAAATATTAAGAAACCTCGGTAAAAGTGTCAAAAAAATTTATCTTGAAAGTGATAGTGGTAGTAAAAAATGAATTAGTTCAAGTTCTAGATGTACTTGTATGCCCAGTACCAATTAGTCAACCTTTTGATGATGAAATAGGTGTAGGTGCTCACGATATGAATTAATTAGAAGATCAGGGAAATTAAGGTATAGAAAAAGAGAATGAAGTAAACACAGTTGATTTAGATGTAGATGATGGAAATATTTGTGAGACGCCCGAAGTCGAAAATGCTATAATGTTAAATCTAAACCGGTTAATCTTCCTCTCCGTCCTCACTGTGCCGCTATAAGATCTCGTAGAAGAACTAGTATTGCCTGAGAGTTTTTTTCAGGAATAGAAGGAGAAACTAAGGTGCAATGAAAAAATTGTGAAATTGTATATGAGCATAAAATCGGAGACAATAAAAGGGTACGGGTTCGTTGATGAGACATTTAAGAGAAAAACACGCAGTAGAGTTAAGTCTTGCACAAGGTAGTGAGGCTGTTGGTGGGCCAGCACAAAGTAGATTGAACCCAACAAATGGTCAATTAGTTAAGAATTATATTAAAATGAAGGACCGTGAAGAAATAGCGAAAATGATAGTTCTGGGTTGTTTGCCTTTCACTTTTGCTTCTACGAAACTTTTATTCATTATATTCAAGCAATTTATTATCCTATGTTTACAGGTATTCCTAGAAGTATTTGTCGGACCGATATTTTTAGACTCCATGCACAATATGTCTATTATTAAAAAATATTTCATTTAGAATTTCTCTAACTTCTGATCTTGGTCATGCTGTTAATAAAAATAATTATTTAACAATTACTTGTAACTGGATAGATAGTAATTTTACTATGCAAAAATGTATTCTAGCATTTTTGTATGATGAAGATCGCAGACACACTGGACAATTTATTACTGAATTTATTTCTAAAGTTGAAAAATATTGTGGTATTGAAAGAAAAGTTTTATGTATTATTTTTGATAATGCATCTAACAATAAGAATGTTATTGACTTGTTAAAAGTTGAACTTTCTCTGCTGTTAACCTAAAATATTTCATGTTAAGTGTGCTTGTCATATATATAATTTAATTGTAAGAGATGATCTTGAATTTTTTGAGCTTTATATTGAAAAGGTCCAACTTGATGTTGGCTTTATTCAAGAAAATAATCGAAAATGTAAAGTGAGAGAATTTAAAGTTAAATGTGAACAAAAAGGATTTAGACCGATATTTATGCCTGAAGAATGTGATACTAGATGGAATCCTACTTATGATTTAAAAACTTGTCTTACTTATAAAGTTTTTATTACAATGACTTTTAATCAATATTCTAATTTTTTTCCTGAGTGTATGCTACATGATTCGGATTGGGCTGCAATTGCTGATCTTGTTAAATTTTTTAAAAAATTATATATAGCTGTGGTTGAATTTTTTGGTGTTTATTATTCTACTGGTTGTAATATTTTAGCTTATTTAGCCAACATTTCTTGTTTGCTTAAAGAATATAAGAATAGAGAAGGTTATAAAGAAGCTATTACAGCTATGATTGCTAAATTTAAAAAAATATTTTTATCCACTTTTCCCAATTTACTTGATTGGTGCTATAATAAATCCATGTATGAAATATAATACTATGTACGAATTTAGTTCTATTAGTTATAATGCTTTAGATATAAAACCCGAAGAAGAACTTTCTTTGTTTATATGAGTGACGCGAACAGTTACATGGAAGCATTATATAACCATTATGCCGATTTACTTGATGTAGCTGTATCGGAAAATATCACTCCAAATGTCACTCCTTAAGCTCCTGAGGAGCCATCATATTTTAAAAGGCAGGCACATAGTAGTTATCCTGATTACTTTTTTGATTTAAATGTTTGGGACAGGGTGCAACCTTTAACACACAGAACACATTCTCGAGAAGAGCTTAAGTATTATCGTCGATGGCCGATAGGGGATCGTAGAGCAAGGATCAACGTGCTGGATTGGTGGAAGAATAATGAAAGAAAATATCCTATGCTTTCAAGATTAGCTAGAGATATATTGAATATATCAATGTCAACCGTTGCATCGGAGAGCGCTTTTAGTCAGGGTTGACAACAGCTTGGAGACAACCAACACTCATTGGGAAGCAATGGTATGAATGTTCTAGTTTGACTTAGAGCGGAATGAAGAAATTAAGGAATGGAGGTGGTGCGGGTAAACGAACAGAATCTTAAAGAAATTATGACTTCAATGGAGAACTCAGCACAATCATGTCTAATGCATGGTTTTGCCCCCATTGATTTTGATTTTTCTATGGCAGTCCCCATTAATATTAACATGCATGAGTTGAAAAAAATGATGCAAAATTTGTAGATTTCTCTATCATGTAACTTATAAGTTTTGGATCATTTTGCAATTAATAAAATACACATTCATTCACTCCTTACTTATTTTTTCATTTAAATTTAATATCTAGTTTGAATTAAATACTTTTAATATGTTACTATCAAACTTTACACTAAGTAATAAACATAACAAACATATATACATATAATGAAAAAATAAAAATAATGTTAGCAAATATTACTTAGACAACTAGTATTGACATATAAAAATACTATAAGTTTATCTTTTAAGTGGTGTATGTAAATTTTTTATATATGTTCAAAACTTCAAGTACTATATTAAGTAGTATATATTGTAATCTTGTATGTATATATGTGTGTATATTTTCTAAATTACTATAACATGTAATGCATATATGTTTCATCTTTCAAGTGGTATTTTAAGTAGTATATATTCTACATATATGTGTATATATTTTCTATAGACTAAAGTAGGATATATGAATGTATATATGTGTATATGTTTTCTAAAGTAGTATATATAGGTATATATGTTGTATGTATGTTGTTTTATGTAGTATGTTAAGTAGTATATAGTCTACATATATGTGTATATATTTTCTATAGACTAAAGTAGTATATATGAATGTATACATGTGTATATGTTTTCTAAAGTAGAATAAATATAACGTATATATGTTGTATGTATATTGTTTCAAGTAGTATTTTAAGTAGTATATATATTATCTTGCATGTATATATGTGTAAATATTTTCTATATAGAGTATAGACTAAAGTCTAAACTCTAAAGTAGTATATATTTATTTTATTGTATACATACGTATATATTTTCTAAAGAGTATAATATGTATGTATATATGTTATACATTTATTGTTTAACATATTTAAAATATATATAGGTGTGTATATATAGCATATATTAGAAAAAACATGTAAATTTGTTTTTGTTTTTATGCATTTTGACCGGTTTGAACCGATCAAAACCGATTTTAGGCTAAGTGGGCCGATTACAGGTTGATTGGAGAGTTTTTAATGTTGGGCCCAAATCGGCCCATTAAGCACTGGGTTCAAACCGGACCGGCCCACGAACCAATTACAATTACTGGTCCGGTACCGATTTGAATTGGACTGGTCCGATTGGCAGGTTTACATGATTATCAGCCATACTCAGACAGTTGTGCAAGTCGTGAGGCAGATTCAGAATTTTAAACTTGTGGGTTCCCAAAAATATAAATAATATACCAAAAGAAATTAAAATGGTCATTCCAAGGGAACTCAAACTAGGATATAAGCGTGTGAGTCACTTCTTCAAGTCTCTGTTGAACCAATAAGTCAACTAACAACTTTGTTAATGGGTTCCTTATTTATATTCTTATATATTTAATAGATTTTTAATACAATTATAAGGTATAAAAAAATGCTTGGGGTTTTTTGGGAACTCCCTCCTGCGATGCTTGATCCGCTCATGTTCAAAACCCAACAAATGAACGCCATTGTGTCAACCGTATATACCTCAAGTTCAAATCACTACAATTTTCTTAATGCTTCCTCCAATTTATTCAAGTAACTAAATGATATTTTTGATACAAAAATCTTACTACCACTCTTTAATGTAGTCGTCATGCACATTAATAATGCACAACTTTGATTTAATAGTTCTTTTTTTTCATGTACACAATTATTAAAAGAGCATCTTTACAAAATTTTCTGTAATTATTAGATGAGGAAAACAATTAAGGTTATTAATACTTATATGAATTATGTTATTATTTAAAATCTAATTTATAATGAACTTTTAGATTTCAATTAGAGCCGTGTTTACATCTAATTTAATTAATTAGCAATGATATTATTACTCTCGAGCCGAGGGTCTATCGGAAACAACCTTTCTACTTCTTTAGAGGTAGAGGTATGGACTGCGTACATCTTACCCTCCCCAGACCTCACTATGTGGGAATACACTGAGTTTGTTGTTGTTGTTGTTGTATTATTACTCTTTTAGACAAATGAGAATCACCGAATTTGGTCGTCTTCACAGCCTCATAAGGCTAATGATGTGTTTACAAGTTATTGTAATTGGCTTGTTAGTTGTTACTGTGTATTGCTTTTTTATTTTCTTGTATTTTGCAAATTATAGGAAAGGTTTTCATTTCATCTTTTTATTGATATTAACTAGTGATAATGGTCGCGCTTTGCGCGGTTAGAAATAAAATTAGTAAATTTATATTAATAATACATATTATCGCAGATTATTATAAAGAAAATTATTTATTTTTATCTTATACCTGTGATAATTAATTATATATAGTTAATTAAATTACAAATTCTTTCTTGTATTTATGTATTTTGTTGGATAATAGAATTTTTGTTTCTCTAAAATTTTCTTTTATATATTTAAATGAAATAAAGATGAGATAAGAATTTTAAAAAATTATGATCAATGAATACAAATTAAAATAAAAAATTTTAGTTATTGTTTTGTACTTCGTAATTAGTTATGTCAACTATTATTTCATAATTATGTTTTAGTGTTAGATCTAGTAATTCATAGTTTAAAGAATTTGGTATAGTAAAAATTAGCATTGCTTCGAGTTTGAAAGTTCTATCTCAACAAGAAAGATTGCAAGTTCTATTTCACTAAGAAAGGGGCTATAAATAACAAATATTGTTATCCTTCAACCTTTCATTGTTGATTGTTGCTCACATAAAAAGGACCTCCCTCCTCCCGCTCATTTGAGAAGTTTAGAAAAGTTAGATAACGTTAAAAAAAATACTTTAAAAATTGTGCAATATATTTAGAAGAAAACATAACAGTTCCATTAGCATCTATCTACTTCTCTTTCGTCCTCTTTCATAGTTACAAAGTTGGATCTATGTATTTTATACACCATGTTTATGAAACTAATGAAACAAACGACAGAAAACTTTAAAAAAAACAAAGCATTCTACGTGACATGAAAGGATATCAAAACTAATGAAATCTCCCCTTTTAATGAAAGGATATCTAACTTCATGTACATCAATCCTTTTATAAGATGATGATAATACACTTAGAAATTGTAGATATAAAATAAAATAAAAAGAAAGAAAGTAAACAAAAGAGAAAAAAAGAAAAAACACACAATGAGATCCCAAAATTATGTGAAGATATACTAAAATATAAATAGGCAGGACAAATGAATTGTGCACTTAATTATGAATGATTAATTATATTTTTTAAAAAAACTGTCTAGGCATACTATATAAATGAGTATTGATACTATGTGGGTAAAACAATGATATAATTAGACTTTATTGTATATAGTAGATAACTATTTTAGATTATATTTAATTAGTCTTTAGACACGTATATTGTACGTGTGTTTCACGTAGTAAATTTTTATCGATTCATAAAAATGATTAAAATTCTATAAAAATATGTGCAATGAGAAATGAAATGCAGCAACTATAAATAAATCTTTATAAGTATGATAAAAAGCACCAAATAAGGGGTGAATTTGATTGTTTAAAATTAATTCATAATTTTAACCAACAAATGTAAATTATGAACTTCATTTAGTTATTAGCAAACCTTCAATAAAGTCAAAAATTACTAATTTGAGCCTAAATGAAAATATAGATTTACCGCAATTAAAAATTATAAAAACTTAAATTAAAGAAGTTTAATGAGAAAAAAACAAAAGAAAATAACATAAAAGGAACTAAAAAAGATAAAGGGGTCGAGCAGTTAAGAGACTTAGCACACATTGAACTTGTATTAAAAAATTGAAAGAGTAAACAAACCTTTTCATGATAAATAACAATTGTTTCATTATAATTGATATTTATATTCATTAAATTTTAAAACTTTATGGCTTTAAATGTAAAAAAAATAAATGTACCAGAAAATATAACCACTTTTGTAGAAGCCTAAAGGCACATATGACCATTCGAATAGATTAACATTTATAAATTTTCATTCAAATTTATATTAGTTTTCAGTAAATACTTTATTTAATATTTATCTAATATGATATGATTACTATCTATATTTAATTAATATTTTATAATATTTTAATTTAATGTAGGAGTAAAATAAAAATTCAACTTTTCACTTTGAAACTTACATCATCAATCGACAATAAAAGAAAAGAAAATACTATTCTAAATTCAACAACAGAGAAATAGAAGTAACAAATATAATTAAAAAAATGTAAATAAATGAAAAAATAAATAAATTCTAGCTTTGAAGAGTGTCATCTCACCTTCCATTTTCTCTTTAATCGAGTAATGAATGTGGACAAAATTTATTGATCATTAAAAGAATTATTCTATTTGACTTTTTTCACTATTTTTCTTCTTTTCATTATTCACTCTAATTCTCTTGATTTTTATTTTTATTTTTAATTAAAACTCAATTTTTACATTTAAAATTTCTAATCGAACATTTTTTCTCTTAAAGATCAAAAAACAAATCTGTCATGTTGTGAGACTTTTGACAGGTCATTTTGGCAATAGGTTCTTTATACAAATGAATTATTTTGGCCAAAATAAAATAATATGTATGTATATATATATATATATATATATATACACACATATACTTGTTGTATTAATTGACATATTTTCAAGTTAGATTGTGAGATGTTAGATTTTTTTTAATTGTTGATACTTGAAGAAAAAAATACTAAACTGGGATGCTTAATTATGAAAGTTGAGTGATATATAGTTCGAATTAGAGATAATCGAACAAAAAGAAGATCTAAAAATTAAAGAAAAGAGCAAAAATAATGAATCATTGGCCAAAAAACTACGAGCCAATAAGTTCTATGTTATAGACAAAGCAATAAGTTGAAAATATTTTCTGTTGCCCACATAGTGTTAAACTTTGTAATAAAGTCTTGTTCTTGAAGGGTGCATTTCTTGCATTTGACGAAATAGCTAATTGAAAATACTAAATTAAGCAATAAAAATGTATGTATCTATATATCTATCTATCTATGTACACACACACACATATATATAGAGAGAGAGATCATTCAAATTTCTATACATCGCCATACTAGTTAAGTTGATAATCTCTCTTGGTGAATCTTCCAAAACATAATCTTTCTTAATGAATTCTTCAAGACCATTGAACTTTCTTCTTTGTCATGATAAACTTGTATCAAATTAAATTAATTCTCTCTTTGATGAATTTATACCAACATCAAACTTGCTTCTTCTTGATAAACTTGTGTATGTTTGACTATTATTATACAAGAAGAAATTCTAAAGAATATTTAATGATCTTCATCAAAATGATGATTACCATATTATCACATGAAAAAAATGTAAAAAAAAAAATACTATTAAAGAAGAGAAGGAGAAAATGAAAATGAGTATCCAACAATTCCATAGATGAATGGTATTTATAGATTGATTAATTCATAAGAACTAAGCAAAATGAAGTTGAGAAGACATGTTATTTAAGTGGAGAATACAAATAGATGAAAGTTTTTTTTGTAACTTATGAATATAGTTACATATAGTAAATATGATAGAGTTTTTCTTTAATTAATAAACAAATTAATTAGTGAAAGAATGAAGAAAAAGATTAAAATAAGGAGAAAAAAGATAAATGGGAATGGAGGCCTCTAAGACATGTCACATAGGATTGTCTTAGAGTCTCCTTTATATATATATACTAGTAAAGCACTTCGCGTGGTATTTAACCACATTAATTACTTCAAATTTATCAGAAATAAAATAGATGAAAATTTTGAGGTATATTTATATGCTAACTATTTTTTATATATATTTTATTAAATTATTAGATATAGATATTAATTGAACATTATTTTTTATTGATAAATATTAAAAAGAGACAAAAGAAAGAGAGTGTTTGTGCATGAAGAGTCAATCTCACTTTATCCTTATAACATTTAAGAATTTGAAAATAATATCTCCTTCAAATAAAATATGTTCTTGGTGTGATTTTAACATTTAAAAAATATTAAATTAATCTCGATCGAGATATATTTTTGAAGTTGAAATAATAATTTAAGCTTAGGCTTTATATTTGTGCACAAATTTTAATGTACTCATATTCTTTCAATTCAATTCTTAGAAGGTTACTAAATGAATGATGAAAATTTATCTATCTTCTAATAAAAGAT
>NC_061117.1:170502093-170559761 GCF_002878395.1 Capsicum annuum
ATATATATATATATATATATCACCAAAGCATTGGATAAGGTAAGGGTTATTGTTTGCTTTCAATATGTAGAGAGTATTGTTTGGATTGACTGTGCGTGAATAACTAAAAATTGTAATAATGTATCAATTAAAATTGTCCTAAATAGTTTCACTAAATCTTAGTTAATGAAACAATTATACTAATAAGGTAAGCCCTCATATATATATATATTGTTTGCATTGTAAACTTCAAAAGGCAATTTTTTTTTTCATTTTATTCAAAGTCATAACACATTATTATCTATTTTCTCATAATTTTAAACTTTTTTCATTTTCTATTTTAAAACCTTTTTAAAAAAATCTCTTTCTTATTATTAGCCTTTATTATATTTATTTATTCCTTCCAAAAGAAACTGTGAAACGGCTAAGTACATAATGCTGCATTAATTTCTCTAATTAACCATTCTTCACCTCAGATACAATCATCTTTCCCTTGATGCTTAATCACTGATAATTTACTGACTAATTTTTTCCTCTACTTAGTCATATTCTGTTTTATATATGTGTCTTTTACTTTTTTTTGGTGAATTCTCATGTAAGTTTTTTTTTCTTGAGTGAATCTGTGAAAATTTAAGAATACATACATACATACATACATACATACATACATACATATATATATATATATATATATACAAACCCTGTGTATTCCCACCAAGTGGGGTCTGGGGAGGGTAAAATATACGCAGTCCATACCGCTACCGCCGAAGAAGTAGAAAGACTGTTTTCGATAGACCCCCGACTCAAGATAAAGAATAGTAAAACAAGGTCATAGTATTACATAAAACAAAATGTGTGGCTTAACCGAAATAAGAAATGATATATATATATATATATATATATATATAAAAGAGTTGTTCTACATATTTTACTTATCTCTTATCCTTGGCTAGAACTTCAAAGTATAGCATAGCCAGTGTCCAATATGGCCAAAACAAGTGTACTTAAATGGGAATAACATTTATGTGAGTCTAAGGATTCATAAATTTATTTATTAAATAAATGAAGTTATAAATGTGAAAGTTTTGAGAGTTATGGAGATTAATAATATTAATTAAGAGTAGATGTTATGAAGATAGAAAAATGTGAGTTATATAGATGATTTTTTAAAGAAAACTTGTAAAGAAAATGAGACAAAAAATCATACAAGAAGAAAAAAAAAAGATAAATAAGAATAAAGATTATAGAGAGGTGTCACATCACATCGTCTATATAGATATATAAATTAATAAAAAAAAATTGTATTTTAATGTATGTGATTCTTTTCCTTAAAAAAATAATTTATTAAGTATATTTTGACATGTACGATTATTTTCTTTAAAAATTAAATATGAATTTCAATCTTAAGAAAAATAAATTAAACCAATAAACATTACCTCCATAGGTCCATCATGTTACTCTTCAATAAAATTTGTTTTCTATATAACAACAACAACAACATGGAGCATTGACAATCGTCATAAGTAAATTAACATCTAATTTACCGTGTGTAATTGTTTTTTCTTAGAAATAAAATGTAAACTTCAATATTAGGATAAAAAATAAACCAATAAAACTTTACCTACTTAGTTTCTCGTATTACTCCTCAATAAAAACTTCCTTTCCTCATAACAACAACAACAACACATGAAGCATTGGTAAATTTATCAACATCTAATTCAATAAGTACACGCTATTTCAATGTAAGAAATTGATCATTGTTTTCTAAAAATTTTAGATGTGAAAAAAATAAAAACATAGAAACAATGTTTCGTGCATGGTTTAGATCTACCAATGAACGTGCTTATTTTAAAGAAAAAGAGCATCAGCAATATCTACAGATACTCATCGTAAAATTTCGATTCTTAGATAAAATTGTCTGAAGAAATGAGATATATTCCATAAATTAACTATCACATCATATATATGAAATAATTTAAAAAATTAAAAAAATATAAAAACAACAAAATAAGCAAACTCAATGTAACAATAGCCTACCTTATGTTATAAAAACGAAATAGTCAACTTTCTAGAGGAATACTTCGCATGTTTGCTCCTCCTCACCTCATAGCAGTAGCATTAGGTTGAGAACTCTGGTTCATTGTGGCTGCCAAAGGTTTCATCCATGTCAGTGGGCGTTATTACTGCCAAGTTTAGAATGAACAATTTAACTTATAATTAGGTGATTTGATTTAGAATAGGATATCAACTCACCTTCGAGTTTGGTTAGTACATACTACGTTGTTCCAAGAATTGATCTCCAGGAAAGACATGAAATAATGCTTGCAATTACCAACAAAAAAATGACACTAAGTAAAACCACCAAAAATGAGAAAGAGCATAGCAAAAAAATACTAAGTTTCTTCGTGTGTATATGTGCAAGAAAAAATGTAAAGAGGTTAAAAACGTTTTGTAGCATTATTGTGTAGTTATTAGCTTATAATTTAGTGTCATTGATTGATAGTATTTTATAAATTTATATAAATGATGAGAAATTAAATAAAAGCTTAAAACAATCACAAAAAAGGATAAATAACATTCCTTGATTCTTAGACATGCCACATAGAATGGGTTAAGAGTTTCTTTTATATATATATATATATATATATATATATATATATATATATATATTGATTGATTATTTTAATGGTTGCATCTTGGTTCTCCCTCCCACCCTTACCCCCACCCCCCACCCTCAACCTCTTTGATTTTTGTTGTTGTTAAATAGGAAATGATTAGTAATATTACTGTAATGTATTTTAATATTTGAAATAGTATAATTTTTTAAGAGTTTTTTCACTTTATTGCGGTTCATATTATATAGTGTTTCAAGACTTTTTTTTCCTTCATTTTATTGCGGTTCATATTATATAGTGTTTTTAGTTTTGATATATTTTATTAGTTTCAAAATAGTTAGCATGTAGTATAAATTTTGCGTAATTTTTAATAAAAAAAATAATAAGGAATGTAAATTGATTAATATGACTTTATTATCAATTTCAAAATAGTTGGCATGTAGTATAAATTTTGCACAACTTTTAAGAAAAATTAATAAGGAATGTAAATTGACTAATATGACCCTATTAACTGCTCCCTCTGTTCGGTTTTACTTGTCGCATTTTGAGTTGAGACACTTAGTAAGAAAATGAAAAATGGCCTAAAATGCCCTTCAACTATATAAAATGGTGCAAAAAGGCCCTCCATCTATTTATTGAGCCTAAAATATCCTTCTCACCTATCTATTGGGACTAAAATGTACCTCTCATCTACCTATTGGGCCTATTTTGCTCTTTTATTTAGACAAATTACATGAAAAAGTAATCCTTAAAACTTAATTACATAAATAATAGTATGTTTTTAATATTACAAAAATAAATGTTGTTTTTTTTACATATATAGCCATTTAAAATAATCAGAAAAGATAATTTTAATTCCTAATTTAACGCTATAACTAATTTTCAATTCACCTTAATTGAAGAGATATATTTTTCAATCTTCAAATTAAAAGTGGAAAAGTTAATCCGTGCTTTCAAATCTTTCTCTCTCTTATATTCAAAATTCAAATATTTTTAAATAAATTAAGTATTTTCATTATTTGCTCGTGTATGTTTCATTTTGTTTTCATGTATGTTATCATCGAATATTATTTTATTATCATGTATTTTAAATTTAATGTAATGGGTTAATCATAATTTTTTATGGATAAATATTTATGGAATAAAGTCATTATGTAGGAAGTACAGATGTACCATGTATTTTTATTATATAAATATAATTTATGTCAAAATTATATTATTATTATATTTTTATATAATTTATGGGATAAATATTCATGGTATATTTCATTATGTCGAAAGTACTTTTCTTGTTAAAAAAATATTTATTAAATATAAATATATATTTTAAGTATTACGTGATATATACTTTTTATATCTAAAAAAAATACCATGTATGTTTATAGTATAAATATAATTTATATGATATAAATATAATTTGTATAGTATAAATACATCATGTATTTTTATAATATAAATATAATTTATATAATATATAAATATATTATGAATTTTTATGGTATAAATATACCATATATTTTTATGGAAGCATCGTGAAAACTAGATAAAAAGGACATTTTAGGTCCAATAGATAGATGGAAGTCATTTTTTCACCATTTCACATAGTTGAAGAAAATTTTAGCTCTTTTTTCGTGAAGAAAAAATAATAAATAACATGACTATTTTACGATAGTACCCCTATTTAATGATGCTTATATTATATATTGAAGTTAATTTGGAAAAACAATAATTAATGTTAAGAGTAAAGTAGAAAAAAAGAAATTGTCTTATCTTGATAATCAAAAATGAAAAGTAAAAGTAAAAATTTAATTAGAAAATTAATGACAAGTAAAAGCGGATAGAGGAAGTATAATACTTCATTCGTTTCATATTAGTTGACCTTCTTTCTAAAAATATTTATTTCAATTAAGTTATCCAAATCTTAAAATCAAAAGTATTTTATACATATATTTCTCATTTTACCTTTGATAGAAATACTAAATACATTCATAATTTTCAAAATTATTAAATGATGTGTAAATGATCTCTATTCTCTAAACCTAAATTAAATTATTATTACTACTTTCAATTAAAAGATTTAAAAACTACAACTTAGGACCTCCTAAAATGCTAAGGAGATAAAAAAAAGTATGAACCGTCATTGTAAAAGTTTAAGGGGCCACTTTTGTTGAATGAGTCAATTTAAAATAGCTGCAGCTGAAGCACGTGTCATTGAAACTCAATGGAGGACAATACTCCAGCTACTAAAAAATGCATAAGGCGCGTAGCTCAATTAATATCAGTACCGGGTGGGGTCTTCAATATTAAAACATAGTACTTTGTTTAACAGGACAGATAAGTAAATAAATAATATCCTGTGATTTTTTTATCCAACAAAGGAAAAATATAACCCTTATAATATTTTGGTAAACCACAATCAAAATACCTATTTTTATATTTCAAAATTGCCCCTTAGTCGGCAAGCTAGCATGACGACCAAGAGTTGTGTGCTTGATCACACTTACATATAGTAATAAAGTAATTTACATTTAAATAATTTAGTATCATATGCTTTTCTCTATACTCTTTTTTACGGGTTTAGGAACGAAATAATTATACATAATATTTTAGATCACTTAATTAAAAGTTTTTAAAATTAATAATTATTTTCTTGAATTTCATTCAAGATCAAGCTGAACTCATCACATTCAACTAGCATTGACACACAAAAATAATATGCCATACAAAATGACTGAAAATCAATAATATCAAGAAATATATTTCTCCATCTATACAGTTGCGAATATCATGATTTATTATGTTAGTTTATATAATATCAAATCACTTGTTTCTCTTTAGCATTTTTTAATTTCTTGCTACACTTGCTTTCTCATGATTATTTTTTTTCTTTACAACTTATTCAATTATTTAACTAAGGAACACAATGATTAAGATACTTATAAAAAATATGGGGAAAAGTCATCGTTTACATTTTAAACTATACTTGAAAAGTCTAAGACACACCTAAACTATTGGAGTGACCTAATACACACCTAAACTACTTAAAAGTGAATTTTTTTACCCCCTAAATCTGCCGTGAAAAAAACATAATTATTCAAATAAAAAAAGGCGCGTCTAAATTTAAAACTAACACAAAAAAATTTAAAATATTATCCTCTCCAGCCCCAGCATACATCTCCCCTCCCCCACCCCCAAACCATCATCTATTTCTTTCCTGATTACTACAGCTGTGCACGTGTGTTTTAACAGGTCCTGTATAAATTAACTTGTGTTATTTCGCTTTCTCCTTCCCCCACGGTGTCTCCAAACTGACAAATCTCCAAACTGAAAATTCCAATTCCAATTCCAAGTTGCTAATGAGTCTGTTGATCTGAATTTCTTTTAAATTCGAATGATTAACAATGGCTGAAATTCCTCCCTCTTCTTCTTCTTTCCCTAATTCAATTCAACCATCGAACCCTATTATCGACCCCACGAGAGCTGCAAATCAAGCAACCACCGATGGAGCTGCATCATCGGCGATGGCATTAGTTAATCCAGAAACCAACATGACTTCTCCTTCTAACATCTCACAATCGCCTTCAATTGACCTGTTAACCCAATCTCATCAACAACAACAAATTCAGATGCAGCCGCAACAAATGCAACAATAATTGACATAATCACAACAACAACAACAACAACAAATGCAGCTTCAGCAACAGCAACAGAATAATAATTCGAGTAATATTAATAACAGTAACAGTAACTTAATGTCCGACTCTAATTTTCAGATGTAGCAGAGCTTACAGATATCACCGTCTATGTCGAGGTTAAATCTAATGCAAATGCAACAATAGCAGCAACAACAATTTGGTTTGATGAGGCAACAATCAGGAGGAAGGATTTATGGTCAAATGAATTTTTCACATACCTGCACCTTTCTTTTGTATTTATAAATGAGACCAACATGGAACCTTGCGATTAATCCGCCACTAATGATCGAAAATTGATCTTGTGTAAGATGAAACATCAAGGAGGATTTGAACATTGAAGAGAAAGAAAAAAATTGATCTCATAACAATAGAGGTTTTGGACATTGAAGAAAAGAAAAAAATTAAATTAAAAAGAAAAAAGAAAAATTTATGAAAATAATAAATTTATTATTTTTTTCATATTATGCTGGCGTGGCACTGACATGGCAGGCGAGTGTAAAACACCGCACCATATGCAAGTGGTATAATGCTTTACAGGGTGTAGAAAACTTTTCTTTTATATAGTATGTGTGTGTGATAGGTCACTCCAACAGTTTAAGTGTGTCTTAGACTTTTCTAGTATAGTTTAAGGTGGAAACGAAGACTTTTTCAAAAAATATGATTAAATGTAACTATACTAAATTAATTATGCAATAAAAATAATATAAATTACACTTATTTTATTTACTTAAAATTATATTATTTTGAGTTTGGGTCCGGACTTAGCACGGGCCTTGTGCGTCTAGTACTTTTAATAATTTTTTTTTCTCAAATTTGTTCTTATTTAGATATGTAATTTTTTATATGATTAAAAAATTATATTATAGTAAAGAAGAATTTGGCACCTACACATGATTGCCTGCTTCTTGCTTATTTCAGTTTTACACCCATTTTTGTTCTTTTTAAGTCCATTCTAGGTGGGGTAATACAATGAAAAAACTGCATGGAGTAGCATATCTAAGTCTTAAATTACAAAAAAATATCAACACTTACAAAAAATTACACTGTGTAGCAAATATAACAATATTTTAATAATGGTTCCCTACTTTACCGCCTGAGAAAAATTACCGCGTATAGGTTCCCCTTTTTCACGCTTTCTTCTTCTCTTTCCTATATTTTAATTTTTTTTCTTTTTTACGCCATTAATAGAATTTTCGCTTTCAATATTTTTTTCTTTCGCACGATTTTAGCACGATCTGTTAAGGATTGTGTTCCGCTATTTCAGGTAACTAATTAATTCTGTTATTGCATGTTATCAGTTTCTCCTTTTTTTTGGTACTGCAATCCATTAACAACTTTGATTTAAGGTTTTTATACTCTAATGGTTGAACACACATCAAAAATACAAAGAAATAGTGGTATCCTACCTATTAATTTGGTATCTGATTATGCACCATCTTTTAGTCTTGGATTAACTAAAGACGATATAGTTAAAGTTGTTTCTAATCATGTACAGTCAAAGAAATCTGAGAGTACGAAGGAGATTAGGTCCAAGTTTCGTAACGACTCGGTGAAGATGGTTGATATTTTGAAAAAAAAATGGTTAAAGAAAACTTCTTCCCGAAAAGAACAAAAAATAAAACAAATATGACAAGAAAAGGAAAGCCAAAGAAAGTGTAGAGTCAAGCAAGGTTGATGACGATGTTGAGAACTATTCTGCTAATGAATTTGAAGAAGACAGGGAGGAAGAGATTTTTTTGTCATTGTATATGTATTTTTTATTTTCTGTTATGTATTTATTGATTTTAATAAAGCTTTTATCAAAGTTGGGACTAATATATAATTTTTCAGGGAGTTAATATGTATTTTATGTTCTGCTGATATGTATTTTTGGATTCCAGTAAGCTGGTTTGTGAAGATGATAGGTTAAATATATATTTTTGGTTAACATGTATTTTTTTCTTAAAGTTTTGGAAAGCTATCATGTTTATTTGTATTTTGTATAATAGATGAATTTGCTAAGTTGCATGTATGAAAAATATATTGTTATATGAACTACTCAAGAAGAGTTATTTGTCTATATGTATTTTTAGTATAATTGATATGTATTTTCAGTATTTTGTATAAGTATTGCATGATGAAATATTCATTGTACAAAAACTTTCAAGATTTGCACCACATATGCGCTCCTACAGTGATAATGATATTGATGGAAGGTTATGGGCCATATTAAACAAGGAGCAGTACAAATATTTTTATGACAATGACATTTTTGGGTATTTACAAAAAAGAAATACTGTGTAGTTAAAGCACAGTTGTGCAAATGTGTTATGTACCTCGAGATAAAGGGTAGTTCTTCTTCTGCGATAGTCATTCGGGCTAATGGCACTTCCCTTCATTTTACTCCTAAGAAATTTGCTATTATTGTTGTGTTTAATTATGTCGGTAATAGGTATGACTTCATTTTCAATGAGGATGTACCAAACTGGTTTGTGGAGTATTATTTCAATGGTTCAGAATTTATACAAAAAAGACAATTATTTCTAGCAGTCACAGACAAATTTTGGGGGGAGAAAAATGATAAGGATATGGACAAGTTTGCAGTTCTGTATTTTCTTCATTCTTTTGTTTTATCTAACGTTGATACTGTAGTTATACCCTGACTTCATTTTAATTTGGTAGAGATTGGTAGATACAAGGATTTTCTTTAGGGACTTTATCATTCGAAGATCTAGCAAGAAGTTTGAACAATAGGTTGACAACTGGTGAAAAGTTTTATTTAATACAGGAAAGGCCACTGGCTATTCAAGTGTGACTTTATGAGTATTGTTGAATGTTCCACAAAAGGATACTTCCAAGGTTGATAATCGGATTCCCTTAAATTGAAAGACAAATGCACCTCGACCACGCTCCGAGTATTTGATGAATTCTATGTTTAATGAAGACGGCAAGCTTCATAGTTAATAAATACATATATATTTTATCGTCTACATAAATACATTTGAATTACAATTATTTACAGATACTTTAACATATTTTATCTATATTCCTAGGTTATATTTAAGAACATTGAGCCAATTCAAAGGAAAATGTCAAAATTTGAAATACCAGAGAAGAATAAAGTTGATGATGAGCATTCAGTTGATTCGGATGATGATTTTCAGGATCCACCACTAAAAGAAATCTATGAGCACTCAAAAAAGAAACAAAAAGCTGATTCATCAATATCCGCAGTGAAGAAACAGTTGAGGAAACAAACACACAATATAGTTGATGAGCATACCCCCAAAGAGCACACCACCTCCCCGTGCTGCAAAGGTTGTCAAAGTGAAGACACCATTTTTTAAGCCCATTCCAACACGACAAATAACTGCTTCAAAATCACAGAATGTGAAGCAAACAGCTAGGGTATTTCCTCCGGTACAGTCAAAATCGAAGAGTCTTGTGAAGGAAAAAGATGTTACGTCAAAGAAAGTTTTTGAAGCATTCCGCGATCAGGTAAGTTTTTGTCAAATATGTGTCTACATTAAAAAAAATTATTTATTGATTTTGTATGAAAAAAGGTTTGTCAAGAGTTGAAAGGAATTTATAGATTAGTGGAGTCAATCTATTTGATTCTGAAAGTAATTGAACAAAGTAAGGTAAAAATTTTACTATTCAAATATGATTTAAAAAACTTATCTGATTTGCATATGTATTCTTATTGGACTTACTTATACAAATACAGTATACATATGCGAATATTGTGTTACAATTATTCAATGTCCTTGAATATGTATTTGTAGGAACAGTGTGCAGATAAAGAGCCTAAAGAGGAAAATATTGATCATGGTGGTTTAGAAACATCTGGACAACACTATAGTTCAGATGTTGTTCAGAATTCGGATAACATGTTTGACGGTACAAACATAAAGGTAAAATTTTTAATATTCAAAACTGCTTTTAAAAATCTTATCTGATTTACTTATGTATTCTTAGTGTATTGACTTATACACATACAATATACAAATGCGAATATTGCTTAATAATTATTTAATGTCTTTGCATATGTATTTTGTAGGAACAGTATGCAGATAAAGAATCTGAACAATCAAATATCAATGATGGTGGTTTAGAGACATCTGAACAATACTTCAGTTCTGATGTTGTTCAGACTTCGGATAAGATATTTGACGATACAAAGATAAATATTTAACTTACATATATGTATTTACAAGCACATTTAAATGTAATTTCATTATGTTTGTTTTGTTTTTAATATTCATACATATGAGTATATACAGTTTTAGTTAAACATTCATTTGAAAAAAATCATATAGTGTACATTTATAGTTTCGATACTTCAGTTATAACAATATGTATTTTTAGGCTGATTGCAAACTTCATACTCTGTAAAATAGTGCGTTTTAGTTTTGTAGATACATATATTTTTTGAGAACGCTGTTATACCAATATGTATTTTAGTGGATTGGAATATACATATTCAGTATGAAATAAAATATATACATATACAGTGAACTCAAGTATTAATAGTTTATTGAACTTGTATTTGTATTTGTAGCAATAATATGAAGATGAAGATCCTGATCTTCAATATATAGATTATGCTGGTGCCGAAACATCACCACAATTCTTTAGTCTCAATGTTGTTCAGAATTTGGGTGAGAAGTTGGATGGTACAAAGGTAAATAATTAACTTACTTATGCTTATTCATTTTATTGCACATATGTATTTTTGTACCTCACATTTATATGTTGTTTTATATATTTGTATATAAACATATACAACTGGATGTGTGTTTGATGTTGTTTTACCTTTTTTATTTGTCTGCAAGGGGTGCACTGATTTGCATTCAGATCAAACAAAATATGAAACTGAATCTCAATTTTTAATCTCTGATAAACTTCTCCAAAGTATAAATTTGAATTATATACATTCTGAGAATGTTGTTTAAGATGATTATCCAGTATGTATAATGAATATGTCTTTGAGTTTATGTGATGTAATAATGCACAGGATAATTATCTTTTTTCTTTCATTTTTTCTAGACCAGGGATGAAAAAATAGATGAAACAATTTTGTCTGATTCTCAATTTACAATCTCCGATGAGCTGCTACCGAGTCTAAATACCTACCAGAGAAAAATCACCATCGTACATTCATCGGCAAACTGTCAAGAAGAAACTCCTGATAAGAATTTGAATGATAAACATTTCGAGACTGTTGTTGAAGATCATTGTCGAGTATGTATAATGAACATATTTTTGAGGTTATGTGAGTTATAATGGACAGAACAAACTAATTATTTTTTTTCGTATACCAACAAAGGGAATGCTGGATTGAGTGTAAATACATTGGTGTATGGATAGACTGAACTTTATACAGAGGAGCAAATTAGGACACCTCCTAAAATTCATGTACTAACCGTTGATGAACGAAGGGATGAATCAGTATGGCCTGATTCACAAAACACAATCCCTAATGAGCTGCTATCTAGTCTAAATGTCTACCAGAGAAAAAACATCATCATTCATTCCTCCGCAAATCGTGAACACCAAACTCCCAAATAAAAGATAAGAATTAGGCGACCGTCCAAATTCAAGGAGTCATAATACACGATTAAGTTTGATTTAGCAGCTGGTAATTACACTAATGTATATATATATTCAATGTAATATGTTTGCAAATATGTTTTTATAATTTACATTTTTGTATTCTGTAATTACAAAGGGAGCTCAGCAGGGCAAATACATATATTCTCTCAGAAATATCCATTTGTTTCTCACCCGATTGATGGGATAGTGGACACGAAGGTTGTCAACAAATTCATGGACTGGATTTCTGTCGACCTTTTAAAGGTCATGATAAAAGGAATTTCTTTTGAATTGTTTAAATTTTTTTTCATTTTTATTATGTTTTGATGATTTACCATGTACTGAATAAAAAAAGAAAGGGAAAAGTGCAACATTACAAGAGGAGCAAATCAGTCATTCCAATAATGCATTTCAGAGTTGAAACTGTTGAAGATAAAAATTGATTCTATATTATGGGGTTCCCTTATCACTCATGGACAAACTCGATTAGTATATTATTTTAATATATTTTTCTTTAGAGCTGTAACACTACATAAAATACATATACTGTTACCTGCAAATACATATAGTGGTACACATATGTATTTTTACTATATTTTTATTTATTTACATATGCCTTGTTAAAAATACATATATAATTTATTAATATACATATGATGTGTTCTATGAAATCACATCCTGTTGCATATACTTTTTTCTTACATTGTTTGTATATAAGTAGTTTACAAATGAAATTAAACGCAGTTCTTAGACTATAAACTAAAAATGCATATGTATTTTACCTTACATACACATGCTATTTTTGTATACAATTTGTTTGGATGTTCTAAAATTTGTGGTATTAATTATTGCAGAAAATTGATGTTTGCTTCTACTACTTGCAGAAGAAGTCGAAGTACGAGCCCCACAGCTCTTACAAATACATCACAGTAGATTGCAACTTCATGAATATAATTAGGTCTGTGATAGAAGTTTATTCTGTGGATGATCCAAATCTTAATGCGGGAGGATAGGAGTACTATCTTAATGAATACATTAATGGGTTCTGTATGCATGCTGCAATGCCATGGTATACAGTGGACAATATTTTCATTCCTATCAATATAAAGGACAAACATCATTGGGTTCTTGTTGTTTTATCGTTCTCATAAAGGTGCATATTCTTATACGATTCATGTGAATCTTTTGATCATTATGCGGTTGTTCTTTCTAATATCGATAAATTAGCCGAGATTATCCCTTTATGTCTCCATGCTTGTAATTTCTATGAAAAGAAAGGTATTGATCTTTATAACCATCCAAGATACAAAGATAAGAGACTCAACATACCTTTTTGATGCGTTATTTGAAGAGGGTTTGCCTCAACAACCAAGTGAAAGCTTGTAAGTATTTTAATATACATATATCAAATTTGTAAGTTTGTACAAAATATATTTTACTTATTATTTAATATTTTTTGTAGGGACTGTGGTCTATAATGGTTACATACGTAGAGTGTCTTTCTTATAGTCAAAGATTTTCTTCGATTGAGTTCAACCCCGACGCATTTCGTACAAGATATGCTGCATTATTGTGGGACTATGACATAAGAAAACAAGAATCAAATGCTCACAATGACGTCGAAGCATCCTTGAGGCCTGTTAGGAAAAGAAGAATAACTAGTGTCACAGAAGTTTTAGAAGTATGATGGTTGATGAATTTATTACATTGGATAGTTGACAATCTGGTGTTTGGATGTTGGTTCTAATTGGACAAACTTATTTTATGTTTTAAAGTGAATCAAACTTACTAATTTTGAATTGAATGAAAGTAATTCATTTTAGTCATTTAAGTTGTATATGTTTTCAATATTTTTGTATAATGTATTTTATTTTCAGTGTTCAGTTTTAATTGTTGCAGTGAGATTTAACTTCAAAATACATATGTAGTGCTCAGATTACGCAATAAAAATACATAGGGAGTGAAAATCAAATGTATTGTAATCTTTGTTCATTTACTTTCAAAATACATATTGCGTGAATCAAACTTACTAGTTTTGAATTCAATGAAAAAATTTATTTTTAGTATTTTATTTTGTATATGTTTTCAATAATTTTGTACTCAGTGTTTTATTTCAATGTCCATATTTTATTTGTTACAGTGACATTTAGCTTCAAAATACATATGCAGTGTTCAGATTTTGCTATAAAAATACATATGTAGTATACATCATATGTATTATAATCTTTGTTCATTTACTTTCAAAATACATATGAGGTGAATCAAACTCATTAATTTTGAAGTGAATGAAAGTAATTCATGTTAGTATTTTATGTTGTATATGTTTTCAATAATTTTGTACTGAGTGTTTTATTTTAGTATTCATGTTGTATTTGTTAGAGTGAGATTTAGCTTCAAAATACATATGCAGTGTTCTGATTTTGTAATAAAAATACATATGCAGTATACATCATATGTATTTTAATCTTTGTTGATTTACTTTCAAAATACATATGAGGATGGACTTTCAAAAAAAAAAGAGATACAAGACATGAATTGTCTTTCTTATAGGTGATCATATTTGAAAAACTTCTCAGTTATCAAATACACATACCATAAAACGTGTGTATTTTTCAAATAAAAAATATTTGTATTTTTCTATTGCAGAACTGTAATACTAATTGTTATTTATAAAGCATAATAGAAAATGGTACATAAATGTCTTAAAACACAAATATGAGTTCATTATTATAAAAAGTGCAGAAGAAATTATTAAAAATAATATGGAAGAACAAATATATCATTTACGATATTTCCAACAAGAACGTTTATTATGACCCTTAGCCCCAAAACCACTGCATGAGTTGATGTTCTTCTTTCTAAACCTATCTCGGCCCAATTTTTCATGATCCTTCTTTGCAGGTCTTCTAGGGGGGGTTTGTACTTCAGAGGCAGTACTATTTCACCAAGTATGCTAACTAGAATTATCCAGTCATCTTGGTGTGGTAAAGAATAGATTGAAACATCATATGTTTTCAAGACTGTTTTTGGCTTATACAAATCACAACAATATGGCCCCTTGATAAAATTCTTCCTAGCCAAGACCGCACAAGCATGTGCACATGGTATTTCATTCAATTGAAATGCGTTACATGAGCATGTTTTTTTCTTGAGAGAAATGATGAAATACTTTTGTTGGTCATGCACCGTCTACACATACTCTGTGGTTGGTACAACTTGATATTATTTTTAAAAATTCAAATTAAAAAATATCAAAAATAAATATATAAATGCATTGTCACAAAAAGATGCAAAATATATATTTTGATATGTTGTAAACACAGCTGCAAATTTGCTAACTGCATATATATTTTTCTGCGTACTGCATATGTGTCGTTATAAATACAACACCAAAGATTAATACCAACAAATCCCATAAATATTTTTATTTCTTACTGCATATGCATGTCTTTTGTTTAGTAATAAAGATTAATGCATATGTATTTAATAGTGAAAATTGAATACTGCATGTTGCGTACTGGATATGTATTTTTTTTGCATAATAGAGAACATTCATTAACTTAACAATTCACTTTAAAGCACATACGTCCACAACTATTTATATATACGAATAAAATTAATTTCATAAGTTTAAATTACACAACTATAAAAGATCATATCGTCATACGAGTACACAAAACCCCGTTCTCTTTGAGTATGTCATTAAATTTTTCGATGAGAGTTGTGAATGTATAAGAAGCCTCCTGCCTATTTTCACAATTCCATTTTTCAAAAAGGAATCGAATTTCTTCTAGAAAATTATAAATTGACAGTTCTCTAACTGATACAAGTACTCCATTTATTGACTCAGCAATGTTTGAAGTCAAAGTCCATCCTCGGTGAACTGTTGCATAGGACCTAACCCACTTTTTGTAACCAGTTGATTCTAAATATTTTTCACTCTAATATCAACTTCCTCAACCTTTTCTATTAGCATGTGAGATTCTGACTTCGAATATGCTTTGATCATTGTATAATATATCTCCGATAACACATTGTGTGACTTTCTATAAAAGTTTTCACGTTTTCTCATAGATGCCACAAACATGCATAATGCGGAACATCTTTGTACACATCACCAATAACCTTTATGATACTTGAATTTCGATCAGAGACAACACATGTGTTTTGTCTTTCCCCGTATGCTTTCTTTAGATTCTCAAGAACCAAGTCCAAGATGCATCATTTTCTGAATCAAGCACACCATATGCCAGAGGAAATATATGACCTGCATGTATAAACACATTTTGTGCAGTCAAATATAAATACATATTGTAACTGCATATGTGTTTATTGAAACTACAGTTTCAAAAAACTATATATTTTACCAAAAAAGAGTTTCAATTACAAATAGTAAAATGTAAATGTACAACACACATACACATTATCAATTATACATGTTTCATTCATGAAACTTTGGAAATATATCTATATTATAGAGATATGTATATATTTGATATAGAGTTGTATTCTCAAGTGATATGTAAAGATACATATTAAAATACAAGCAGGACTACAATGTAAATATAAAATGAAACTAACCTGCTCCATCCATCGTACAGGTAGTTATAAATGTCCTAGTATACATTTCTCTTAGATGACTACCATCAACAACTAAGACAGGTCTACAATGATCAAATCCTTTAATGAATTCACAGAGAGCTATAAAGACATACAAGAACCCATTTTCATCCATCTTCTTCATTCTTTTATGTGACTCAGGATAGGTATTGTTCAAAGCATATATGTAGGATGGTAATTTGCTATAAGATGCTGATGGTTTAACCCTCAATTCTTCTAACGCTCTTTCCTTGACTCTCCAACATAAAGTGTATGTCAAATCCATACCAAACTCTTTTTTCATGTTATGTTTGATTTCGATCGCACTGTATTTTCATTTGTAATTTTTGAATTTTTGTTTAACCATACCACCTATCAACATACTAGTAGCATGTATCTTTGGATAAACCTTGTTCTTCACTGGGAAAGTATGAATTCTCTAATTCTAAACATTTCAGAATCTCCCATATCATAGGCACGACATAAAAATTCACAGTTACCTGATTTGCAAACCAATGTATAACTCCATCCAATAAATTTTAATACATTCAAAATACATATTCAAACCCATTTTAAACATGAACAAATTAATTTTGAATGTACGCACCATTTCTTACTTGACCATTCACTTCACGTTTGAAATTTCTCCCTAATTGTATAATCCTTCATTATTGACTTTAAATTTTTTTCGTCAAGTACACCTGGTCTTCCTCAATATTCTTGTGATGTGGGTCTGAGATAATCACCTGAGCCGTATTCATCTCAAATACATCTAATGTTGTTGTATTTTCAGAAATCACAAAAGCACCTTCAGTAGATGTATTTAACACTTTATGCGAATTGACATACATCTCTTCTTTCAACATCACATACAGATGAACTTGCAAAGGTTCTCGCAACATCTTTCTTCAAAATGCTTATACATAAAGGAAGACCATTCATGTCTTGTATCTCTTTTTTTTTTGGCAAAATAAATGCCTTTAAACCCATTTCATTATGTATTTGTATTTGCCCTGCATTACTAGTGATTTGATATTCCACTTGAATACGTTTGCTGCTCAAATTTACATTTAAGTGAGATGCCAAAAGATTGTGCAGTTCATTGAATGATGATGTCGTGCTTAACAATATTGCATCAGTGACATACTATTCATAGTTTTTTTTCATACCTCCACCTTCCAGAGTGTTTCACGAGAACTGGTATGCTTCCCATTGCTAACTTATTTCACCTAAAATACACAAATATACATATTTGTAAGCTGTCAATTGTTACAACATACACTTTCACAAAAAAATTAAAACTAAAAATTGCAGTTATAAACGTAAACAATATATACTTACACAGCCAACAACTATAACCTAAAACACATTTACAAAATATTTGTTAATCTTAAAATACAAACACAACAAAATTTTTCAGAAAAAATACAATTATAAATTATCTATTAAAGGTTAAATATAATCAAATCTAGAACCTCCAGAATCGAACACAGCAAATATATAGAACAGAACTTTTCAAATATATAGATATACTCTCAAATTTCAAGAAGCAAAACTTCAAAAAATAGAATTTGATCATCTTGAAAAACTGATTTCAATCACTTTTTTTTTGTTATATCAGTTCAACTTAATGTTGCGTTAAATTTACCTCGAAATTTGTTTAGAAAATATTCATAAAAAAATTAAGAATTTCGAACGAAATAACTTTAACGGTGCTGAAAAAAATTAAGAACAAATTCCTTTTTTTCGATTTCATAGAACCTGATGAAATTGATATGAGAAAAAATATTATGATTTAATACCTTCAACAACAATAAAGGATGAATTTATAACCGATAGTTGAATTCCAAAAGAAGGTAGAGTTGATCGTTAAATTCAAAGAAACTGCTCGTTCAAAGTGATCGTTGAATGTGATTGAACAGAAGAAAATACACTTGAATTTGATTGTTCAATTAGAAGAAATTGAAGATTCAATTGGTTTTGAATTTGATTTTTTTTTGCATGAACGCCTTTCTCTTAAACTGAAATTTGAATTTGAATACTGTTGTTAAGAAATAAATGATCATTGAATTTGATTGAACAGAAGAAATTGAACAGAAGAAGATATACTTGAATTTGATTTTTCAATGAGAAGAAATTGAAGATTCAATTGCTTATGATTTTGACTTTTTTGTTGCATAAACACGTTTCTTTGAAACTGAAATTTCAATTTGGATACCATTGTTAAGAAATTACGAAAATCGCGTGATTTATGAGGTTTTAATGGGGATGGAATCCGCACATTTAATTTAAGGTAATTTTACCATATTTACCTCAACTGATGTCAGTTATTTATGGACAGTAAATTCATTTGTATTTATATTTTTATAGCAACAGTTTAAAAAAATACAAAATACAAGTTGGTACCTTAGGTAATTATGAAACTGTTGTTATGAATCTCATAATTAAGGTGTTAAGTATGCTATTTATGAATCTTGTCCTAGTATAATTGGTGTATGTTGATGGAGCTTCTCTTTTTCTTTTTCTTTTTTTATAAAAACATTTGGGTTAACTATGTTTTACTAACTTCTTTTCTTTACTCCTTTCAATTCATATCAGTGATTGATATATATCCTTCCACGTAATCAAAAAAATATTATTTTTACTATATTAATTTATATGACTCACTTTTTTTTAATTAATTTTAAGTAATAATATATTTTTATCTTTAATAATATTTTAATTTTAAAATACTTACTTTACCCTTGATGAAATGATAGTATAGCCACACACATATTATGACTTATTATAGATCATAAATTTCAAAAATCTTTCTTTCTCTTTTAAACTTCGTATTGAGTCAAATTACCTCACAAAAATTGAGACACAAAGAGTAATAATTCTTTTTCTCAAATTTTTTCTTATTTAGATAAGTAATTGTTTATATAATTAAAAAATTATACTATATTAATACTATTTAGGATGATTTAGTGAAATATTTCTTATTTTTTAAGGATAAAGTGAATTTAAAAGGTTATGCGTAAGCTAAAAATATCATAATTTGGACCGGGAGAGTATTGGATTACTCTTTATATTATTTGTCATTATATATTTTGGATTACTCTTTATATTATTTGTCATTATATATTTTGGCAAATTTTAGATAACTTTGAAGCTACATTTTGGGTTCAAATTGAAACATTTATTGGATCTTACTAAATATTCTCCCTTTTTTCAATTTATATGATATTTTTAGTTTTACCAAGAATTAATTTTAAATTAGATTAATTTAATATTTTAAAATTAAAATTTAAATATTTAAAATTATACAAAAATTTGTATTTGTTGCAATTTTAACTAAAAATTAATATTTTAAGCATGAACTACAAAACTAAATCAATTCTTGAGGTTCATTTGACATTTGTTAATTTTCATGCCAAATCTTCTTCCACATATTTTTTTTGTCATTTGAAAATATCTAATTAGATAACTAAGAAACTTTAATATTTATGAAGAATTATCAATAATATAGGTTAAATATTCCACAAAATACAATTAAATAAACAGTAAAAAACATGATACAAATTTTAATTTTAAAATAAAAATATTATTATTATTATTATTATTATTATTATTATTATATTTGAATTTAAGCCCGGGCCTCAAGTAACAATATATATATATATATATATATATATATATATTTATATATATATAGTGGGCTTAGGTTGTGCTACGCACGACCCAATGTTGATATTTAAAAATTCTACGTTATTTATAATTCTATCATTGAATTAAAATCTTTGTTCATTTGGTTGATAAATTCTAAGTTAGACATATATTACTATATTTAGATTGATGAAATTTGTATAACAATATTTTAAGTTATTCAAACATTTGTGGCATTGATAGTCAATTGTATTTTTTTAAATAATTTAAGTTTTTAATTATTGTGATTTGTAATATTTTTTTTTATTCTACTAATTAGAAGTGACATAGTAAAATTATCATAACAAATACTTGTGAAATTTTTTTAAAGTGATCCCATATAAGACGTCAAGTTAATTGAAAACATCAAAAATAATTTATCATTTCATGCCTATTTGATCCTTTTATTAAATATTATTAATTTTTTATGCTTAAATGACTTATGAAAACATCAAAAAATAATTTATTATTTTATGTCTATTTTATTTTCTATTAAATATTATTAAATTTTTAATACTTAAATGACTTATATAATAATTAATTATGAATGATATAGTAAAATCACGATTGAAGCTATCATGTCATAAATGTCTATTTCAAATTTTTTATTAAATATTTTTAATTTTTTAACATGTAAATGATTTATAGTAATTAATTAGGAGTAATATAAATACTTGTGAAATTTTTTTAAAGTGATCCCATATAAGACGTCAAGTTAATTGAAAACATCAAAAATAATTTATCATTTCAAGCCTATTTGATCCTTTTTTAAATATTATTAATTTTTTATGCTTAAATGACTTATGAAAACATCAAAAAATAATTTATTATTTTATTTCTATTTTATTTTTTATTAAATATTATTAAATTTTTAATACTTAAATGACTTATATAATAATTAATTATGAATGATATAGTAAAATCACGATTGAAGCTATCATGTCATAAATGTCTATTTCAAATTTTTTATTAAATATTTTTAATTTTTTAACATGTAAATGATTTATAGTAATTAATTAGGAGTAATATAGTAAAATCATGGTTGAAGTAGGCATGTCATAAATATTTAATTTACTTTTTTAATTAAATAATAGTAATTTCAAAATACATAAATAACTTGTAATAATTAATTAGGGATAATATAGTAAAATCACAGTTGAAGCAGCTGAAGTTGTCATGTCATAAATGTCTATTTCAAAATCTTTATTAAATATTTTAAAATTTTTAACACGTAAATAATTTATAATAATTAATTAGGGGTAATATAGTAAAATCAAGGTTGAAGCAGACATGTCATAAATATTTAATTTACTTTTTTAATTAAATAATATTAATTTTGAAATACATGAATGACTTATAATAGTTAATTAGGAATAATATAGTAAAATTATGGGTGAAGCAGCTGAAGCAGGTATGTCACCTGTCAGCTGCCAGTTTCAGCTGGTTATCACTACTTATATATATGTAATAGATATAGCATTTTTATGAGGCGAGGGAAGAAGCTATGCTGATCACTACTATTGAAATTAAATATATGTGTTGTTCAGATATATCTTCTTTGCAAGATTTTATTTTATAATTTTTTTCTACTAATGCTTGTATTATAACTTAGAAGGATTTTTGAGTGACACATAATTTCTTCATCTTCATTAATCTAGAAAATATAATTATGTATTTTTCCTCGTGATAAATAAACTTGCATCTATTTAGTGTCATGTTCTATTTTACATGATACAATTCTCTCTCTCTATAATATTAAAAGTGTGAAACCCTTAGAAAAGTGATTTGAACTTTTTGCCCTTTATTAAAATACTCCTCAATAGACAAAATTATCTTTTCATTATTTTTAAAAAATAAATATTATTAAATTATATTATTATAAATGTACCATATATAGTGAATGTCTACTTTACCATATATATGAATACCTACTTTACCATATATTGTGTATGTCTATTTATGGAAAAGTTATAAACCCCAAGATTAGTTTTTCCCTATAAATAAAGGGGGGTTTCTTCATTGTAGATCATCCTTCAATAATCACTCATGTGAAATAAAGAAGTCTCCTTTCTTCTCTCTCTATTCTTCTTCTTTTTGCTTTATATTTCATAACACATTATCAACACGAGTCTCTCAACAAATTAAAGAACAACTTGGCAAAATAAATTCTGAAAGGACAATCCGACAAAACAAATTCTCAAGGTGATATGATTCTTTAATTTTTTATTACGGTTGGTGAGTTTTTGTACCAAAGATAAAATTATTTTATAACATTACAGTTATGTCTTTGAAGTCGTGATGTTTATGTAAAAACAATACCTACTTGCTAGCATTACAAGTATACGTGTATGTACTGTCTAACACTATACCCTTTAGTAGCGTATCTTTTCAATTTATAAGTTTATACATAATTCAAGTACTAATTTTCTCTGAGGAGTTGTTTTCGAGTGGCGGGATTGATCGAGTGTTAACCTCCTTAGCAAAGCAGTGATGTTTTGCGTAATGGAGCGTCGGACAAATTTTTACTAATGGCTACAATGAAACAAAATAATCCTCGTTGTATATAGAGAAAAAAAAACAATTGAATTCAAATTTCATCGATTTATGCCTAAGACGTCTTTATATGGATAAGACGTTGAGTTTAAATCTCAATATAATATTGATGATATTATGATGGCTAAGGCAAAATAATGGAGATATGATAAAAAAATGTGAAACTTGTCCCATTGAATATGCTCTATTCCAAGAAGTGAATGTGGTAGCAATAAATGATAAGTTTGAAAGTACAAATTGCTCCATTTTTGAAGTGAATGTTGTAGCAATATATGATATACTTTGAAAGATATGTATGCCTCAATGTGCTCCTGAAGTAGCAATATCATGAAAAAGGTTATAAGCTATCAGAATTTGATAGGCTTAAGGCACTATTATATTCCATTCCTGTGGAATGAGAAACTTATTAGTGCAAACGTGCACTTGATTGTGAAGGTATCACAACTCACCTCCGAAAGAGACTGAATAACTGAGTTATTTTGAAATTGTGATGGTATCACAACTCACCTCCGAATGAGGTAAAATAACTGAGAAGAGTTATGTTGAAATCTACTTCTGAAGTAGTAGATCTGAAATTTATTCATGTATAGTAAATCTAAAATTTACTAAAGTAAAGGGTGCATGTCATGTTAAACTTGGAGTTTGCTGGAATAAAATTTCATAAATTGACATGAACGATTGCGACATCTCAAAGATGTGCATACTGAGTATTGAGCATAAATTGAAGAATTAGAAAATTCTTCATTACTTTTAATGTTAGTTGTTCTCATGATAAGTTGGTTGGACCAACTAATTTTGAGATTGGATCCCTTAAAATCTGAAAAGTGTAAAAGGTGAATATAAGCCCATTCACCTGTCATGTGATCTATTAAGATGCATCGATATAGGATGATCACATGTATATTTATTGTCAACCTTCCATCTGACAATCATAAATGTTGCTTGCTCAATAAAATTGAATTAAGAGCATAACTTTCAGATTATGTAATCAAGACAATTCATCTTGATGATGATGGTTTAGCATTGAATCCCTTCGATAAATAGCTAAATCATTACTAATGAGAACAAAGCTTCATGTATTGGTCTGAAATATGATATGTTGCATACAATAGCACTTGTATGCATTAGACCAATAAATTATGATTATTTTTCCCTCTTAATTGGTTCAAGGTTAAGAACTAACTATTTCGTCTAATAGTTTTGATATGCGGTATATAATTAATAAATATACCATGATGCACAAAGATGTATTCCTAAAAAAAGATGGAGAATGTATGTTAGTTATCCTAACATAAGGGGAGATTACAAACATCTATGAAATATATTAGGAATTATCATCAGATCCTCATTCAAAAGATAATTCAAGTCATATGCCAGAAGTATTTACTGACTCAAATTTAATCTTATATCTAAGCTGCAAGTGCTTCTATTTTGTATTTTTAAAGGACAAAATCTACGCATGCATGAAGCATGATAGACTAATCAGTTCCAAATAAAATAATCCTTAAAAAGAATAAGGAGCAAATAATCATAATAAGAAGGCAATGTGCTCTTGAAAAGCCTACGACATAACATTTCATAAAACCTATGAGAGGTTTAGGTACCTGAAAATAATGAAGTAATGAGATCTCAAAACATTATGTCACATTGTGAACCGATACAAAAGGATATATCATCGATAATATCTTTGATACAATATTGACGCAATATTGTAAAGTATTATGAGGATCCGAATTCTACATTTATTTAAGCATGCTGACGTAGAAATATTTATCAAGTGACACGAAATGATGCATTTTGGTAAGTATAAAACTTATTTGATTTGCAATCCATACACTTAAAGATGTCGCACTTGACATGTTGGATATTGTCACCTGACAAAAATCTATATGAAAATCTCTAAAGGATTCAAAATGCCTGAAGCATATAAAGTTTCTGGGAAATTTTTTACTATCCTCATACGAGATAATTTGATGATTTGAGTATCATTGGAACTCTTGGAGAGTTTTCAAAAGCAATAGAATTTTTGCTTAAATGAGAAACATACAAAATTGAATAAGGATCCATTCCGACCTCAATAAAAGAATGAGGAACTCCTTGGTTATAAAGTACCATATCTTAGTGCAATTGATGCACTAATGTATCTTGCAAGTACTATAAGGCCTGATATAGCCTTTTTCAGTTAATTTGTAAGAAAGTTTGTAGTTCCAATCTTGTTGGTCATGTTGATGTTGGGTACTTATCTGACCTACATAAAGCTCAGTCTCAAATAGGTTATGTGTTCATATGTGATTGTACGACAATATCTTGGAGATATACAAAGCATTCTATCGTAGCCACTTCATGGAACCATGCTGAGATAATAGTTATTCATGAAGCAAGCCGAGAATGTGTATGGTTGAGGAATGATACATCTCATTCGAGAAAAATATTGTTTAAAATGTGACAATATACCCACAATCTTATATGAAGATAATGCAACATACATATCACAACTTAAGGGAGGATCCATAAAAGGAGATAGAATGAAGCACATTTAGTCAAAGCTTTTCTACATACATGAGCTCCAAAAGAATGGTGATATTAACATGCAATGGATTCGTTCAAGTAACAATGCGGCTGATTTATTCACCAAGTCTCCTTCAATTGAAATTTCAAGAAGATGGTGCACAAGATTGGAATGCGAAGGTTCAAGGATGTTCTCATTAGGGGAGAGTAAATACGCGTTATACTTTTTTTCCCTTACAAGATTTTATCCCACTGGGTTTTCCTTGTAAGGTTTTTGATGAGGCAACATATATGCGTATTATCTATTAATTAGACATTCAAGGGGGAGTATTATAAATGTACCATATATAGTGAATGTCTACTTTACCATATATATGAATACCTACTTTACCATATATTGTGTATGTCTATTTATGGAAAAGTTACAAACTCCAAGGTTAGTTTATCCCTATACACAAAGGGAGTTTTCGTAATTGTAGATCATCCTTCAATAATCACTCATGATAAATAAAGAAGTATCCTCTCTTCTCTCTCTATTCTTCTTCTTTTTGCTTTATATTTCATAAAAATTATTCAAATATTTAGAATATAGAAGAAAAAAAGAAATAAGGAAGAATCTCATACCAAAAAGGAATAAATGCAATGTGTAAAATTTTTTGTTAGCAACTTTTTAGGGAAAATCCTATTTATGGAAAGGAAAAAAGATAAGAACCAAAATTTATATATTCAAAAAAAACCGTATTATAGATTTTTAAGGAAAAACTTTTAGGAACCAACAACTTTTTAGGGAAACCCTATTTATGGAAAGGAAATAAATAAGAACCAAAATTTATATTTATATTTAATATATTAAAAGTGTGAAACCCCTTAGAAAAGTGATTTGAACTTTTTGCCCTTTATTAAAATACTCCTCAATAGATAAAATCATCTTTTTACTATTTGTAAAAAATAAATATTATTAAATTACTATTCAAATATTTAGAATATAGAAGAAAAAAAGAAATAAGGAAGAATCTCATACCAAAAAGGAATAAATGCAATGTGTAAAATTTTTTGTTAGCAACTTTTTAGGAAAAACCCCTATTTATGGAAAGGAAAAAAAGATAAGAACCAAAATTTATATATTAAAAAAAACTGTATGATAGATTTTTAAGAAAAAACTTTTAGGAACCAGCAACTTTTTAGGAAACCCTATTTATGGAAAGGAAATAAATAAGAACCAAAATTTATATTAAAAAAATGCATATATATATCAAGTTGGAGAAAAAGACTCAAAAAAGGAATTTTTTTTGCAAAAAAAAAGAAAAAAGCATGTTTACGACTTCTTTCTTTTTGTTAGCTCTCAATTAACCTTAAACTTTCTTTCATAGAATATGTATTAATTCTTCTTGATATTTATTTTTTAAATAAATTAAGATATTTTTATTTCTGAATTTTGATCAAGTTTGCTTTATTTTGCAGCCATATTACTAGAGATAAAGGTAAGTAAAATCAACAATTTATTTTTAAAAAAATCATGGCAATTCAAGCATTAAATCTTATGTTTTTTTTTTTTTTTTGGTTATATTTTCTCTCGCTCTTATGGCCATATATATGACAAGGACGAAGCCATCATTGACATGAGAATCGTCCGTTCAAGTGGCAAGAGACTAAGCATAACGTACTTGCCGGCGAGAAAAGCTACTAGAAGAAAGAAAGATACTTGTAAAAATTACAAGACTTCAAACATACATGACGAATACTTGCGCCGAGGACATCCCAACAATAGGTGGGGAAGTGTATTACAACCCAACATGTATAGCTTGTGGTGAACTTTAAATTCAGTTAAAGTTGTGTAAGTTTGTATTTTGAAATCACTGATAGACCATATTTATGGTATTCGAATTGATTGCAACATTCTTGTGAATCACGAAGGAAGAATTTGAGTTATAAAATTTCAAAGTAAATGTATATATTATTAGAATTTATGTAAAATTTAAAAAATATCAAAATTTTAAGTAAGTAAAAAAATATATAATTAATCAAAGGTTACAAGTGCGAGGCACGTGAGATTAAACTAGTAATATTAAAAGTGTGAAGACGCTTATAAAAGTGATTCGAAGTTTTTTCCCTTCATTAAAAGTATCTACTTTAGATAAAATCGTCTTTTCACCTATTTTCTCATATTATTACTTAATTATATTTATAATATTTAGTATTTTGAAATCAACTAAAACTATAACGTATCTATAATCTATAATTATATCTATAATCTATAATCTATATCTATATCTATACTCTATATCTATAATATATTAAAAGTGTGAAGACCCTTATAAAAGCGATTTGAAGTTTTTGCTCTTCATTAAAAGTCTCCACTTTAGACAAATCGTCATTTTACTTATTTTCTCAACTTATCACTTAATTATATTTATAATATTTAGTATTTTGAAATCAACTAAAACTAAATGTAAAAAGAAAAATCTTAATTGGAGTCTTTATGTTACACACACAAATACAAAGACCATATATATATATATATATCAACAATAGAGGCGTACACCTAGCAGTGTCACAATCCTCCTATACATGGATGCATCAACAAAGCTTTTAGCCTCATGTAAGTCGTATTTCTGTGCTAAGGTGTGTATATATATCAATAGAGGAGTTGCTCATCTTTTATTCTCAATCTTTAACACCTCTTGAGGTTAGTATATAATTATTTTTCTTCCAATTAGTTTATCATTAATATATGTAAGTCATGATATCTTACATATTAATGATATCTTAATACATATCTTAATATCTTAATGATAAAGTCATGATATCTTATATATTAATAACTCCAAGTTTACCATGATATGTGTTTTTGCTTTAGTAAATTTCAGATTTACTATTATATGAATAAATTTCAGATTTACTACTTCAGAAGTAGATTTCAAAATTATTCAACCTCTTTCGAAGGTGAGTTGTGATACAATCACAATTAAGTGCATGTTTGCATTAATAAGTTTCTCATTCCCCAGGAATTGAATATAATCGTGCCTTAAGCCTATTAAATTATGATAGCTTATAACCTCTTTCAAGATTTTGCTACTTCAGAAGCAAATCGAGGCATACATATGATGTAGAGAATTCTTCTCTAGTATATCTTATAGTCATATAAGTGTGTGAAAATATCGTCACATTTGATGATCATTATCATATTGTCCCTCCATGTATATATTCGTGCATTTAATCACTTGTCTTCTTTCAGACATATTATGCACTACTACTAAATACACCTCAAGAATGAAGTAAGTTGTCATATTTCAGACTTATCATATATTGCTACCACATTCACTTCATGGAATCGAGCATATTTAATGGGTCGAATTTCATGACTTTTCATTAAACACCCATTATTTTGCCTTAGCTATCATAATATCATCAATATGGTGTATTGAGATTCAAACTCAACATCTTATCCATATAAAGGCAACTTAGGCATGAATCGATGGGACTTGAACCCAACATATTATCATCCTTTTTGATGATATTGTTTTTGAGGAATAAATTTAAAATATAAATGGTTCCAAACCATTTATTTTTTCTTAAATTCAATAATAATTATATTAATAGTAGCAAAAGAAAGATAACATAAAGAATTACCAACCTTGAAATCCTTCAGATTTATAATTGCACCTTGATTGGCCGAATCTCGTGCTGATAACGTGTTATAAAATAATAAAGAACAAAGAAGAAGAATAGAGAGAATAAAGAGAGTAATTCTTATTTCTTCTCTTGAGGGATGATAGATCATAAGATTGTCAATACAATGAACAAAACCCCTCTATTTATAGGGGAAGTTTACTCCTAGTCTGAGTAAAAGACGGATGCTTCAAATCCTAATAGATATCAAAGTAAATCTTGATAGATCTTGATAGACATTCACTATAATGTAAATACATTTATAACAATAAATAATTAAATGTTCATCTATTATATTAACTTTATAATTCTCAATTTCATCGATTAAGAAAATATTGCATTTAGTTTTCTTGCTTTAATTGTTATTTTTTAGTAATCTATTTACTCTATGTATTTTGTGCTAATTAATTCATGGCATAACATACAACGCAACACATATATTTTAATATTAAAAGAATACACTTCTTTTTCTATTTAAATGAATATAATATTACATACTGTAACTTTAATTGTAATATTATATAGTTTTTTTTACATGCATTTTATTATATTAATGTGAAATACACGTACAACGCACGTATCCTATATATGTGTGTGTGTGTGAGTGTATTTTAATTGACGTAGTATACACGTACAACGTACATAAGTGTATCATTTAGATCTTTACCACTGAAAACTCAATAGATGAACTTTGATTGTATTTGTTTTGGGATAAAAAGACCATCATAGATGGAATAAGGGGGTTTAGGTGGTTGGGGTTTATGTACACAAAAGGTAGCTTGGGGATTTGGGCTTTGGGCTTTGGGCTGTAGGTGACAAAAGAGTTTTAAAATGAGGTGTAGGTGACACAAGTCTTAATTATTGAGTGGAGGTGACAATTACGTTATTATGGATTAAGAAAGTTGAGAAAGTTTGAAAATAATCCACAAGTTTTTTAATTTACACTTTGATCCAAATATTAGTTAATATAACAGGAAAGGGGGCGAAAAAATAGTGTTTCTCTCGCTTCTCATCCGTTGTTGTTTTCTCTCTCTTTACGATTATTGTTGTTCATTGTTGCTGCTGATTTATTCATCATCTTCTACTTCATTATCATCATCTTCTACTTTGTTATCATCTTCATCTTCTTCTTGTCTACCATTGTTGTTGTTGTTGTTAGCACTACTGCTGTTATCTGACAAATTTCTTAGGTCAAATTTTATTTCCTACATCACTTTCCACTTTGGAATTATTTCATAGGTGACTTTGGTAAGTAAAGTTATTATTTTTATTCGAATTTGTCATCTGGGTACACTGTTAATGCTGTTTTTCCAACAATGGGTAGAATTCGATCATAAATCTAACATAAGTGTCCACAATTTAAATAGATCACTCATCTGATGCATCAAATGATTAATTTGTTATAACAGAAGATTTATCTATTGCAACAGACTGATTATCAGTTGCATCAGACTGATTATCTGTTACATTAGACTACTTATCTGTTGCAACAGATGATTAATCTGTTTGGAATAACACAAATCAGCCCCTACCACAAACCCAACAGATAATCAATGTGTTTTAACTCTTGTTATTACTACTGGATTAAAAAATATTCCTTAGGTCCAATCGTCGACATTTTTGTTGAGATTATAATAGATAGAATGAAAATTAAATATTCCCTCCGTCTCAAATAACTCGTCCTTATCTGTTGCGACAGATGATTTATCTGTTTGGAACAACACAAATCAGCCCCTGCCACAAACCCAATAGATAACCAATATGTTTCAAATCTTGCTATTACTACTGGATTCAAAATTATTTCTTACGTCCAATCGTCGACATGTTTGTTGAGAATATAGCAGACAAAATAAAAATTAAATACTCCCCCTGTCTCAAATTACCCGTCCCAAATTTTCTAATTTAATATCTCATTTTACTTGTCTTTTTCATTAATCAAGAAGAGATAAAAAAAATTTCATGTTTTACCCTTTGCATTAATCACTTTTTCTTTAAATTAAAATGTAAACATCATTTAATAGAGGTATTATGGTAAATTAGGCATGTTATTAATTATTTTTCTTAATCAATGTGTCATCTTAATTTGGGACGGGTTAATTTGAGATTGAGGGAGTATGAATTAAAACGTCAAAGCCATGCAACAGACTAGTTATCTGTTGAAACAGACTGCGTAGTTGTTGCAACATTGAGTAATCTGTTTGGAACAACACAAATCAGCCCCTGCCACAAACCCAATAGATAAATCTTAAATCTTGCTATTGCTACTGAATATAAAATTATTCCTTACTTCCAATCATCGACATGTTTGTTGAGAAGATAATGAAAATTAAATATGAATTAAAACGTCAAAGTTGATCAAACATAATTTTTTTATTAAACTAAAACAAATAAAAATACATATACATAGACTCAAAATGAAATAAACAAAATAATCTAATTATTATTATTATCATCTTCGTCATTATTATTATTATCTCCAGCCGGCCAATCTTCGACCTGCAGAAGCAGCGCTCTCCTCATCCTGCGGATCTCCCGCAACATCCTTACTCTAATAGCGACCAACTCCCACTATATATCATGAACTTGCCTATGCAGTTCCCATACGACATCTCGTAAAATAGCGACATCCCACACTGGATCAACCATAACTAGAACACGTATAAATTGATAAAAAAGGCAAAAACAAAAGTAAAGAAAAGAATTCGAAAGTAAAGTAATACAACATATATTTATACAAAAAGCAAGAAAAAAACTTACCAGAGATGGAAAAACTATAAAGTCCTTGTAGAGAAAGTAGTTGAAGGTGTAACATGAAAGACAAGAGCAAGAAATAAATAGATATATGTAGTAGAATGAATGAGTAAGGAGGGACCTAACCTATTTATAGAGTATTGATTTTGAATGAGTTAGGAAAAAAGGAACGACAGTTCACCTCTATTTATTAATACTGGTGCCATTTTTATTGAGTTGTGGTAATAGATTATATATCTGTTGCATCAGATAACATATCTGTGACAACAGATATACCATTTGTTGCAATAAATCTACAATCTGTTGCATCAGATAATATATCTATTGCAACATATATCTTTTTAATAATCATCATATCTTTATCTTTAGTCTAAATTTGGTGACTTTTTTGTTATATAAATTAAAAAAATAGATTCAAAAATAAAAAGCGTGACTGTTTACCTCCATTTATTTATTACATTCAAACTGGTGAATTTTTTATTACTGTGGAAAGTTATGACTTGATAAGTTCTTTTCAGTAACCATTTTTATTAAGTTGTGGCAACAAATTATATATTTGCTGCATCAGATAACCCATCTGTGATAACAAATTACCATTTATTGCGATAAATTGATAATTGTTGCATAAGATAATCTATCTGTTGCAACATATACTTTTTTAATAATCAACATATCTTTTTAATTCAAATTTGGTGACTTTTTTATTATCTAAATTAAAAAAATAGATTTAAAAATAAATATGTCGAAGAGTCACGTTCAGTTATTAAAATTAAATAACCATTCTATTACGGTTATAAATTGTGTTTATCATTTATTTCCTTATTATTTATTTACGAAACATTTTTCATATTAAATAATCGAAAAGTCATGTCTTTTCACCCTCTCAATAACAATAACAATAACCTATTTTTATCAATAATCGTCTATTGCAACATATGATCGATCTATCGCATCAGATTAACCTCCATCAACATGTTGAGAATAAGGAATAAACATAATGATAATCAAATACTAAATAAGAATTAAAAATTTAAGGTCGACCACCATGTCCAAAAATAAATTTTTGAATCCCTTGGGTAGATCCGATATACAAAAGGAGAAAAATACATATATTTATACATTACGTACATACGCTAAAAGGAAAAACATCACCTAATTATTATTTCTACTATTATTATTATTATTATTATTATTACTATTATTATTATTATTATTATAATTATTATTGTCAATCGGATAATTTTCATTTGACAACAGTAGGACCCTCCTCAGCCTTTCTCCGAAGTCGGCCAAATCCCTCTGGAGTTCATCAAACTGCCTTTGAAGTTTCCGCAAGGACTCGTTATGAATCTTCTTGTATGAATCTGGATCAGCCATATTTGTATTATAAGTATAGTAGAATGAACGAATGAGAGTGAGTAAGGAGACCGGAGGGACCTATTTATAAATGATTGAATTGGAAGGGGTTAGTCAAACAAAAAGCCACGACTGTTCATATCCCTTAATTAAATAAAACTGGTGAATTTTTGAATATGTAAATTAAAAAATATGGATATAAGTACAATATTTTATCCTTTATTGTATTTCAAAAAGTAAAAAAATTGCTTTAAAATAAATCTAACAGATGGGTAATCTGCTGCAAAATATATTTCATCTATCAGATAACTTACAACATATTGACAATATATTACAAAATATGGATATATCTATTTTATTGTCCAACAGATATGTCATATATTGCAATAGATTGATTATCTGTCGTAACAAATGTCTGCAATTATTTCACAATTTAAATAGATGTTGCATCTGTTGCAACTTGCTAGTCATTTATTTATTCAATTTAAGCCATAGATGGGCTAGGAAGAATAAGGTGCATGCAGATGGATCTGCTATCATATGTGTGGGAGTTAAGTAAGTATTACTGATAAGGTCACCGGGACAACACAAACAAAGTACAATGTTTTTGTGAATGCAATTTTTAACTGATTAGGCACTAATCATTCAAACAAGATCCTGCATTGTACAGTTAAGTTTGATGGGTTCAAATTGATAAGGCTGAGGGGCCCATGAATATGGTGCAGATACCCTATTATGAATTACTGACACTTGTTGCTCGTGTTTATGCATGTCAAGTTTTGAGAAGGGATCAATATTTGGTGTCATTGAAGAGATCCAATAGCAATTGGACTTAACTTTAAGTGTGAATTGGACTCTAAGAAGGACTTTGAAGCCTCACACTGCATCAAACAAGAATGAAAAACCAATCCCTGGCCCAAATTTATATGGAAGGGTTAATCGAGAAAATGATTATATGCCAGAAGGAGCCGAAGGAGAATACCTCGAGGGAAAGGGGAGTTGATGAAAGACTATATCATCTGAAAGATAATTAAAGAAGAGACATAGGGTAGAAAGTAACTTCTAGTGAATCTGGTTGATGAAACTATCTTAAACCATGAGAAATCTGAATTGAGTGCAAATATGAAAGTGTATCCGGTAATGTAAATTCGTTTGTTGTCTCTCTGAAAAAATAATATAGATAGACACTTTGCTAGGGAGTTGTGACTAGGTAGCATGGTCGGTATTATCACCTAGATAGAAAATAACAAAAAATCAAGAAAGCAGCCTTACGAGCATCGAGGGTTGAAATGATGTACAGTAAGTCTAGAAAACTTTCGCCAATAACAAATGCAGTTAAAGTAAGGAATCTAAGCGAAGGCGGTAATTTTTGAATTTTAAATTGCATCTCATGCCTTATTATTTGTAGTTCTGATTAGGTCCACTACTGTTGACCTAATCAAAACCACAAATGAGATTGAAAGGCAAATTAAGTATCATTACTTCCTTAGCAATATGGATTAATTGATTGTGTTTTCTTGCCTTAGCATGCTTTCAACATTCCCTGGAGAAGATTAAAGGCTTGCTATAGTATGTGAATCCTGATAATTTACAAGCTTGCCTCTCGATAATTTGAATGTCTTCTGAAGAATTTTGTACAAGAATTAGATGCTCCTGTATAGAGGTGTGAGACACTGGCTATGGATGATTTTAGGTGGGCTAGAGGCAGATCAAAAAAATATTGGAGGAAGGTGATTAGGCATGAAATAGAGCAGTTATAGCTAACGAAGGACATAACCCTTGATAAGAAGGTGTGGAGAAAGCAGATTAGGGTAGAGGGTTAGGGGCGGGAGGGCATCAGTAATAGTAAGGGTGTGCTCCTCGGGGGCTAGAGTTTTCTTTTTGTGGCTAGTGGTGTTATCTTTTGTATTTGGTATTCTGTTAGTTTGTATTATGTACCATACTAGTTATATACACTTATATTTGGGTTGGTATATGGGTATCGGTCCTAAGTCGGGGGTCTATCGGAAATAGCCTCTCTACTTCTCCTGAGCCAGCAGTATGGTCTACGTACACTCTACCCTCCCCATACCCCACTAGGTGGAAATACACTAGGTATGTTGTTGTTGTTGGTGGTGGTGGTGTAGACTTTTGCATGGCGGATATCTTGTCATTAGCAGAGATTTTTGCCGTAGCAAAAGTCTTGGGAAGGCATAACTAAGAATCTCTCAATATCACTTGATACTGAGAGATTACTATTGATGCCTTCTGAAGACTTGCGCCCTGACAAGTATTTCTAACAATAGTGTAGACTTTTGCATGACAGATATCTTGTTATCTATATTAGAGAAGAATGACCAGTAGAAAGGATGTGGGATTGAGTTCGTTTGATTTGTCCACTAACTCGGGCAAAGTTTTCTGATAGGGTAATGAGCCTGGAGTTACGTAACGTTTAATAGGCTTGGTAGAGTCGGTTTAGATCAAAAGTTACGTAACTCCTTGCTTATTAATTTATCAAATTCCTTGAAGGTTGGTTGAGCAAGATGCATTGAGCAACGCTTGATAAAAGTGAGTTGTTCAACGGTTGGGACCACATCTTGAGTGTGCATCAACATATTTTGACCTAAAAACATACACATCTACCCTACATGTATCCTTTAAGGCTTTTGAAGAAAGTGTTTTGAAGGGCTTCTAGAATGCCACAACTTCGAAGATGGTGTTCCTGATCGAGCTCACAAAGATCAGGAACTCTATACCAAATTCAAAGACGGCAATGACAAACTTAAAGACCAAATCGGCAAGCTGGAGGCAAACTTGAAAATTATTGGGATTTGGATACTACAACAAGCCTCTGATCTTCTCCAAGGAATGTTGAAAGTATGCTAAGACAAGAACACATAATCATTTATAACCATATTGCTAAGGAATTAATGACACTCAATCTTCCTTTAAATTTCATTTGTGGTTCCGATCAGGTCAACAGCAGTGGACCTAATCGGAACCACAAACAAGAAGGCATAGGATGCAATTTAAAATTCAAAATTTTTTGCCTTCGCTTAGATTCCATACTTTAACAGCAGGTGCTATTGTTGGAAGTTTTCTAGACTTAGGGTACATCATTTCAACCCTCAATGCCTGTAAGGCTGCTTCCTTGGTCTTCTGCTATTTTCTATATAGGTGATAATTTTGACCATCCTACCTAGTCGCAGCTCCCGAGAAAATTGACCATCTGCACTATTTTTCTCTTAGAGAAATAATAGACGAATTTTTCATTATCGGATACACTTTCATATTTGCACTTGATACAAATTTCTCATGTTTTAAGATAATTTCATCGGCCAGATTCGCTAGAAGTTGTTTTCTACCCTATGTATCCTCTTCAATTATCTCTCAGATGATATATACTTTCATCAACCACCTATTCTCCCCCAAAGGCATTCTCCTACCGTACCTTCTGGCGTATAATCATCACCTCGAGCAACCAAACCATATAAATTTAGGCTAGGGCAATAACTATATTGGTTTTCTGTTCTTATTAGATGTAGTCATAGGCTTCGAAGGCCTTCTTAAAGTCTAATACACCCTAAAAGTTAGTCCAATCACTATTGAATCTCTTTACAATAACACCTAAACTAGATCCCTTTACAATTTTTGACAAATAAACATGAGCAACAACCGACATTAAATCTTAACAATGTATCAGAACCATGTTCATGGTCCCTTAACCTTATCAGTTTGGACCAACCAAAATTAACTGTAAAATTGTAGATATCTTGTTTGAATGATCTATGACTAATCGAAAAAAACATCCTTCACAAAATCAGTGTACTCTATGTGTGTCTCCACGATAACATTATCAGTAATACATACCCTCCACATATGAAGTGGTTGCATGCAGCTTATTCCTTCGAACCCATCTTTACTACACCCTCTTGTGATGGTCGGAAAAAAGTTGATCAACTTTCAGTTCTTTATATCTATAAAGAAGAGGAAAAAATAATGTCATAAAAAGAATATTATCCATCTATTGCAACAGATATAGAGTCTGTTGCATCAGATGTGGCGTCTGTTGTATTAGATATAGAGTCTGTTGCATCAGATATGGAGAGTGGAGTCTGTTATAACAGATATGGAGAATGATGCAACAGATGTGGAGTCTATTGCAATAGATATGGAAACTGATGTAACAAATGTGGAGTCTGTTGCAACAGATATGGAGTATGTTGCAACAGATGTGGAGTCTGTTGGAATACATCAAACCAGCCTTGCTAGTGGCTTGATTTGTTCCAACAGTTTCTCCGTCTGTTGCAATGTCAACAACATAAACTACAAAGAAACAACAAATGAAAAACATCAGCAACAAAGAAACAACAACATTTATTCCAACACCATCATCAATAATAAAGAAGCAACATCTTTTGTTCCAACATCATCAACAACACCACACCACAAGTTCTAACAACGCCAACCCCACCACCAACATCAATAACAGCATAAACAACAAAGAAACAAATAAAATACAAATAAAAAAATAATACTGCCAATAAGGCTTTTAAACTTCTCCCAACAAAATACTTTTTTTGCATATTGTAATAAAAATTCTCAGTTCATTTATTCAACTCTTAAAAGTTCTTTCAAATTTTTTAAATAAATATGATATGGGTAAATGGTAATTAAATAAAAAAATAGATGTAAATAACTTGCAAAGAAGAAGACGAGAATGAAAGAGCAATAGTGAACCATACCTTAATGTCAAAAAGGAATCAAAACAACAATTTCAGTCGAGGAAAGATATGGATCAGTTTAGATCCGAAAGGATCTTTATGAGCAAGATAAGAGAAAAAAGAGAAAAAAGGTTTTGATAATACTAAAGAGGAGAAAAGAAAAAAATGAGAGATGAATAAAATAAATTTAGGGCTGAAGCTGAGGAGAGATGAGAGAATTCTAGATGTATTATATACATAGACATGGGTTTCAATATTTATTAATTAATATAATTAATATTCATTAATAATTTAAAGGGCACGAGGAAGACTAGTGACATTGAAAAGACAAGATAAGACTACTCAATGAACTCGTTTTTGAGTTATCCAAGAAACTTCTCATTTTTGCCGCATTTTGTGGTACTTACTACTTTATCTACTCGAACAGAAGCTTGCTTTAAAATTGAAAGAAAAAAAAGATTTTCAAACAATTATTTCATCTGCTACAATAGATTGCAATATCTGTTTAAAAATCCCAACAACACAATCATCTATTACAACAGATACAAATATCTGTTTAAAAATCCCAAGAACTCACAGATGTAAATTTTTATTTGATAATTAAATCAGATATGTCATCTGTTACAACAGATATCAATATCTATTTAAATATCCTAATAGCTCAGTCATCTATGATGACAGATGCAAATATCTATTTGATAATTAAATCAGATATATCATCTGTTACAATAGATATCAATATTTATTTAAAAATTTTCAACAGCTCAGTCATGTATCACAATAGATGCAAATATCTATTTGATAATTAAATCAGATATGATATTTCATCTGCTGCAACAAATATGAATATCTATTAGAAATTTTAATAACTCAGTCGTTTGTTCCAACAGATTTTATTGCAATTGATTTAGGTGGAACTAGGGATGAATAAATGAGTTCATAGGGTCAACAATAACTTCAATTGAGTCGTTGCAATTGTAAGGTATTGGTATTGTGTTCATCCCAACCCGAGTCATCGATCGATCACTCTTAGTTGAAATAAGCTCTCATTAACTTAATGTTAAGATTAATAGTACCTAAATTGATTTAGGTGAAACTAGCTATGAATGAATGAATTCATAGGGTCAACAACAACTTCAATTGAGTCATTACAATTATATGGTATTGGTATTGTGTTCATCCCGACTTGAGTCGTCGATCAATCACTCTGAATTGAAATAATCTCTCATTAACTTAATGTTAAGATTAATAGTGCCTAAATTGATTTAGGTGTAACTAGGGATGAATGAGCTCATAGGGTCAAAAACAACTTTAATTGAGTTGTTATAATTGCATGGTGTTGGTATAGCGTTCATCCCGACTCGAGTCATCGATCCGTCACTCTGAATTGAAATGAGCTCTCATTAACTTAATGTTAAGATTAATAGTACCTAAATTGATTTAGATGGAACTAGGGATGAATGATCACATAGGGTCAACAATAACTTCAATTGAGTCGTTGTAATTGCATGGTATTGGTATTGCGTTCATCCTGGCCCGAGTTATCGATCGATCACTCTGGTTAACATGAACTCTCATTAACTTAATATTAAGATTAATAGTACCTAAATTGATTTAGATGGAACTAGGGATGAATGATCTCATAGGGTCAACAACTTCAATTAAGTCATTGCAATTGCATGGTATTGGTATTGTGTTCATCCCAACCCGAGTCGTCTATCGATCACTCTAAGTTGAAATAAGCTCTCATTAACTTAATGTTAAGATTAATAGCACCTAAATTGATTTAGGAGGAACTAGGGATGAATAAGCTCATAGGGTCAACAACAACTTCAAATGAGTCGTTGCAATTGCATGGTGTTGGTATTGCGTTCATCCCGACCCAAGTCGTCGATCGATCACTTTGAGTTAAAATGAGATCCGATTAACTTAATATTTTAAAAACTATTTCTTTTTAAATTTTAAAAATTAATTAAGATTAATTCGGACCAAATTAACAATTTCAAAACTTGTCATTCTTTTCCAAAATTACAAATCAACCCATACAAATCATCCATTTGCGGGAAAAACTTTTTCTTATTTCAAATCTCAAGTTCTTGCTCTTCTCTATCTTTCTCTTTCTCTCTCAATAATACAGACAATAACTACTCAACATATTGCTCAACCCTTCAAAACAGATTGATTTTCTTCCCATTTTGACTACATAGTTGTTATTTTTGACTTCGTTCTTGCTTATATCCGTTATTTTCTCTATCTTCACAGGTAATAGAGTTTGAGAAGATTTATATATTTTTTCTTTATTCTAAAAATTAGGGCTTTTTAGTTAATGATGAAAAGGAAGACTTTTAGTTGTATTATCTTTGAGAATGGGTTAACAATTTTGTGTTTTGATGCTAAAAAAGTAGGAAGCACCCGAGTAAACCTGTTTTTTACCTCAATATTTTATCGACTGTCGTGGTATTGTTGGATAGTATTTTTAGTGTTGTTGGTGGTGGTGTCGGTATTTGTATTTTTTATGGTGGTGTCGGTGGTCTTAGTGTTGGTATTGGTGGCATTGGTGGTAGTCTTGGTGGCATTGGTTGTGGTGTTGGTGGTTCATCTGTTTCAACAGGTGGAAGATCTGTTGGGAGATATTAAATAGGTTTTCAAACAGATTCCTCATCTATTCCAACTGATGGGTTATCCGTTGGAGAATTTTTTTGTCATGTGGCGTAGAATAAATTATTGAAATTTGTCTTACCTTTTTTAAAAAAATTATGCAGATATCAAATGCAATGTACTTTTTTATTTTTCTACTATTTGTAGTTAAAAGATGTCTTCCAAAAGAAAAGAAATTGAAAGTGGATCAACTTCTGACCACCCAACAAAAATGGCTAGAGTCAGATAGATTCAGAGGAACTTCCTAAACAATCTCAGTCATGGAAAAATAAAGTTGAGAAAAGTAATAACTCCTTCTCACCAATGGGGCATGAATTAATATCAAAATCCCAGCATTATTCTGTCAAAACCATTAGTATCGACAGATTTAGAGTTGTGATGCCGATGGATAGCCCAAACAAAATAACTAGTGATCTTGTACTTAAATGTCAGTTGGGGAAACATTTTAATGAATTTAGGAGTATTAAAAAGAATGAAAACATATACAAACTCTTTAACAAGAGCTGTTTTGCATACTTTCTTAGCTGCCTGAGGATTGCACTCTCCGTTTCCCAATGAGCATGGTATATAGTCTTCTCAAGCACAGGATCAAGTACGTGAGAGATGATAAGGATCCGAAGGAGGGTAAAAAAGTGATTGATGAAATCTAGATCAACTACTGTGGTATGTCGATTTGTTTTGGGTTGAAAGAGTTTGCCATAGTGACGGGCTTGAGATGCGATCGTCCAGAAGAACCTCTCATCAAGGAAACACCCCACAAAGGGTCCAACAAACTCAAGAAAAAAAGGGTTATTGGGTATTGTTGGACGTAGCAGCTACAAAGCGTAGGATTTGATGGCAGATCTCAAGGATAAAGACATACCAAAGCACTACAGGAAGAAATTAGGCTTAGTTTGGTTTGTCCATTCTATTTTATTGGCAAGAGATGTCACGAAAGTAATAGAAGATGATTTTTGGCGCTTGCTGATGATTTTGAGAAATTCAATAATTATCCCTGGGGATATGACAGCTACTACTTAACTGTCCAATATTTACTGACAAAGCTATCAACAGGGATGATCACATTATATGGCTTTTCTTAGGATTTTATGGTAAAATTAATCACTATTTTTATTCATCCATTAATTTATATGGAATATAGTTATATTATGAATTTTTTTGCTTGCTTCTTGTTTATGTTTTTTAAGCTTGGGCTCCCACTCAGAAGAGGGAGAGTTTCAAGTATCTGGGGTCTATGATTCAGGGCAATGGTGATATTGAAGAGGACGTCACGTATTGTATTGGGGCAGGATGGTTGAAATGGAGGCTCGCTTTGGAAGTTCTATGTGATAAGAAGGTGCCTTCGAATCTTAAATGTAAGTTCTATAGAGTGGTATTCTGGCTGTCTATGGTGTATGGAGTGAAGTGTTGGCCAGTTAAGAACTCTCACATCCAAAAGTTGAAGGTGGCGGAGATGAGAATGTTGCGATAGATGTGTGGGCATACCAAGAAAGATAGGGTAAGGAATGATATTATTTGAGAGAAGGTGGGAGTTGACTCAGTGGAGGACAAGATGCAAGAAGTAATGTTACGTTGGTTTAGGCACGTGATGAGGAGGGGCTTAGATGCTCTTGTGCGGAGGTGTGAGACACTAGCTATGGATGGTTTTAGGTGGGGTAGAGCTAGACCAAAGAAATATTGGAGAAAGGTGATGAGGCATGATATGGAGCAGTTACAATTAATGAAGGACATGATCCTTGGTAAGAAAGTGTGAAGGAAGCGGATTAGGTTAGAGGGTTAGGGGTGGAAGGGCGTCGGTAATAGTAAAGGTGTGCTCCTCGGGGGCTGGAGTTTTTTGTTCGTGGCCAGAGGTGTTAGTTTATTTTGCTTACCGTACTAGTTATATATGTACTTATCTTTGGTGTTTAGTATTCTGTTAGTTTGTCTTGTGTACCATACAAGTTATATACACTTATATTTGGGTTGATATATGGGTATCGGTCCTAAGCCGGGGCTCTATAAGAAATGGCCTCTCTACTTCTCCTGAGGTAGTGGTATGATCTGCGTACACTCTACCCTCCCCATACCCCACTAAGTGGGAATACACTGGGTATGTTGTTGTTGTTGTAGGCTTGGGCATGTGAAGCCATTCCTCCCCTTTGAAAACAGTTCAAGGATTACCCGGATAAGGTTTCTTATCCAAGGATCCTTAGGTGGTTGGTGGCTGTAAAGGGCAGTAAAAAACATATTAAGGAGTAAGAGGCTGATCTATTTAACCCTCTGGATGATGCAGTACATTTCTTTTCAACTAAAATAATTTGCCTCAAAGAAAGATATTGAGACAGATATTCCATTTATTGTGACAGATGAGTCATCTGTTGCAATAGATTACCCATCAACTGCAACTGGTGCAATAGATAGGTAATTTGTTACAATAGATGATCCATATTTCTCAATAGATTAACCATCTGTTGCTCTGGTTCTCTGAACCTGACTCAACAGGTTAAAAATTATCTTTTTATACCACAGTATGTTGATGAAATTCTCTACCTCATGAGGGGTAGGCAATTAGCGTACTCGAATGCTTATGATGCTGCTGATAGGATAATGGACCTCAACTTCTACAATAATTTCAAGGATAGGTACGATCATCTCCATAAGCTAGCTGATCCCAGTGTTTGGGGATTTGATAAGTTAGTTTCTGCGTTCCAATGGAATGAAGACCTAATTAAATATGTTAAAGAGAAGAGGCAATGTCCACACGGCAAGAGCTAGACCAAGGCAAAGAAATCCTTTCAGTCATGAACGTGGGAGTCAAACATTTTCTCGCTATTGAGATACTACTTTATGAGGGAAAGATTAAGGTTTATGACTGTAACTTACCTGTCTTCAATGAGGACACATTTTTAACCCATATGCAGCCACTCTTGAAGTTGTTGCGCAAGTTGTTGACACAGAGTAAGCTGATGGATCATTTGCCAGTGAAAGTATTGATGAAGGAATCATGGATTTTTGAAGGTCAAAATAAGAACATCTAACCTCAAAAAATAGAATTGGTGCAGCCTGTGGGCCGTACTCGCTTGAATACATTGAGTGTTTGTTTTTCGGCACAAAAATGACCCGTATGTGCGATGCCATTGTGGGAAAAATGCAATAAGTATGGGCTTATAGGGTACTAAATAAATGGTTGGAGCCCTTGTATAAAGAAGAATATGTACAAAGATGGAGACGAACACGATAATAATTTTTTATTTCAATCCACCTCACTTTATATGTAATGACAATAATTTTTATATATGGTGAAAGTTGAATTTTTATAATGCAACAAATAGTATATCTGTTATAACAGATATAGTACCTGTTGTGACAGATTGATTATCTATTGGAATAGGTTGGTCATCTGTTGCATTATATAGATGTTTTCTAGTTTGTCTGTCGCAACATATATCTAATCTGTTGTAACATATAATCTATCTGTTGTAACTGATAGGTAATCTGTTGAAACTAATCAAGAAAGTAGGAAGGCCTGTTATATAATTTCCAGTAGATGACCTACGTTCTGCATCTCATGTTGTAACATATGTCTAAATCTATTTGATATATTGTTTGTTGCAGCAGAAATATTATCTATTGCGATAAATTAACATGTTCAAAACTAAGGATTAAATTATATTCATAGACAGCTTAAAATAAATTGAAGCCTTCGAAAATTACATGAAATAACTCAACAAATAAATGAAATGTAAAAAATCATTATGGGTACAAATGATCTACTCTACAAATAAATCAACAAGTTAAACCAAGGAGGATAGGTTATTACATTAATGGACTTAATCTATCAAGATCTACTCAATATGGACAAGTTGTTCTTCATCTGGTGTTACGGAATTAGGCTTTGGTTGTCGTGGATCTTTAATGTTGCTTGCGTACGGCTTCTAAGCTTTCGCTTCTCTGTATTTCCATAAAAGAGAAGCATATCTTTTGCGGAGTAATCCAGCATCAAATCCATCATTTGGTACTTATAATCCATCTCTCAAATACTCGGCGTACGCGGCAATAAAAAGATCACAATCCCTGCGTTTTAAAAAATAGATAATTCATCTCTTGCAGTTCATGCAAGCATTGTGAAATTTGTTAAATGAAACTAAATTATGACACTTAAACTTACAGGCTACAAATGTTTTTTAAGCAATTTCTTCAACATATTGTACGTCAAATGGATTACCCATTTTATCCCGATATGTTTCAATTGTCGACCAATCAGTATGAACCTTTTGGTCTAAAAGGCCACTCATATCAAGTAAAAAGGCAATATGTTGACCAACTTTTGTATCTCAAACGACGGCCCAAAATGTCTCATTCGCGACATTGAGTCATAAACTCGGATGCGCCTCTCTTTTAGAATGACGACAGCCAACACCTAATGGAATTCATCACCACAATTGATTGGGATATACCCTTCGTCGACCAAATGCCAAGGTAAGCCAGCTGGAATGCTAAGACCTTTGATGATGCTGATTAAGCATTCCTCATTTCGGAAAACTTTCGGCTGTTGTTGACAATACCTATCATAGGAATTATTGAAGTAAACTTTGTACAAATAATTGCCTGTCGTGGATCTGTATTATTCTTATGTTTGCAACTTGGCCTTCTTTCAAAGGTAGTAAAAAATACCATCGATGTGCTTCACACATTATCAAATATTTTAGATTATGTGGCAAAAAAATTAATACACAGATGCAATTAAATAAAGTATTAATTAATAGTAATATATATGACACTTAAACCTCATCATTACAGCAAGTTTGGGGCTGTGATATCAAATAGAACCAATTTTTAATTTTGAGATGTGCAATAATAACGGCAAACATATCAAAACCAAGACTCGATTCATTTACTTTGTAGTGTTTGTCATTTTATTTTCTACATGATAATTTATATGTGTTAACGTCATGTTCTTACAACAAGAATTGTATAAACCAATATCTTTAGAATTGATTTATGTACCTGCCGGCTCGGCATGATGCTTAACAGCTCACCAGAAATCCATTCTGAATAGTTGTTGATCAACTGTGTTAGTTTTTTTGGAGCTTCGTCTGAGATGTGAACCCTTCAAATAGGTAATTCTTCTCTTCTCCCGAACTGATAGACTCTACTTTTTCTTCTTCTTTGAAAGCAGTTGATAGATTATCAACTGTGATATTATGCTCTTCAGCAGTAGCTTCTACTGTGACATCTACCTGAAAATCCAGAATTGTCAATGCTAATTACAAATATACAACAGATTTTCCATCTGTTGCAACAGATGAGTCTTATGTTACAAAAAATAGATTATCTATTGAGATAAATTCGAATAGGTAAATCAGAGCAGTACGATAATTTTGAATAGATGACCCATCTATTGTGATATAAGACTCATTCATTACCACAGATAACGCATCTGATGCAATATGTTAGACAATAGTTGCAACAGATGTATATATCTGTTTGATAATTTTATGTAGATGATACATTTGATGAAACAGATATGTGCCTATTTGTTTATTGGAACAGATGATGTACATTCACCTTCTTCAGCTCATGTTGCTCTCCTATGGACCTTGCACACTGAACAATGATGCAAGACAAAGACAGAGGCATTGCAATTTTGCTTTTTTTAATGCTTGATGATGCCTTAGAAATATATTTACTCCCCCTCTTAGCCACCTTGATCTCTAGTGAAGTGTATGGATATGAAATTCTCTTTGATGTAGTGACACCCCTCTTAGATGTCATTTTTTTTATAGAAGCAGTTAGTGCATTAATAACATTAATCACTCCATCGTGTTTCGCTTTGCTGTCTTGACATTTGCATGTAGAACATTCGCAAGATGTGGCAAAATTTGGAGAAAAATCTGTACAACCAGTATGGTCATAATCATAATGGCTTCTTGTTTTAAAAACTGTAAGAGGACCATCATTAGCCCCAACAATAACACCATTACCACTACCACTACCACTACCATCATTAACAACAATAAGCCCACCCTCCAAAATTATTTTTCTTGTGAGGGTTGTTGCTCCAAACAATTCAATTTTTATTCCATCAATGACCTTATGGCCTGATAAAGTTTGCACAGACCGTAAAGTAAGAAAAAATGGCATCTTCCACTCTTGATTGGTCATAACAAGCCACAGATAGATAATCTAAAATAAATCAGTACATATATTAGAATGATGATGAAATCATTTAAAATAATCATTAATTAAAATAAAAACTTGATTTGAATTGTACTTACAGCTTCCTTCCGGGGATTGAAAAGATAATTTTTTTTTACATTTTTATCAGTTTTGGCAAACAACCATCTTAGGATTCTTGGACAGAAAATTTCTTCCTGGTAGTTCACTTGTTATCTCAAATAAGGAATGGCTTCAAATGCCCAAGCCTATAACAGAACGCCAATAAATCAAAAGTATTATTAAATAAAAATGAATCATATCATTATAAAAGAAATATTTACCATGAAGGCCCATGGAAAGCCATATAAGTTGACTGTCTTTGGCGTTAACGGAGTCAACAAATATTTGATAGTCATTTTGAAGCTTTCATAACCCCAAGAATAGCTTTTAAACGCCTCAAGATCCTCAGAGATATTTATTAAAGTGAGGCTTATGTTGTTAACGTCTCTCGCCCAAAGAATATTATGTACAAATCAAACCAAGTACAATGATTGTTTGTGCTTTTTTGAGAGTCCTTTACCTTTCAACACTTTTATCAATATTTTGTTTTTGAAGCTTGGACCAACAATGGACACCAGGTCCTTACAATCACTCAAATTGCCTTTCCATTTTTGGGTGCAGAGTATTTTTTTTTTGGGTCAGAGTAGGTATAACTTGAGAAGGAGAAGGAGGATAACATTTTAGTCCAGTAACTATGAAAAACTCCTTCCAACCAAAATAAATAGGTATGCCACAGTAATTTGTTCATACCTCATCCATCTTATCTTTGTTTTCATACATAAACCTACGCTTGAGAAGATCGTATACCATTTTCATCTGAAAACGAGCATTGTTGTCCTCCAGCAAATCAAGATATTGCCCAAAGCAGCTTTCCCCTGAAATAAGCATCCAATTTTTATTCTCGAAGTATTTTTCTGAAGGAGTCAAAAGATTTTCCCATAGATGACTTAACCACGAAATCACCCGTTAAATCTGTGGCACCATCACATTGTATTCTCACAGGATAACGATCAATGCTAAAGGTTTTGATCAACTCTTCAGCGGAAGGGCTATTAGCATTTTGGATCATCACTTTTGAAACATTCCTCCTCCCTGTATTCATTATCTTCTTCTCCTGATTGAGAAAACTCTTGTAAAGAAAGCTCATAGAGTGATGGATGTAGTCGAGCTGCTGCACTTATTCCTTTACTTGGACTTGATTCGATTTTTTTTCTTTTGGGAGCCATATTATGTTAAATTAACAGGAACATAAAATAGATTATAATTGATTAATGCATCATTAAAAAGGGATAACAGTAAATCTAACATGCATAATGGTAAAATAACAGTTCCAACAGACCACACATCTATTGCACCAGGTATGTTATCCCTTGCAACATATAACCGACCTGCTGCAATGGATGAGTAAACCATTGGAAATAATAAAAACAGATCACTAATCTGTTGCATCAGGTATTTTATCTGATGCAACATATAACCAACCATTGCAATGGATAAGTGACCGTTGGAAACTATAAAAATAGATCACTAATTTGTTGCATCGGGTAGTTTATCTAATACAACATATAACCAATCTGTTGCAATAGATGAGTAATCCATTAGAAATAGTAAAAACAGATCACTCATCTATTGCACTAGAAAGGTTATCTGTTGTAACATATCACAAACCTGTTACAAGAATGAGTAATCTATTGGAAATAGTTAAAACAGATCACTAATCTGTTGCACCTGGTAGTTTATCTGTTGCAACATATAATCAATGTATTACAACGGATGAGTAATCCATTAGAAACCATAAAATAGATCACAAATTTGTTGTATCAGATAGTTTATTTGTTGCGATATATAACCAATCTGTTACAACGGATGAGTAATCCATTAGAAACAGTAAAAATAGATCACTCATCGGTTGCACCAGGAAAGTTATCTGGTGCAATATATAACCTGTTACACCAGAAAGATTATCTGTTGCAACATATAACCAACCTGTTGCAAGGATGAGTAATTCATTGAAAATAGTAAAAATAGATCACTAATCTTTGTACTAGGTAGTTTATCTGATGCAACATATAACCAACCGTTGCAACAGATGAGTAAACCATTGACAATCATAAAAATGGATCACTAATTTATCGCACCAGGTAGTTTATCTATTGCAACATATAACTAACATATTGCAATAGATAGGTAATTCATTGGATATAGTAAAAATAGATCACTTATCTATTGCACCAGAAAGGTTATCTGTTGCAACATATAACCAACCTATTGCAAGAATGAGTAATCTATTAGAAACAGTAACAACACATCACTAATCTGTTGCACTAGGTAGTTTATCTGTTGCAACATATAACCAACCTGTTGTAATGGATGAGTAATCCATTGGAAACAATAAAATAGATCACTGATCAGTTGCACCATGAAGGTTATCTGTTGCAACATATAACCAACCTGTTGCAACGAATGAGTAATTCGTTGGAAATAATAAAATAGATCACTGATTTGTTGAACTATATCACATATCTGTTGCAAAATAAGTTATTTGTTGGATCAATATTATTTAAATTTCTTCTAAACAAAAGAGTCTCTGTCGCAACAGATGAATGATCTATTAGATTGTTCATCTTTTGCATCAAATTTTCATAGTTGCATCAGATTTTTATCTGTTGCATCAGATGTTTTCATTTGTTGTATTAGATGTTTCACCTATTGCAACACCATTTTTACCAAGATAAATAATAAATCAATCCAGTATCACCAACACATCACACACAGACTAAGAACATCAATTGTGAAAAAAAACACCAATAAATCCAAATCAACAGTTCGACAATAAGAAGAAGAAATGCCAGAAATTAGGATTTTATTCAGTCCACATTTCAAATTTAAACTAGAAATATTAGAATTGTTAGCCAATTCTAGAAGAGTAGTTGACTCAAGTTCTTCTATTTCTTCATAAATTTTTACCCGTGAAAAAGAAAATGGGATGATGATGAACTCGAAGTTGTTGTTACCGGAGAAGTCTTCACGTCGATTGACAATTGAAAGATGAAAGGGAACTCGTCCGACTATTTGTCCGTAGGAGGTTGAAGTCACCGGGGATTGAAGGGAGAATTTTGCAGAACTGTTGGTTGGGAGAGAGTTGAGAGAAGATGTAGAGATAGAGGAGAGAGACTGGTTGATTTGGATTGAAGGGGGGTGTGAGTTGGGTTGATTTGTATTTTTGAAAAGATTAAAAAGTTTTGAAAATATTAATCAAGTCCACAATTAACTTAATCAAGTTTTCTAATGATGTTTGACCCTTTAAGTTGATCAATATCACCAATCATTCATTCAAGACTTAAAAGACATCTTTCTTTCAATTTTCTCAGATAGCTTTTACTGTAACTTTATTTTCTGCACATCTTTTACACTATTATTTTGGTCAAATTTGAATAAACCTCAAATATACTCCTAAATCTAAATGGAACTAAATAATAATTTTTTCATATCAAAATCTTAATTATTATAGGAATAACTAAATGTTCAAAAGCTTATTGCTTTTCCGTTCATGTTTATTTTTAATTTTAATATATTATTTAATGTATTTATATATATTTTTAAATTTACTATATTAAAAGTGTGACATTTTGTCCTTCATTAGAGTCTTTGCAACAAATAAAATAGCTTTTATGCCTTTTTTATTCAATTATAATATTATTATTTTTATAATATAAATATTGACTATAATAAATATGTGAAAAAAATTGAAGGAAAGATTCTTTATTTATGAAAATTTTTGTTGAGTCCTACATATGTGGCAAATAACAATAAAAATATGTGTAATCTAATTATTCTTTTAGATGCACAATTCTTTTTTAAAAGTATAATTTGCGTGAAGGTTTTTATATGCACAATTGTTTTAAAAGTACAATTCGTGTAAAGATAATTTAAGAAATTTAATTTTTTTAAGTACACAATTTTAAATATAAAATTCAGTAGATTTACCCCTAAAAATATATGAGCAAAGTGTTCTTGGAAACTTTTGTCTGCAAAAAATTAAAATGAAAATTCTTAGATACAAAATCTTCTTGGAATTGCTTCTTTTGTTTTTCTTCTAAAAATAAAATTTATTTTTGTAGAAGTTCTATTTAAATATAATCGCTGAATTTCGGACATAATAAGACCAATTGTTAATCATTGTGCTTAAAATTATTGATATTAAGTTGTTTCTTGTTATTCTTTTTCTTTTTCAGTTCTTTTGCTTTCTCTAATTGAGGCATATATCGTATTTCATTTATTTTATTTCTGTTTACTACCTAGAGGAATGCACCTTAGTTGATGTTGTTTTTTTAAAATATTATTTTTGTTGTGATTGTAGTGGATTGAGAGAAGATTAAGATGAATAGTCTTGATATTAGAGTTGCTATTGAAAATTTATTCTAATTACTTTCCTTTTAATGTAGTTTTTAATGCTCAAAATATCAATGAGATCTATAATCGAAATCAATATCTGAATAAATTTTATGATGGAGATTGACTAAGCTTTAGATTGATGAGGAATAGTCATGAGAAGCTATTTTGAAGCAATGAGTTGATTCTTATTAACGAGTTGACAAGACTTCAAGTAAGTATTAAGCCTGAAAAATAATTTATTGAGCAAATTCAAGTGATTAACAGAAGGAAAAATTACAGAAAGTAACATACTTAAGACTATAATTACACTAAATAGCAACACTTTTGTAAAATTACAGTTTATAGCAAGAGTAACATTATTTTACTCATTAATTAGGTAAGCCCATATTTTACTCTCACCACTTTATATTTTCCTATTTTCACTCCACCATTTCACCTCTTCCAAATATAGTCATATCTTTTATCCTTTTTTTTCATCTTATTTTGTTTATCATTTATTTTTTTATTTTCTCTCTTCTATTTTTTTTTTTTCATTTTTTTCTTTTTCATATTTAAAGATAATTATCTCCATGATCTTCAAGATTTCAAAATAAAACATGTCTTTCACTCTCTTATCTCTATACCTTTTTTCTTTTTAGTTTTTTTTCATCTTATTTTTTTATCATTTTATTTTTTTATTTTGATTTTTTTATTTTTTATTTTTTTTTCCACTTTGTTTTCTCTCTTCTATTTCTCTTTTTTTTCCTTTTTCGTTTTCTTTTTTTTTTTTCCTTTCTCATATCTTTTTTTTCTTTTTCTATTTTCGTTTTCTTCTTCTTCTTCTTCTTCTTTTGCTATTTTATTTTGTTTTTTTTCTTTTATTTTTACACTTCAATTTCTCTTTCTTTCTTTTTTCTTTTTTCACTTCTCTTTTTTTTATTTTTCTTTGTCTTCTTTTCATTTTTTTACTCTTCTATCCCTAACTTTTATTTTTAAAAAGACAAACATGCATATCACATACACATGTTCAAAAAACATACAAAATACATAGTCATACAGATCTGGATATGCATTTACAGTACAAAACATACATATGTATTTACGAAATACATATGATATTCATATTAAACAGTAACAAACATAACTATACTATATATCTTCATATGTATTTGCGAAATACAAAGGTGACTCATATAAAATAAGAATACACATATGAATTAGGTATGTATTATGTAAATACATATGCAGAGCTACGTGTATTTTATACGGTGTTGGATTTATCTTTGAACTGTACATACTATGTCATTTTAGAGGGTAACATTTGTACTTATTTATTTTCATTTACTGATTTAAGATATGTATATGTATTTTTTTACTACCTGTATGTATATGTATATAATTTTCATTTTTGTTATAGAGATTTTGGGTCCTATATGTTTATATATACATGTGATTCGAATAACTTTAACTTAACTCTAATTGTACCATATATCTCTTCCGTACTTTTTAACTTGCTGAGCTTTGATACCATTTGTAGGGGGGTGCGCGGTTTTAATAGATCTAATAGATTTATTAGGTTTCTAGTGAATCTATTTTTATTTGTGCGTGGATAATTTTTAAATTTTGTTTCAGTATCTTTTAATGATTTACTTTTTTCGTAAGATATATTCATTAATTATTTTATTCAGTAGTAATTGCAGAGTTACAAATTTCTGTATAATAATTTATCCTATCTGTGCTATAATGTATATCTAATTCTAGATTTTCAATGTTATTTATTATCTTGTGTTGTTCTTCTCGTAGTGAGTTTTTTAAATTATCTAAACTATCACATGTACTTTTATCTAAATTTTCTAAAAATTTTTCTATCCATATTAATTTTTCTTTTAGGTCTTCCATTATTTGTCTAATTCGGTTTCTATAATTAATTTCATTATTTAGATTTTCTTGATTTTCTCTAGTTTTTCTGATATATTCTAACATTTTCTAATCTGAATAATATCCTTCTGGGTAAATTTCTTCGTATAACTGTTCTAGACAATTTGTAGTTTCAATTTCGTAGTTTATTACTTCTTCTAATATTATTTTCTTAATATCTATAATTTCTATGTTTTTAAGTATATATAAGATTAAAACTTTAAGATAATCTAAATGATCTATTTTTAAAATTGGTTTTATTATAATATTTTGTAGTTGTTTGTTTTAGCCTTAGTAGTTTTTGCATATTTTTATTAAGAAATTCTATGTATTTTATATCTTTATTTTCCATGTATTCATCTATATTTATTTTTATCTGTTTTTCTAGTAACTGTATGTTTCTTATATCTTTTTCTAAAAATTTTATGTAACTTATCATCGTAAATATTTGTAAGAGTAGTTAGGTAGATATGGTATATAATTTACTCTAGTCATGTAGTATTTACCAAAAGCTTTTTCTAATATGATTTTTCTTATATCTGCTACTTTTATATCTCTAAGTGGATACAAAATAAGTATTTTGAATTTATCTACCATTACATCAGATAAATTATCATTCATTTTCATAAAATTGCTTTTTTCAAAATATTTCCTTCAATCATGTACACAACAAAATATGGTCATATTAGCTTACTATATACTAGATTATTCTTAAATAATATGTTCTTCCGTCACTATTAACATGGTAGTTTGGATACTTTTTCCCTTAAACAGCACCTCTACTCTGGTTACTCCCCGCCACGGCTTCTTGCCTCATTGGTTTCACCTTTAGGATGGCATAGTCCTTAGGGATTTTTCTCCGTTTCCTCTTTGTTAATAAAATTCTTAACATATTATTCTTCGAATAATTCTACTATAAAGTAACTAATATTAATTTATTTTATCATATCATGATTGTTGGGAATTATGAAATTAGCTATTCATAATCATAAATAGATATACCTGTTCGGGTAGCTTTGATATTTCTGAGTTTTGTTCCTCCATAGCTTTTTCCATTGAAATATATTTAATTAACTGAGTAAAGTAATTTTTTGTAGAGTGGAGAGAGAAAAGGTTGCTTCAACGCATGAAGGCTTGCCTTTGCAATGCCTTCTGCCTTTGTTATATATAGAACGAAAAAGTAATTCTTACAATCACATGTTTCTAATTTCTAAAACTAAAGAAAGAAAAAAGTCAAAAAAAGTGGCTTACATGCCTATCTTTTCTACGTAAAAGTCTAACAAATTAATTAATGTACTATTCAATCAAGACTTTTTTGTACAATAATTCAGACTTTGTACAGTATCTTGTCTCCGTTGATTTTTTCGTATCTGCTCCATTATTGCTCTGTATCTGCTCCATTATTGCTCTTTATCTTATCTTTTCCAGCTGGCATTTTTGTCTTCTTGATTTTTATTCTAGATGTACCTCTGGAATAATATTATCTTCTCCATTGCACCTCGAACATTGGTGGTCTGGATATTTATGTCCAATTATTTTACAGTATCTTGTTAGTAGTCCATCTGAAATAAATCCTTTTTTTATTGCTCTTACGATAGATTGTTTTTCTGGGTTGAGTAGCGTCATTATCCATTGTCTTACGTCTTCCATATCTGCTTGTCGTAGCTCTTTCGAATTTGAATATATCATTTGATGATCTCTTGAATAGTAGCTCCATATTGGGTTTCCGTTAGCATAGTTATTTGCTAGTTCTTGAATGATCGTAGCTAGTCCAATAAGTCTTTTATTTGCATAAAATTCTGGTATCTCGATTCTAGGTATCTCCGATTGCTGCGAAATATCTTCTGGTATAATCATATCTCTTGTTAATCCTATCTTTACAGCTTGTATAACTGGTTTTATTTCATCATATAATATCTCTGCTGGTGCAGTATAACACTTTATATAAAATAAATTTCCTTTTGTTATTCTTTTGTAGGTAGTGAATATCTTGTATAATTCTTCCATGGTTGTTAGCTCTTCTCCGTCTTGGGTATTATGGTATTTAGTAGTCCATAGTCAAAACAGGTTTTAACTAGGCTTGGGTTAGTTTTGGGTAGTACGATTAGTTTGTTATATCCTTGTAATTTTTGGGTTATATAATTGGTATTTGGTTCTTTGATGTTTGTAGCTCTGGGGTTATGGTTTAGAAAAGTTTGTACTCTGTATATATTTTCTATGTATTTTTGGGCGGTGTAGTTGTATACTTTTTTGTCTTGGTTTAGGCTATCTCGGTATGTGTTAACTTGTGGGGGTATGAATAAATGGTCTTTTTGTGTTTTTGGGGTAAATGGTTTTTCAAATATTTTATTCATATTTCCATTCTGGTATCTTGGTTTATTAACTCCTTTGCTTGTACCTGCAGAAGTAGATTGATAAATGTTATGGGTTTTATGGAGTGTCCCAACGTCTCCTTCTAGCTCTGGATTTTTAATGTCTTCCGATCGACATAGCTCTGCACACTGCTGAGTTAGCTGATTTGTAGCTATAGACTTCAGTTTATCTTCATTAGTCTTTAGCTTTTCTATCTCATTACCCATACTGTCCACTTTCATTGAAAGCGTAGTTAAGGTGTTAAGTATTTTTTCTAGAGTATCTTCCTCTACTATATCAGTCTGTGTAGCTTTGTCTTGATATGTAATCTGCAATAACATTTTTGTTAGTACTGATCACTTCAATTGTAAATGTGAAATTTAATATATTTAAAACTAGTCTTCGAATCTCTTTTGTTGTAACTGAATTTTGTATTTTCTTTGTTAGCCACCAGCGTACCTGTGTATTATCTGTTCGTACAATAAGTTTGTTATATACAATATATGGCTCAAATGCTAATAAACATTTATATAATGAACATAATTCTTTCCTATTTATTTCCCATTTTATTTCTGTCTCGTTGAACGTACCTGAGTAGTATCTACAATGGTGTTCTATTTTTTCTGCTTCATATCGATATTTAAGTACTCCTCCGTAACTATATTCACTTGCATCTGCTTCTACTATATATATAAATTTTTTATTTTCATCTGGAAATTGTAATTTTGGTAATTCTCTACACAGTAATTTTATTTTTTGAACTTGTTTTTTATCTTTTTCATCATAGTTATATTCTATATCCTTTTTTAATTTTTTCTGTAGTGGTTTTAAAGTTTCTGCTAATTTTGGAATATATTCTCTTACTTGGTTTACTAGTCCTAAAAATGATTGTAATTTCTTTTTTTGTATCTAATTCTTCTTTCGAATTTATTATTTTTTGTACTATATGTTGTTGCATTTTTACTCCACTTTTATCTATTTGTATTCCTAAAAATTCTATCTGGTTTTTCATAATTTCAGCTTTCTTTTTGCTTAGACTTATTCCCGATTTTTCTATTATATCTGCAAACTGTTCTAATAATTTTAAATGTTCTTCTTTAGTTTTTGTATATAATAATATATCATCTATGTATACTATGCAATTAGATAATTGTTTAAAATAATTATCCATAAAATGTTGATATCTACCTGGTGCATTTTTATATCCAAATGGTAACACGTTCCATTCATAAAATCCTTGTGGTACCGTAAATGCGGTTAATTCTTTAGATTCTTCTTCTAGCTTTAGGTGGTAAAATCCTGAGTTACAATCAAATTTGCTAAAATAATTATATCCTTGGATTTGTCTTATTTTTAATATCTTATTGGGTATTGGATAATTATATGTTATAGTTTTTGTATTTAAATTTCTATAGTCAATAACCATCCTACTTTTTCCTCTTTTTTGTTCACTATGTTTATTTACTATAAATGCTGGACTATTATGTTTACTATTACTTTTTTGTATATATTGTTTTTCTAATAATTCATCTATGTGCATTTTAAATTCTTTTAAATCATCAAAATTATATGTTAATGGTTTTTGTGTTATTATGCTATTTTTATCTATTAGTTCAATTTTTATAGTAGTTTTATGTTTTTCCCATCCTTTTAATGGATCTTCACTATATAATTGTTCTAATTTTTTCTGAATTATTTCTATTTTATTTATTGAAAATATAGTTATTTCTGTTTTATTTATCGAAAATACTACTAGTTCTACTGTATCTTCAGTATTTTTTATATTTTCTAACTTTTGTGTAATTTTTTCACTTCCTTGTATCCAATCAGTTTTCTTTCTTATTTTATTATTAACTCTTTTTACTCTTACTTTTTGTTTACATGGTGTTGAAAACCACCAGTCTGTTTTAGTTATTATATGTGGGTATAATTTATCTAAGAATGACATTCCTAAAAGTATATCTTTTGATGTTAATTCATAATTATAAATTTCTTCTATTGTTAATATCTTATCCCATACTTGTATTTTTACATTCCTAGCTTTATAAGTAATTAAGCTTCCTTCATTATTAAATCCTTTAACTATTATTGGTGTTTTTAATTTATCCCATTTACTTTCTGGTAGGCAATTATATCTACATAAATTAGCTTCTGCTCCTGTATCTATCATAGGCGTATAATATCTACTGTAATATCCTTCTACTACTATCTTCATTAATACATATATCTTCATTTCATGGTAAGGCTCTTTTTAAGAATAACTTTTCTTTGTTATATGTTAAGGTTAATTGTGTATGTTCTATATTATATGGTTTTACTTGTTCTAACCATTTTATTCCTAATATTATATCTGCTTTTTGCATTTCTTCCTTTACTTCGAATTCTATTTTTATTTTTCTAACTCTTAATATTATTTCTTTTTCTGCTATATTTTTATTATTTATTAAACTTCTTGGTAGATCTGGGCATATATCATTGTC